>NC_044037.1:58788409-59102955 GCF_901765095.1 Microcaecilia unicolor
CTTTATTCACCAAACATCAATAAATAACTCAACTTCGCCACTTAACATCTTCTTAGTAACATATAAATCTTTTATCACCGGGTTAACTTCCCAGAGCGGTTTAATAGTGCTAAGCCATTCGGTAACGAAACTGGCTCTCACGTTCCCCACATTACCCCCTTCTACCCATGTGACTTACGGTGCCGTCAAGCCACATCTTACTTGTGGTGGTTCCGTCCACGAGTTCTTTGCCATTCCATATATTTCACAATATTCATCTAACTGCCTCTGATGCCTCTTTAACCCCTCATACAACCCCCCCTTAAAAGCTGCTACCGATCTCCCTGAACTAATCTCCACCCTCTCCCACCTCTCCCTTCTAACTACCCCCAACCTCTTCCCACAGCACCAACTCACCAACCACATTGGGTGGGCTGGGAAGGGTCATCAAAAACTCACCCCTATCCACCCTCACCCACCTACCTAATACTTTTTAAGCGCCAAAACTCCTTATCCTGTCTTATCCTTTCCCCATTTCAACCAATCCCCAACATTTTTCCTTAACCAATCCCTTTCCTTCACCTTCTGTTGCTATCCTGCCTAACCTCATACTGCACATGCCCACAACCCTTCCCCCTCCCACCCTTTCTTCCCACACTCCCTTCCCTTTCTATATCTTTACTGCCTTTCTGCCTCAGTCAATGTTATTACCCCCACAGCTTAAACTGTGAGGGTTTCCTAACATGCACATACCCTGTGCAGTTTCAGAAGAAACAATTTATGTACATAAAATGCTTTTTATTATATAGAAATGCATTATAATATTGCTTCTAAAGTACAACAGCATAATGGTTCCAGCTGAGGATTTCTGGCATTAAACCTGAAACCCTTACTCTCCAAATCACTTGGCCAGAGAGTGTTCATCCAACTGAGCCAGTTGGAGATAAGTTAAACCAGTTTGCTTATGTCTTGCCTTTATTGCCTCATGGCATGCTTTACCATGCAAAGGGAAAATCACTTTCCTGAATTTATTGCATTTTCTAGAGCTAGATTCCAGATCTCTCTGTCTGTGGATGTTTCACACTCAGCTGCGATACAGCTGAACACTTTTGGCATGAAATATTTTTTTCTTCAGCTAAGGACTCAAGAATTAGACTTGCAACTAAATCAGTTGCAAACAAAAGATCTAGGTGTTATTGTAAACAATAGGCTGAAATCTTCTGCCCAGTGTGTGGCAACAGCCAAAAAAGCAAACAGGATGATAGGAATTATTAGGAAAGGATGGTAAATAAGACCATGAATTTTATAATGCCTCTGTATCGCTCCATTGTGTATTGTATTGTGTATTGCATATTGTATTCAATTCTGGTTGCCGTATCTCAAAAAAGATATAGCGGAATTAGAAAAGAAGAAGAGCAACCAAAATGATAAAAGGGATGGAGCTCCTCTCATATGAGGAAAGGCTAAAGAAGGTAGGGCTGTTCAGCTTGGAAAAAAGACGGCTGAGGGGGGGGATATGATTGAGGTCTACAAAATCCTGAGTGGTGTAGAACAGGTAAAAGTTAATCAATGTTTCACACTTTCAAAAAGTACAAAGACCAGGGGACACTCAATGAAATTACATGGAAATACTTTTAAAACAAATAGTAGGAAATGTTTTTTCACTCAAAGAATAGTTAAGCTCTGGAACTCGTTGCCGGAGGATGTTGTAACAGTGGTTAGAGTATCTGGGTTTAAAAAAAGGTTTGGACAAATTCCTGAAGGAAAAGTCCATAGTCTGCTATTGAGATAGACATGGGGGAAGCCACTCCTTGCCCCAGGATTGGCAGCATGGAATGTTGCTACTATTTGGGTTTCTGTCAGGTACTTGCGACCTGGATTGGCCACTGTTGGAAGCAGGATACTGGGCAAGATGGACCTTTGGTCTGACCCAATATGGCTTTTCTTATGGTCTTATGCTGATAAGCTGAAACAATGTTAGAATTCATAGCCAGACAAACAGAAAGTTCTAGCGGGTAAATATTTAGAATACTAGTATGTATAGGTGCACACTTATTCATTTATATCTTATCATGCTACTTTAAGGCTATTCTGCAAATATCCATTTAACTGCCATTGCACATATTTGCAAGGGAGTCTATATAGGGGCAAAGCATGAGTGGGACATAGGCAAGACTCCCATCCACATAGTGTAACTTTTAGAATACTATAAGTTATATGTGTGCCAGCTTCACCTAGGACCCCTTTTACCAAGCTGTGGCAAAAGGGAGGCTGTGCTGGTATAAGTGCGTGTTTTGGACATGCATTGAGGCCACCTTTTACTGCAGCGGGAAAAAGGTAATTCTTTCTTTTCTGCAGGAAATGGGCATGCATCTAATAAAGCCCATTGAGGTGGCGGAATGGGCTCCCTCGCTCACCCAGTGATAACCAGGCAGCGTGCAGCACTGCCCGATTACTGCCGGGTACACACTGGCGCTACAAATATATGATGGCATGCTGGGAGTGGGAAGTACCGCCGGACTTCTGCGGTAGCTCGGTCGTATTTCCTTTTTAGCGAGTGGTAAGTCCACACTGGGCTTAATGCTGCTTTGTAAAAGGGGCCCTTTGGTACTTGCACTTGCCTCAACTCTATGGCTGGCCTAAATACATGTGTCTAAATGTTAAGCATTTATATTCTAGGAAAATAATCGCCTACTTGAGCACCTAATTAGAGGTACCCAGTTATAGATTCATCCCCTATGTAATATTTATGTATTTCATGCTAGCTACAGTTAATCTGTATAGTGTTGAAACTCAGCTGTCTGCTTTGTGTTAAGAAATAACTAGGAGCTCCTTTTACTAAGCAGCACTAAGCTCAACGTGGGCTTACTGCTCGCTATGCAGGAAGTACCGCCGGGCTACCGCAGCAGCCCGGCGGTACTTCCCACCCCTAGCGTGCCATTGTTTCCAGCACAACAAATATTGATTTATTTTTGTAGCGCCAGAGTGTACCTGGTGCTAATTGGGCAGTGCCATTCGCTGCCCGGTTAATGCGGGAGCTCTTACCGCCACCTCAATGGGTGGCGGTAAGGGCTGCCCCCCAAAATGGCCACATGGCAAGTGCTTTAGTTGCCACCTGGCCATTTCCTATAGGAAAGCGAGACTTCCCTTTTACCAGTTGCGGTAAAAGGGGGCCTCAGTGTGCTTGTAGAACATGCACCGATGCCAGCGCCAGCCCCCTTTTGCCTCAGCTTGGTAAAAGTGGCCCTGGTTGACTTATCAAATTATAGCAGACATATCCATTTAATTCAGATCACTGAATATGTAGTCCTAAACTCAACCAGATAGGTTATCAGATTAAAGTTACAACAATGCTAAAAGAATGTGCTCTACTGTAATGAGGATGAGAAGAGCAGAGAGAGAGAGAGAGAGAGAGAGCAGCTTTTAAACTAGAACTTTATGGGGAAGCCAACAGTTGCTCTGCACCATATGGTTTGGAGTAACGTATTTCAGCAGATACTGGCAAAATGCAGAAAGTTAGAATATCCTGATTAAAAAAACCCCATTATGATAAAAGCTAAAGTAGACCAGGAGTATTTAAATACAGAACAAAAAGAGATAAATGATTCCAAATTAAATCTATCTACTCTTACTCAGAGTGTAAACAGAAAATACAAACCAGAGTAAATTGTGTAAAGGTAAATGCCAGAAGAGTTTAAATCTATGGTAATAAATGAAGAGTTAGACATAACTGACAAATCAGACATCTAGTGGAAGGAGGATAACCAATAGAAAACCAACACCATGATACCAGGGTAGTTTAGTTTAGTTTATTAAACTCTAGCTAAACCACCTTTCCCAGCCACATTAAAGCAGTGTACAGTCTAAAAAACAGAAAGGAAAATGAACACCAACATATCGGAGACCAGTACAAGATAAAATCTAAAATCAGAGAAAAGAAAAAGCTGGTAGGCTACTGGTCTCCTGGCCCTGTGAAGTCTGGAAACACTAGAACAAATAAATGAGCCCTCAGTACAACATCAAATTTAGAAAAGGAACATATCAACATGATATGGTGCATCAAAATTGTCCTCCTTCTGAACTCCTACTGTTTTGGGGCAGAGATCTTCATTGCTGTTATATGTCTTTCCTACAGTTCTACTGATCAATAAAAAGTCCCATGAAAAATAGCATGCTTATTGTTTGTTTGTTTTTTTCACATGGTTTTGCAGGTGGCAGTGAATCATCCTGGGATAAAGAAAAGCTTCAATCTCCAATCACAACAGGATCACAGCATGGTATGAGTCATGCCGCACTGCCAAGCCAACACAACCTTGGAAGTGCACATCCACTCAGTCCACTCCAACAAAATCACCTGCTAACCAACAGTATGTATGCAAAATAGCAAAGTAGACAAACCATATCAAGATTATTGTTTAAAAATATACTGTTTAAGATTGTTGTTTAAGAATATACTGTTAAGTCTGGATATATTTCTAATGGGGAGGGGGGTGTCCAACTGTGGATTATCCCTGTATATAAACTGTACTTACTGATTGAGACTCAGGCTGGGGCAGAATCCTCTGGGACGTAGTAAGCAGCTTGTGCTTTCCTCACTTTACTCCATTCAATAATCCAGTCCACTGCAATGAACCAACTGTTTATTGAAGTTAAGTCTCTTTATGCATCAAATACAATGTGGCAGAGATAGATTCAATGCAAAGGCCACTAGTAAATAAGGCCCGTTTCTGACAGAAATGAAACGGGTGCTAGCAAGGTCTTCCTCAGAGTGTGTATGTTTCAGAGAGAGTGTGTGTGAGAGTGACTGTGTGACAGAGGGAGAGTGAATGTGCGAGTGTGTGTGTGTGACAGAGAGAGAGTGAGCACACAGACTCTCTGTGACACCGAGAGTATATGACACTGAGTGTGTGAGACCGAGAGTGTGTGAGAGTGACTGTGTGACACATAGAGAGTGAATGTGATACAGTATGAGAGACTGTGTGAGAGTGAGAGAGAGAAAGACACTGACTGTGAGAGAGTGTGTGCGTGACAGAGATACCGCCCCCTCCCTCTGGTATGAGGACCCCCTCCCCCCCTCCGGTCTCAGTATCCCCTCCCCTCTGGTCTCAGGATACCCTCCCCCCCCTCTCAGGACCTCCTCCCCTCCCTTCTGGTCTCAGGACCCCCTGCCTCCCCCCCTCTGTGTGGTTGGCAGCACCGTGCGAGTGTGTGTGTGTGTGTGACAGAGAGAGAGATTCTGGGTGCGAGTGTGTCTGTGAGAGAGAGAGAGTGTGTTTGATTGTCCTCTGTCCCCTGCCCCCCTCCAGCCACCCTGCGATTCTCCTCTCTCTGCCCTGGCCCCCACTTCAGCCACCCAGTGATTGTCCTCTATCCCCTGTCCCCCCCTAGAGCCATCCAGCGATTCTCCTCTCTCCCCTGCCTCCCCTTCCAGCCACCCTGTGATTATTCTGTCTCTCCTGCCCCCCTTCAGCCACCCAGTGATTGTCCTCTGTCCCCTGCCCCCCTCCAGCCACCCAGCGATTCTCGTCCCCTGCCCCCCTCCATCCACCCAGCTATTCTCCTGTCTCCCCTGCCCCCCTCCAGCCACCCAGTGATTGTCCCAGCCATGCAGCGATTCTCCTCTCTCCCCTGCCCCCCCCTTCAGCCACCCAGTGATTGTCTTCTGTCCTCTGCCCCCCCTTCCAGCCACTCTGCGATTCTCTGTCCCCTGCCCCCCTGCAGCCACCTAGCGATTGTCCTCTGTCCCCTGCCCCCTGCAGCCACCTAGCGATTGTCCTCTGTCCCCTGCCCCCTTCCAGCCACCCTGCAATTCTCCTCTGTCCCCTGCCCCCCCTTCGCAGCCACCCAGCGACTCTCATCTCCCCTGCTCCCCCTGCAGCCACCCAGCGATTCTCCTCTGTCCCCTGCCTCCCCCTCCAGCCACGCAGCGACTTACGAATGTGCTTCATAACGTTGGAGGTGAGCTTGTTGCCTCAGTCCTGGCTTCTGATTACCCACCCTCGAGTTATAACGTTTTGACGCGAGGGCGGGGCCCGCCCTCAACGTCATCGCGTTTTGACATGAGGGCGGGTCAGAGACAGATTTGACAGGCTTTACAAACCCTTCAGACTTACGAACCCTTCAGTGAAACCACGGAGTCAGCTTCAGAACGTTGGAGGTGTGTTTTATTATTGTAGAGATGTCTCTGATGCTTGAAACCCTTAGCTCAGAGAAAGTTTCACTCTCCTTCTTTTAACAGATACCTAATACAGTGGGTAGCAGAACAGTGCAATTCAATAGTTGGAATGGAGGAATAGCCTAATGATTAGAGCTGCAGGCTGCAAATACTGTGGTTCCTTATGACTTCGGGCAATACCCTCCATTGCCTAAGGTATAAGCTTAGATTATAAGCCCACTAGGGACAGGGAAAATACCTCTTGTACTTAAACGTAACTCACCTTAGTAAAAGTGTACTTACAGCTCAGAGGCTAGCTACTAAGAGGTTCAGGGACTTAGGCTCCTAACTCCTTAACTCCTAACCCTTATTCACTTGTTCAGAACCCTTATTTTATCGTCCTCACTTTAATATTCCTTTATCTCTTGTTTGTCCTGTTTCTCTGTCCTAGTTAGATTGTAAGCTCTGTCGAGCAGGGACTGTCTCTTCATGTTCAAGTGTACAGCGCTGCGTACGTCTAGTAGCGCTTTAGAAATGATAAGTAGTAGTAGTAGGCTCTGTTGCTGATCTTTAAATGTAGGTTCCATCAGGATGGCATTGTCTTCTCAGGGACACTGTAGTTGTAGATTCCAAAGTTTCTTTTTCAGCTCTGTAGGTATTCCTGGGCCATCAGTGGATGGGATGAAATCCAGGTTACCTTGCTGGAAGAAATACACATATAAGGCCAAATTCTATATATGGTGCTCAAAATTACACATGCAGATATGGGCGCATATCCAAATTGTGCCTGAAATTTAATTGATTAATAAGCCACTTAGCGCACATAATTGGGCGCTAATAATTATCAGTGCTAATTAGCATGAATTGATATTTGTGCACACATCTTTAGGTGCTGGGAATTTACATGTGGATCCCAAAAGAGGACACAGCCATAGGAGGGGCATGGGCAGATATTGGGGGCATTCCTGGAATTTATGCGCAGATTTATAGAATAAGGGAGATCCATTCTTAATTTAGGCACAATAATTTAACAAGAGGTTTTACTTGGTGTAAATTCTCGTGCCCAAAATTGGGCACAGATCTCAGTGTCAAATGTTATTCTATACATGGCACCTGACTCTAATTTTTATTGGTGTCCAAATTTGGGTGCCATGTATAGAATTGACTCCATAGCCCAGTCTCTCCTTTCTCCTCAGTATCTCAAGAGATGCAGAGGTTCCCTGCACCTTCTCACAAGCTGTAGGGTAGTTGCTTAGGTTGCTTTCTGTATATCAGCTAGAGTAACACAGCACCCAGTCTGTATAATTGCAGGGTTATAAAGCTAAGAAGTAAGCTTGAAAGGCTCTTTCCTAATGCATAAGGTCTGTGGCTGGGAAGGTAGAAAACCAAAGACAGAGTCACACATGTATCAGGGGTTTATACTCAAGACATTTTCTTCTAAACACAACTCCCTCCCTTGATTATAACGTGGTAATACTAGCTACTTCCTCCTTCTGGAAGAAGCCAGAAGGTCCAGAGGTCAGATTATGTTCTAGCTGATAACCATTGAGGTAATCTAAGGTAAAATTCTACTGCTTAGAGTAGTGGCAGTGAGAATCTATGCAGGCACCCATACGGCAGGATTCTCAGCTACATATTATATTTAAAATAGAAAGCTTTTTCTATGGAAGTGATGGGAGCCAAGAATGCATTTTATTCTAGGAAGCTGAAAGTAGTAATTCTCACATGTTTTTGTTGCTGTTTGTCAGATCTTTAAGATGGAAGATTTTGCATTCTATTTTGCTGATGAAATTGAGGGGATTAGGGAGGTGGTAGAGACTTACATGGCCAGCCCCATTCTGGAAGCCTTGGTCAGGAATAGATCTTGGAAAATAAGATTTCTGTGATACTGGAACAATTTGATCCACTTTCAGAATGAATTGTGTTTGGTATTGGGGAAGCTTAGGTCTGCTTGATCTGAGCTGCACCATTGTTCAGCATATTTGATAAAAGTAGTTAATGAAGAGACTTTTCCTTGGTTACATTTAAGGGAGATTTTAGAAAGAATGTACAAATCAAAACTGAGATGTCTAAATCAGGATGTGTCAATTTCTGCTAGTACTTTAAAAAAGGATCTGCCAACATAGAGCCTTTTCTAAAATTCATGCAGGTATAGATACGTATGTGTCAGCTACCTGCAGCAGCACTCATTTTGCAATTGTCAAAGTTAAAAATATCAACAAGGTCAACACAGCAACATACGTGTCTATATGCCAGCTCATAATTCCGTACGTTGGCATTTCAGAAACTACACACCAGTATCACTTTAGAGGGGGCAAAAACATTGAGGAATTAAGGAAATGACCTCCCCTAATCCCTCTAGTAGTGTGCTGTACAACACAAGCACCTTTATATGATATAGACATCTCCAGGAGCAAGTGTCAATCTCAGTGTTGATCCCTGAAAACATAATATGCATGCCCCTTCTGAAATGGGGAATTCACACATATATTTTAGTCCTACCCTAGTCCCGCCCAAAACATACCCAGAACACACCCTCTTGCAATATGCATGCATGTATTTGCGTATTGGACATTTATACCCTGGCTTTCAATAATTGGGATTTACATGTGTATCGATTTGCACGTCTAAATGCTGGTTTATCTAATCTAATCTTAATATTTATATTCCACATTTATCTTATAAATCCAGTGCAGATCACAAAAGAGAAAACTGGTAATAACCAGGAGCTCACATTAAATATTCAATAATTAAACTACAGTAAAATATTTTTGAATTAAGTAGGTTTTCAACATACAACAAAATTGCAAATAGGTTGCTATGTTTTTTTTACAACATAAGTTAAAATATTCCTAATAAGAGCCACTTGATATGAAAGCATTGCTTTGAGCTGTGATTAGAAGGGAAAACCTTTAACAATGGGGAAGTGCCACAGTTGTTGATCACATGGATGTAACAAATGAGAGTTTGATTGGGCTAATATCAAATGACACATATACAGTGGTGCTAGGTCATGCAGAATTTTAAAATCATACAACCCATCCTAAATTGCATCCAGGCGACGGTGTTGCACAATCAGATTTTCTACCTGAGCCAGTAATCTGGCTACAGTGTTTGAGGTGTTTGTAACCAAATATATACTGGTCAATATTCAGCCAACAGCTATCAAGTTTGTTTTCTGATGTGCTGACTGCTATGGGCAAAATTAAACTTGGATAGTCAATTCTGGATTATGTCCAGGCAACAGCATTGAATATCCAAGAGGGGTGAATAGTGGAGTGCCGCAAGGATCTGGACTGGGACCAGTGCTGTTTAACATATTTATAAATGATCTGGAAATCGGAACGACAAGTGGTGATTAAATTTGCAAGTGACACAAAACTATTCAAGCAAACAAAAAAATATATAAATTGTGCTGCAGAGTGTGCTGGAGAGAGAGAGGGAGATAGTAAGTGTGCCTTTTACTCCTTACGTTTTCCTGTTTTAAATGCTGATTTTAGATACCCTTTCTTTTTGTTTCTTCACTATATAGTTCTGCTTGATGAGGTATGGTTCTTGATCATTTTGATTTATTATTTGCATGGTAAGCCCACTTTTGATTTAGGTGCTTTATAGAACACAATGGGGAGTTGTTCGTTGTAAGTTTGCATTGTCATCCCTTATGAAATGTAGGAGATTTTCTAATGGTTTGGTAAAGTCACTTTGACCTGTGCTCTAAGTATAAAAAGGCATTATGGGAAAGTGCCTATCTGATTTACCACATCTGCAAGTTGTGCTGCAGAGTGTTCTGGATTGAGAGCTAGTAAATATGCCTTTTACTCCTTATGGGCTCCTGTTTTAAATGCTGATTTTAGATATCTTTGCTAAAAGTTCTTCTCTTCTTTACTTTATACTTCTAATTGATGAAGCATGGCTTCTATTTATTTTTCTGTTTGTTTTGTAAGCTCATTTTTGACTGTTGCTTTAAATATAAAGAACACTATGGGGTGCTTATCAGACTCACTATGGCTGCATAGAGAGCTAGGAACTGTAGGGGATTTCCTAATGGTTTCTGTTTATTTGTTCCCAGCTATTTTATCATATAGGTGATATGTTTTACACCTGGTGGATATGTACTCTTACCTCTATATTTTTAATGAATCATTTATTTTAATTATGTTCATACATATTAATTGATTTATTTGTTTAACTACTCATAATCCATATAGTATCTATGTCCTTTACTAGTGGTTTTACATTTAATATTGCTATTCCTTTATTTGCATGGTCTTATTATAGGTTTGTGGTATTACGTAATCATTTATATATTTATTTACTTGTTTTTTATGATTTGATACTAGCAGTGATTTTATATGTATATTAACATTTCTTTTGCTTCTGATGCTACCCTGCAAAGGGCGAAACAAGGCTTGTATTGGGGATCTGTTTTTCTTAAATTTATTGTAGTAAATAAAATTCTTTTCAATATAAGATTTTCTTCCAATCTGCTCCTTTTGTATAGAATGGGTAAAAGTGAATCGATTTTTTACTGTTTCAAAAAGTACAAAGATTAGGGGACACTCAATGAAGTTATATGGAAATACTTATAAAACAAATAGGAGGATTATTTCATTCAACGAATAGTTAAGTTCTGAACTCATTGCCAGAGAATATGGTATCAGCAGTTAGCATATCTGGGTTTAAAAAAGGTTTGGTGAAGTTCCTGGAGGAAAAGTCCATAGTAGCTTTTGAGATAGATATGGAGAAGCCACTGCTGTCCCTGGGATTGGTAGCATGTAATGTTGCAACTATTTAGGTTCCTGCCAGGTACTTGGGATCTGGATTGGCCACTGTTGGAAACAGGATACTGGGCTGAATGAGCCCTTGGTCTGACCCAGTATGGCTATTCTTATGTTGTTATGACCTGTCAAGACACTTATGTGGATCCCAGCTGAATATTGGCCAGGACCCACATAAGGATAAGCCATCCAATCCCATTCCAGCCTCCCCCGATCCCCAAACTCATCTCCTGTAGATCTGAACCCTCACAATTCTGTACCAAACTGGAAGGCCCACACAGAACCCAAAATCCATCCCTCCCCACACCTACTACTACTTGACATTTCTAAAGCGCTACTAGGGATACGCAGTGCTGTACGCACCTCCTGACTCTTCAACCCAGAGAGTTAACATGGGGAGATTTCTGGTGGCTAATGGGATGGGGTTAGAACAATCCCCTTTCCGCTCCTGCCCGGTTGGCTTCAGCAATGAAAATAGCAGCATCTCTATTGGTAGCCTTGCACTACCTACGTTGAGGGGATATTTCCAGAATAGGACTTAAGTGGAATATTGGTATTTATGCACATATGTGCACACATAGATGAATGTATGTCAATATTCTAAACATTCACATGAGAAACACACTTATAATTGAGAGTGCCTATGTTATAGAATTGCCCTTCACATATCTGATAGATCATGAAGAACCTTCATTGCTTGCATTTCTGAGATGTTTCCAACTGTGATGAGGAGATAATTCAATAAGATTATTCATATATGATGGGGCTTGACCAAACAGAATTTGGTGAATGAAAACACATAATTTGAAAGATATTGTATCTCTTATTGATAACCGGTGTAGCTTATATAAAAGAGACTAATTTATTTAAAATACTTGTAACACACACAAGCCGTGGAGGGGCATAATCGAACGAAAACATCTATCTCCATGGGTGTTTATCTCGGAGAACGGGTCCGTGAAGGGGCGGACTGAAACGTATTTTCAAAAAAAATAGACATCCATGTTTTATTTGACAGTTTGTGAGCTGGGCGTTTTTGTTTTTCAGCGATAATGGAAAATGAAAGCGCCCAGCTCAAAAACGAATAAATCCAAGGCATTTGTTCGTGGGATGGGCCAGGATTCGTAGTGCACTGGTCCCCCTCACATGCCAGGACACCAACCGGGCACCCTAGGGGGCACTTTTACAAAAACAAAAAAAAGGTAAAAGAGCTCCCAGGTGCATAGCACCCTTCCCTTGTGTGTTGAGCCCCCCAAATCCCCCTCAAAACCCACTGCCCACAAGTCTACACCATTACTATAGCCCTAAGGGGTGAAGGGGGGCACCTACATGTGGGTACAGTGGGTTTGGGGGGGTTGGACGACTAAGCATTAAGCAGCACAATTGTAACAGGTGGTGGGGGGATGGGCCTGGGTCCACCTGCCTGAAGTCCACTGCACCCCCTAACAACTGCTCCAGGGACCTGCATACTGCTGCCAGGGAGGTGGGTATGACATTTGAGGGTGAAAATAAAAAGTTGTGAAACATCATTTCTTGTGGTGGGAGGGGGTTAGTGACCACTGGGGGAGTCAGGGGAGGTCATCCCCAATTCCCTCTGGTGGTAATCTGGTCATTTAGGGCACTTTTTGGGGCCTTATTCATGAAAAAACAGGGTCCAGGAAAAGTGCCCTAAATTCTAGCTACAAACGCATACTTTTTTTCCATTATCGGCGAAAGGCGCCCATCTCTGTTCGGGTGATAACCATGCCCCAGTCCCGCCTTCACCACGCCTCCGACACGCCCCCGTCAACTTTGTACGCTTCCGCGATGGAGTGCAGTTGAAAACGTCCAAGTTCAGCTTTCGATTATACCGCGTTATTCGTTTTTGTGAGATAAACGTCCATCTCCCGATTTAGGTCGGAACTTGGGCGTTTTTCTCGTTCAATTATAAGCAGGATAGTGTTCTAGGCGTCCTACCATAGATTCATTCACAATATTAAAAATGATATAATTAAAAGAAAATAAATGAACAATAATCACAACAAAGTCTTCATTTTCATATTAATCAAACTGCATTGGCTGCTGGAGTTTATGCAGATCCTGTCAATATTCAGTCGGGATCCATATAAGGCACTTGTGTGAGCTCTGGCTGGATATCGATCGGGACTCGCCACAACCCCCAAATTCTATTAACGGTGTTTAAAATTGTGCATGCAAATTTAGATGTGCACCCAATTTAATTAATGAGCTAATTAGCGCTCATTGGGTGCTAATAATCAATTATTGGCACTAATTCGCCTTAATTGAAATTTATGCATGCATCTGTAGTTAAGCAGCTCCAAAAAGGGAGTGTAGCCATGGGAGGGTCATAGACGGATCAGAGGCGTTCCTAGAATTTATGCCCACTGTTACAGAATAAGGGGGATCTGTGCCTAATGTAGACAGGAAGATTTATACCAGGGTTTACTTGGTGTAAATCCTCATGTCTAAAGTTATAAATATATGGTGCACAAAAAGTCAGCTCCAAAAGAAAAAACACTCAGTGCTATTCTGTAAGCTGTACTTAAAGTTAGGCATGGTTTATAGAATAACATTTATGCCCGGGAATTATGCCTTAGTTTAGGCATGGCCATTTGCACTAACTGAAACATGGTGCAAATCTTCATGCCTGAGGGGCCCTTTTACTAAGTCATGGTAGGCTCTACGCATGTGCAGCGCATGCCCAAATGGGATGCACCCATAACACCTAGATGAATTATTTATTTATTTCCTCCCACGCATGTTGTTTCTGGTGATGTAGAACGTGGGTCCTTACCGCTAGATCAATGAGTGACGTTAAGCCTCAGGCTGGTTTTAGACACTTGCTGGTTTCAGTTTTACCGCATGCCCTTTTCCCATCACATTAAAAAAAAACCTTTTTTGCAGATGCAGTAAAAACTGGTCCGGTATGTGCCTAATATTTGTGCCTACGCTGCCGCAGGCCACTTTTTACCACGGCTTAGTAAAAGGACCCTTTTTGCTTATTTCCGATCTGACAAAGAAGGGCAACCTTCGAAAGCTAATCAAGAAATGTATTAAGTTATGTCCAATAAAAAAAGGTATCATCTTATTTTCTTTTCCATGTTTTATTTTGTTTGATTTCTAACAAAATAACACGGCTACCACACCTCTCTACTTAAAAGGACCCTTAAATTAGGCACATATCCCCCTTATTCTTTAACTACATGTTTAAATTCTAGGAACTCCACCTGATCTGCCCATGACCCTCCTATTTCTGTGCCCCCTTTTTCAACTCTTATGTAAAAGTTAGGTGTGGATTTGGTGCCTAAATTTACGTGCGCAACTGCTAATTAAATCCAATTAGTGCTAATAATTGTTAGGATGCCAGTTATCAGTGATAATTGGCTCATTATTCAATTAAGTTGCATGTGCAATGGGACACATACCATATATAGAATCTGGTGGTAAGCGTATTCTACAAATTATGCCTAACTTTCAGCGCTTTCATAGAATAGTGCTTATTGTGTTATTTTTTTGCACCAATTTTTCAGTGCTATTTATAGGATTTAGTCCAAAATGGCCATCGTGACTCCTAGCAGTATTCACCGCCAGATGTGTCATTTGACTCACATAACAATGAGGTATTGTGCATGTATTTGCATGTTTTGCATCTCATTGTTATGTGTGGTATCCTAAACTAATATGCGTTACAGTAGGCTAACACAAGTTATTGCTATTTAGTAAGTGTTGAGGGGCAAATAACATGCAGTATTGCCTTAATGTACCCCAGTAACTCCACTCCCCCCCCCCCAAAAAAAAAAAAGACATCTGCTGTTACACAATTCACAAACCTTTAGCCACATTGGGAAAGAGCAGTTTTCAGATAGCCAATTAATGCAGGCAAATCTGCATACTTTGCTTTTAAGCCACATTGAGCCTGCAAATAGGTGGGAAAATGTGGGATACAAATGTAACAAATAATAATATTAATAATAATAATAACAATTGACATCCTCTTGGATAATTAGGTTGCAAAAGTAGTATTGCACTTGCAAATTCTAATTCAGGTCTTTCCAAATGGATCCTGGTAACTCAGGAGCCTAAAGACGTAGCCAGCGGTGGGCAGCGTGGTTAAAGCCCACTGCTGGTGCTGAACCCAGAAATTCAATGCTGCATTGTATCCAGCGATTGTCATTGAATTTTTGGGTTCATTTTTGACCACTGGAACTTTAGCAGTTAAGCCGATATTCATTGCTAACCAGTTGAGTTCCAATTGGTTAAAGACAGGACTGCTATTTATGTGGTCCTATTTAACCTCTAAACCCAGTACTATATATTGGCACTTTATCATCTATATTGTATGATGTAGCCAGTTAGCTGCTTTCCCCGGAATCCTTTATATCGTGCCTAGCGTTCCGTTCCGAAATCCAAGTGTATTCTATAACAACGTGCATAACTTAATGATCCACAGCTCCAGAAAAATAAATTTCTATTGAAAAGATGTGTGGTTACTAGATTTCAGAAACAGAACATATACAAGAAAATGATACCTTTAACAAATGTGGAGAAATATTAATATCATCTATAGAAAGAAAACTCATTCTGTAGAATATTTGTATAGGTCATTTAAATCAGCAAAATAGCTAAAAATGTATTGATGTTGCAGAAAATGAGCAATATTGTGAAATTGACTGGCCAGGATTTAGGGCCTCTTTTATCAAGCCGTACTAGAGGTCCCTGGTGCAGCAATGCTGACAAAGCCCATTCACTTTGAATGGGCTCGGTCTGCATTGCCGCACGGGAACCGCTAGCGCGGCTTGATAAAAGATGCCCTTAGTTTCTGACCATTATTCAGTTGGCTGAATTAAACCTGGATACCAGCACTGAATATTCCGGCTCTGCTCTAAGGGGGTCTTTTACTAAGTCACAGTAGTGTTTTTAGCTCGTGGTAGAAATCAGCTTGTGGTAAACGCCGAGACGCTCATTATATTTCTATGGACGTCTCAGCTGATTTCTACCACAAGCTAAAAATGCTACTATGACTTAGTAAGAGGACGCCTAATTCTGTTCCCTCCCCTCCCCCCCCCCCCCCCCCCCCCAGATCACCCTGATGCTAACTGGAATGTACCAGGGTGGTCAGAGCAGATATTCAGCAGAACTACTGGTTAAATGCCATTGCATTTCTACTCTAAGGCTGGCGAGCACAATTTAACCGGACTGGAGCCTCTCCTGCCTGGATAAATCACTTTAAATGTCAACTTTAAACATTTTGGATGTGCAAACTAGCATGCTGTTCTTGATTAATTGTTTCTTGTCCTCTAGAATGCTCAGAAAAGAAAGAAAACAAATTGAATGCTTCAGATACGTTTCTTGTGATTTTAGAGCTGTGCATATCTCTGTCATTTTATTAGAGATTCTGTGCTATCTTAGAACTTGACCGCAGATTAAGAATTTCATGCAATATGTAATAGCTATAAGACTGTCAGATAAGAGCAAACCAGTGTGGAAAAATAAATCTTTCAAGTTCAAGACAGAGATAAGAAATATTAAAAGTGAAATATTTGTTATGAAGAATTGAATATATTTTTCAGTAGACATGGGCTAACTTTCTCTGAATAAGCATAGAAGAAATCCAGTTGTTGTTCTTGAAATTATACTGGTTAAATTACTTTAGAAAACTGAAGCATAAACATGCAATTATTGCTTTGCAGGCAAGGATCTTCATTAAAAAATTTAAACCAAGATAGAGCTTATGTGCTACAAAAATCTATTTTTAGGGCTGTTATAAGTGAACAAATGTTGCTGAGAAAATGTCTGCTGATAGAGGGCAGAGAAGTTCTTATTACTTCAGAGTGGTTAATGATAGAAAAGCAATTATCTTCAACTGGACTGTCTTACCATTTAGATATGTCACTACCAAACTATATAGGGGTGAATTCTATAAATGGCGCTTAAATAATTGGTGCCAAAAATGCTTTAGTGGTATTCTATAAGCCACGCCTAAAGTTCAGTTTGGTTTATAGAATAATGCTTGTGCAGAGAGGCCACATGTAAATGTAGGCACCACCATTTGCACTAATGAAAACATGGTACAAATGCTCGCGCCTAAATTTACGCATGGAGCACCCATGCTCTATAATTATGTGCATAACTCAAAACCACGCATCTGATCTGACCCGAAATGCCCATGATCCTCCATTTCCATGTCTACTTTTTCAAGCCACATATAAATTTTAGGCCCGGATCCCATGCCTAAATTTATGTATATAAGTCCCAAGTAAATCTAGTTAGTGCCAATAATTTCTTAAGCCAATTATTTCCACTAATTGGCTCGTTATTCTGTTAAATTGCACCACAAATCGGGGACACACCTAAATTTATGCACTCAATTTTTGGCAACTTTTATAGAATCAAGGGGATAGTACCCATGTTCCTTTACTGAGTTACTATACAATTTGCTATTCACATAACCTGCCAGTTATTGGATGGAAATCCCTCTTTCTACATGTACTGTGAGTCGATACTAAATTTTGAACTGCAGTTTAACCTCTTTCTCAGAGATTGTGTGCAGTACCTGAAATTAGAATGAAAGATAAATTTGAATCCGGTTTAGTTAGATGGCATATTGAAAGAGTATATAATTCATTGGTGGAATAAGGCACTCTTTAAGGCAGGGCTTTCCAAGCCATCCTGGTGACTCCATTGTCAAAAAGGTTTTCAGGCCATCAATAACGAATTTTTATTGGATAAATCTGCTTACACTGGAGGCCCAGGATGTCAAAATACATGAATGTGGATATCTTGAAAATCCAACTGACTTTAGGCTCACCAAAACAAATTTAGGGAGTTCTGATAAGACAACATGTGAAAGATCAAATGCTCATTACCACATGCTGCTGTACACAGAGGTCAGTAAGGTTTGTATTGTGTTACTCCAACTAATATGTATTAACACTTCTTATTTAGCACAGAATCTACTTACTACTAATCACATGTATTAACAGCGTTAATACACAAAAAACTTGATATTGTGCTTTAATAAATCTAACTGTAATACCTTTATCTACTGACAAACATAAATGCCAACAGTTTATTTATTTGATTTAATATACCGCCTTTAACCAACAGGCAGAGCAAGGCGGTTGGGGTCAACAGAGTGCGCACGATAAAATTCAGTGGCAGCAAAGCTGGTGAATTGTTGAGGGGGAAAGAATGTGTGATTTTTCTCAAGTCTTGCTGAGTATCTTCATGTGGTAATCTCATTGTATTAAATCTATATTAAATAAAAGGTTTGATATACCACCTCTCTGAGGCACAACCAAAGCTGTTTACATATACAGTGGGGGAAATAAGTATTTGATCCCTTGCTGATTTTGTAAGTTTGCCCACTGACAAAGACATGAGCAGCCCATAATTGAAGGGTAGGTTATTGGTAACAGTGAGAGATAGCACATCACAAATTAAATCCGGAAAATCACATTGTGGAAAGTATATGAATTTATTTGCATTCTGCAGAGGGAAATAAGTATTTAATCCCTCTGGCAAACAAGACCTAATACTTGGTGGCAAAACCCTTGTTGGCAAGCACAGCGGTCAGACGTCTTCTGTAGTTGATGATGAGGTTTGCACACATGTCAGGAGGAATTTTGGTCCACTCCTCTTTGCAGATCATCTCTAAATCATTAAGAGTTCTGGGCTGTCGCTTGGCAACTCACAGCTTCAGCTCCCTCCATAAGTTTTCAATGGGATTAAGGTCTGGTGACTGGCTAGGCCACTCCATGACCCTAATGTGCTTCTTCCTGAGCCACTCCTTTGTTGCCTTGGCTGTATGTTTTGGGTCATTGTCGTGCTGGAAGACCCAGCCACGACCCATTTTTAAGGCCCTGGCGGAGGGAAGGAGGTTGTCACTCAGAATTGTACGGTACATGGCCCCATCCATTCTCCCATTGATGCGGTGAAGTAGTCCTGTGCCCTTAGCAGAGAAACACCCCCAAAACATAACATTTCCACCTCCATGCTTGACAGTGGGGACGGTGTTCTTTGGGTCATAGGCAGCATTTCTCTTCCTCCAAACACGGCGAGTTGAGTTCATGCCAAAGAGCTCAATTTTTGTCTCATCTGACCACAGCACCTTCTCCCAATCACTCTCGGCATCATCCAGGTGTTCACTGGCAAACTTCAGACGGGCCGTCACATGTGCCTTCCGGAGCAGGGGGACCTTGCGGGCACTGCAGGATTGCAATCCGTTATGTCGTAATGTGTTACCAATGGTTTTCGTGGTGACAGTGGTCCCAGCTGCCTTGAGATCATTGACAAGTTCCCCCCTTGTAGTTGTAGGCTGATTTCTAACCTTCCTCATGATCAAGGATACCCCACGAGGTGAGATTTTGCGTGGAGCCCCAGATCTTTGTCGATTGACAGTCATTTTGTACTTCTTCCATTTTCTTACTATGGCACCAACAGTTGTCTCCTTCTCGCCCAGCGTCTTACTGATGGTTTTGTAGCCCATTCCAGCCTTGTGCAGGTGTATGATCTTGTCCCTGACATCCTTAGACAGCTCCTTGCTCTTGGCCATTTTGTAGAGGTTAGAGTCTGACTGATTCACTGAGTCTGTGGACAGGTGTCTTTCATACAGGTGACCATTGCCGACAGCTGTCTGTCATGCAGGTAACGAGTTGATTTGGAGCATCTACCTGGTCTGTAGGGGCCAGATCTCTTACTGGTTGGTGGGGGATCAAATACTTATTTCCCTCTGCAGAATGCAAATAAATTCATATACTTTCCACAATGTGATTTTCCGGATTTAATTTGTGATGTGCTATCTCTCACTGTTACCAATAACCTACCCTTCAATTATGGGCTGCTCATGTCTTTGTCAGTGGGCAAACTTACAAAATCAGCAAGGGATCAAATACTTATTTCCCCCACTGTATATGAAGGTACTTTCTCTGTCTCTAGTGGGCTTACAATCTAAGTTTTGTACCTGAGGCAGTGGAGGGTTAACCCCCGGATTCTATATATGGTGCCTGAAAATCCGTGCAGAAACCGAAGCGTATTCTGTAACAATGTGCAGAACTTAATTGGTTAACTAGCTAATCAGCACTATTAATTGGATGTCAAGCAATTATCAGCACTAGTTGGCATAAATCGAGATTTACGTGCAGAACTCGCTAAGTGTATTCTATAACATGGTGTGCCTAAATACTAAGTCACATAGTTGAAAAGGGCGCATGGCCATGGGTGAGGCGTAGGCATTTCTAAAATCTATGCGCATTATTAGAATATACCCGATCTGTGCCTAATTTAGGTGTCAGGATTTACACCGAGTAAAACATGGCCTAAATGGATGCGACCAAATTTTAGTCACATGGCAAGCTGCTCAGCGTATTCTATATACCACGTGGAAATTTAAGATTATTCTATAAAATTTAGATGTACTTTAGAGAATATGCCTGGATGTAATTTTTTTCTACATGGATTTTTCTGGCGTCATATATATAGAATCTAGCCCTAAGTGACTTGTCCAGA
This sequence comes from Microcaecilia unicolor, assembly GCF_901765095.1. Classification (NCBI taxonomy): domain Eukaryota; kingdom Metazoa; phylum Chordata; class Amphibia; order Gymnophiona; family Siphonopidae; genus Microcaecilia; species Microcaecilia unicolor. Next base: position 58,808,828 of record NC_044037.1, read on the forward strand.
GTCACAAGGAACTGCAGTGGAAATTGAACCCAGCTCCCATTAATCCACTCCTAATAGTAGGCAGAAAAAGGAAACAATACATGCCTCCTCTTTCTTTAACTTGGCGTCTACATTTAAGCTTCAGTTTATAGAATATTAGCACTTACATGGGTCATTGTACACTTGTAAGCGGAAGTACAAGTTGAGCTCTCATCACTATTTAATGAACGACACATGCAACTCATTTAGCACATAAATGCAAGGGGGTGTTCACAGAGGAGAGGCATAGACAGCTCCAACATTTACATGTGTAACCTATAGAATACTGTAAATTATGCGCTAAAGTGCTGCATTTGGGCACGCGCATTTACCACCTGTTATTATGACAGTGGGCATGCAGAAATGTAAGCGATCAATGCTGATGTACACTAGTATTCTATAATGGAATATAGGCATCTAAATTGTGGCACACAGTTAAAGAATTGCTCTCATAGGGGCTAGGTTCTGTATATAGTGCTGAAAAATCGGCACCAAAAAGAATAGCGTTTAGCGCTGGGATCCGCACCCAATTTTGAGCATGAGGATCTACACCAACTGAAACCTGGTGTAATTCCTTGCACCTAAGTTAAGCGCGGATCTGCCGTATTCTGTAACACCATGCAAATTCTTGGAACACTGACTACAAAAATGCGCATGTAAATTCTAATTATTGCCAATTGGCACCAATAATTGTTAGCTCTCAATTATTGGCACTAATTATCTCATTGTTCAATTAAATTGCACTCAAAAATTGGGCACATGCCCACATGTGCGTGTGCAATATTTAGAAACATATAGAGAATTATGAAGATGGTATCTTCACATGTAAATGTTGGAGCTGTCTATGAGGCATATTTTCAAAGCACTTAGCCTCCCAAAGTTCCATAGAAACCTATGGAACTTAGCCTCTCAAAGTGCTATCAAAATATGCCTCTATGTCTCTCCTCTGTGAACACCCCCTTGCATTTATGTGCTAAATGAGTTGCATGTGTCGTTCATTAAATAGTGATGAGAGCTCAACTAGTACTTTCGCATACATGTGTACAATGACCCATGTAAGTGCTAGTATTCTATAAACTGAAGCTTAAATGTAGACGCCAAGTTATAGAAAGAAGAGGCATGTATTGTTTCCTTTTTCTACTATTAGGAGTGGACTAATGGGAGCTGGGTTCAATTCCCACTGCAGTTCCTTGTACAGTCAATGGTACTAAGTCACCTGGACTACTGCAATGCACTTCATGCTGGCTGCAAAGAACAAACTATCAAAAAACTCCAAACAGCCCAGAATACCGCCGCCAGACTCATATTTGGAAAAACTAAATATGAAAGGGCTAAACCCATAAGAGAGAAACTTCACTGGCTGCCAATTAAGGAACACATCGCGTTCAAGATCTACACGATTGTACACAAAATCATCCACACAGATGCCCCAACCTACATGCTAAACCTTGTGAACCTGCCTCCCAGGAATGCCAAAAGATCATCCCGCAAATTTCTCAATCTGCACTTCCCCAGCTGTAAAGGATTAAAATACAAGCTGATACATGCGACGACCTTCTCTTACACGAGCACACAGTTGTGGAATGCACTACCTACTGCCTTGAAAACTACTGACGAAATAATCAACTTTCGTAAATCTCTGAAGAAATATCTCTTCAACAAGGCCTACAAAGAGAACCCATAGCCTTATTAAACCACCTAGCCAACCCACCCCAGTCATGAAAGTTTACCTTCTATACTTATCCGCCTAACTCTTTTCCTTTTCCTTGACTCAACCTTTTATATCATTAATTGTATCTGATATCCTGGAATGACAATGCCATAACAGGACTCTGTAAGCCACATTGAGCCTGCAAATAGGTGGGAAAATGTGGGATACAAATGCAATAAATAAATAAAAAGGTACATACCTGTAGATTATCTGGTAGGGCTCGAGATAGTAGTAGCAGTAATTCACACACTATGGATGAAGATAACATCTCTGTTGCAGATACAGGCCATGTAAAACCTATCATAGACCCACTGCAGCAGGAAAAAGACCACAGGAGTTAATGAAAAAGTTAAGAGAGTTAAACTATAGTTAACTGGATCCCTACAGAAAAAGAGGAGATAATCCACTTCTTCCTTTATGCTACAAACCACAGTATCCAAAGAGAGTCAACCCAAAATTGGAAGAAAGATGAAAATTGCTACATTTCAGAAAGTAAATGATGCAAGTTTAAGATCCCTAAATTGTAAAGATCAAATTTTTAAGTGATTAATTTGTAAAACAATGAGGGCTTCTATAGAAAAAAGAAATGCATAGTGAAAATAAGACCTAGGCAGGAGCACCAGAAGAAAAGTGTATGCAGAGAAAGTAAGAGATGCCTCAAAAAGGAACACCAGAAGAAAGGATGGTACACAAGAAGAAGGGGGGGATACAGAAAGCAGCACAAAAAGTAGTATTGACGCAGAGAGAGAAAGATGGGATATGGAAAAGAACACTAGGAAAAAAGGCTGATGCAGAGAGAGAAAGAGGAGGCTCAGAAAGGATGTGGAGGAGTAGCCTTACAGTTAGTGCAGTGGGCTTTGATCCTGGCAACCATTCCCACTGCAGCTCCTTGTGACCTTGGGTAAGTCACTTAACCCTCCATTGCCCCAGGTACAAAAAACTTAGATTGTGAGCCCCCTAGGGACAGAGAAAGTGCCTGTATATAATGTGTACAGTGCTTTGTACGCTTAGTAGCACTATAGAAATGATTAATAGTAGTAGTAGAGTACTGGAAGGAAGGCTGTGGCAGAGATGGAGAGAGAAGACCTGGAAGTGCAACAGAGTAAGATTAAGATAGCACAGTGCATAAAGTTAAGTGAAAAAGAAGAAGAAATACAGGGGAAAGACTTAGAGGTGTTCAAAATGATGGGTAAGCTCTAACCTATGTGAAAATTGATACATATGATGGATTGTGGTAGAGGGAAAGATTACCCAAGTTGAACAAGGCACCTAAAGGAAACAGCATTATAAGTAAGATGAATAAGGCTGTAGCCTATTTGGAGGGACCATCTATTGATATTGAGGAAACAAATCAGATTCTATGGAGTAATTTATTCCTGAAAGAATTCTTCCATTGAGTTCATAGGACTGGAAGAAATGGAAAAAGATAATATCACTTCCATGGAAAAAGTACATTAAATCACTGCATGTAGAGTTGGCCCTTATAGATGGATATAACTGATAGGATCAAGCACCACCGTTAATGAGAAAAATCCGAAACATTTATACTGAAAAAAATTTGCATTAACAGAAGACCTTAAATTCATATGCTCCAGTAATAACTTGAAAGTTATAGTAGACGTTCCACTATTTTAGAGACATTAAGAAAGCTGAAAGGAGAGATATGGAAAGTATTTAGATGGAACTCAAAACAGTTGTATGGGAAACTGGGGAGGAGCATGAGTACAATGAAAATACTATCAACTAAAGCTGAAACGGAGCTATGTGGGGTCCAGTAGTTTCAGGAGCCCTGGTGATCCTTCACAGTTCTGACTGCGAGCAAGCTGGCAAAGGAGGAAGATACAGCAGCAGATAAGAGCTGCTCATATACATAAACTTTTCTGGAATATTAGAGAGGTGTGTGGAAAGGACGGGGAATTGAAATGAATACTTATTGGGGGGGGTGGAGTTGAGGGAAGAAGGGAAGGAAACTATTCATTCTACCAGGGGGAGATTGGGGGGGAGATGGGGAGGGTATGTCATGAGGAAGTAAACTCAGTGTGAGGTGTGCTATGACAGAAAAAGGTTGGAAACCACCGCTCTTTAATCCACAGGGCTAAGATTTATAAATATAATTCTCCAAAAAGACATATTTTAGATTGTGTAAATCAATGACCGACAGAATATTTCCTTGAACACAGATGAACATGGACCCATACAGTTTGTTTTGTAAGTCTTAATAAATCAGTTTTCTGAATCTGAAAGGTTATACTAAAACAGATGATAATAGGAAAAGATTGTGCAATTGGATTATTGATTTAGGGGGGTCTTTAACTAAAGATTAGCGCATGATATCTGTACAGGACCCATTTTGTTCCTGTGGACCCTGCTGCAGATAATATGAGCTAATATTTAGTAAAAGACCCAAATAGTAACATATTTTTCTTCCAAAATGTATAATCTTATTTTCTTCTGTGTTGCTTGATTTGCATCTGGACTAAATGTTGCACTTTTTAAACTTATGGGGATTTTTTTCTCACATTTAGTTCAAAAACATTATAACCCTGTTTAATAAAGTTTACTAAAGTTCAGTAATTTTTTGCACTTACTGCACCTTAAATGCAAAACTTAAGGATTATAAGTGCAAAGCCTGTGTAGTTAATGCAGGGGGCATGCTTACAATCTGGCCTGCATTTACCACACAGAGAAGACACTTACCACACGAGCTTGTGTTCCATGTTTTGGCAGATATCACAAGTGCACCTGCCTATCTGCTGAGGTATGGCACCCAGGCTCCAGCACTTCTCAAAGGTAAGAAAAAAAAACTTGGGGCAAGGTTCTATCCCCATCTGATCCTATTCCCTGATCAGATCATCCCATTGAACATTTCCCTATCCAACCTGATCCCCTGCCAGCTGCCCCTTTCAATCAGCAGCTCTTCCCTGGACAGCAGCTGCCTCCATAATCACAGCCTGTAAAGAATGGTGTCCCTTCCCTCAAACAAGGTCACTCTGAATCACAATCCCAACAGGAACTCACCAAGAACACCCGCTAGCTATCTCCGATCCCAACCCCCTAGCTTCATATTTTAACCGTAGCCCCACCCTCTGAACTGGGGAAAAAGCAGGATAGTCTAATGGGGGAGGGTTGGGATATGGAATTGAGGGCTTCTGCTTAGGGGGTCCTGAGCAGCCAGACCTTCCGGGAGTTCCTATTTGGAGGTGATATGGCTGGGCTTATTTTGAAGGGGTATGACTTGGGGCACTTTATTGGTGGGTACTGTGCTGTGGATCAGGGGGGTTTCCTGAGAGGGGATCAATCAGGGAGGGAGGAATTAGTTGGGGGGCAGAACCTTGCCCCAAGCTGAGAGATTCCTGACCAAATGTTGTGTGATGAGTGAGACCTGAAAGCTGTTAGAAGTGATAATTGTCAGGGGCTTTTTGGTACAGGGGGATAAGACCAGGAGGTCTAGGTAATCATAGCTCCTGGTGTGCTTTTTCCCAAATGCATTGGGCAGCTGCCATGCTACGGGTCTGCCTTGAGATAGTATTAAGTACAGTGGTGCTATTGGCATGGTTATGTACCATGTGATAGCTATCACTGGTAGCCAATTGTAATCTCCACCCAGAACCCTCCCCAACCAGCATTTGGCACTTAGGAGATAATGAAGAACTCTGCACCTGTAAATACTACTACTACTTAACATTTCTAGAGCGCTACTAGGGTTACGCAGCGCTGTACAAATTAACAAAGAAGGACGGTCCCTGCTCAAAGGAGCTTACAATCTAAAGGACAAAATGTCAAGTTGGGGTAGTCTAGAATTCCTGAGTAGAGGTGTAGTGGTTAGGTACCAAAGGCAACATTGAAGAGGTGGGCTTTGAGCAATGATTTGAAGATGGGTAGGGAGGGGGCCTGGCGTATGGGCTCAGGGAGTTTGTTCCAAGCATGGGGTGAGGCGAGGCAGAAAGGGCGGAGCCTGGAGTTGGCAGTGGTGGAGAAGGGTACTGAAAGGAGGGATTTGTCTTGAGAGCGGAGGTTACTGGTAGGGACATAAGGGGAGATGAGGGTAGAGAGGTAAGGAGGGGCTGCAGATCGAGTGCATTTGTAGGTTAGTAGGAGAAGCTTGAACTGAATGCGGTATCTGATCGGAAGCCAGTGAAGTGACTTGAGGAGAGGGGTGATATGAGTATATTGGTCAAGGCGGAAGATAAGACGTGCAGCAGAGTTCTGAACGGACTGAAGGGGGGGATAGATGGCTAAGTGGGAGGCCGGTGAGGAGTAGGTTGCAGTAGTCAAGGCGAGAGGTAATGAGAGAGTGGATGAGAGTTCGGGTGGTGTGCTCAGAGAGGAAGGGGCGAATTTTGCTAATGTTATAGAGGAAGAAGTGAACAGGTCTTGGCTATCTGCTGGATATGCGCAGAGAAGGAGATGGAGGAGTCGAAGATGACACCGAGGTTGCGGGCAGATGAGACGGGGACGATGAGGGTGTTATCAACTGAAATAGAGAGTGAAGGGAGATGAGAAGTGGGCTTGGGTGGGAAGACAATAAGTTTGGTCTTGGCCATGTTCAGTTTCAGGTGGCGGTTGGACATCCAGGCAGCGATGTCGGATAAGCAGGCCGATACTTTGGCCTGGGTTTCCGCAGTGATGTCTGGTGTGGAGAGATAAAGCTGGGTGTCGTCAGCATAAAGATGATAGTGGAAACCATGAGATGAGATCAGGGAGCCCAGGGAAGAGGTGTAGATTGAGAAAAGAAGGGGTCCAAGGACAGATCCCTGAGGAACTCCAACAGAGAGCGGGATGGGGTGGAGGACGAACCATGAGAGTGTACTCTGAAGGTGCGATGGGAGAGATAAGAGGAGAACCAGGAGAGGACAGAGCCCTGGAACCCAAAAGAGGACAGTGTGTCAAGAAGTAGGTTGTGATTGACAGTGTCAAAAGCGGCGGATAGGTCGAGGAGGATGAGGATGGAGTAGTGACCTTTGGATTTGGTGAGGTACAGGTCATTGCAGACTTTAGATAGTGCCATTTCTGTCGAGTGTAGGCCCCAAGAGGTCACCTGGTAGGAGTCTGTTCTAGAAAGGAACATAGGGGCCTAATTTCCGTTATAAAATACTAGTACAACAAAATACATGGCTATGATTTAGGCATAAACATTTATACAGCCATTGAGCTAGAGTCAGTACGTGTGCCTAAATGCCAGAGCTATGCACATTCTATGTATTATTTAAATATGAGTCCTTCTCATGATCCTCCCAGATTCTGCCTATGTGATTATATTCACAGAATAGCACAAAGGCAGAATTTTGGCATTAGCCCCCAGATTCTATATAACGCGCCTAGAGATCCACACTGAAATCCAAGCGTATTCTATAACAATGTGCATAACTTAATTGGCTTAACAAGCTAATTAGCATTGATAACAGCTCTTAGCAAGCAATAATGAGCACTAATTGGCAAAAATTAGAACTTATGTGCACTACTTGCTAAGCGCTTATGTATTGAAGGGCGCCAAACTTCTAAAGTGCGCAGGCAAAAAGGGATGTGGTTATGGACAGGGAAATGGGTGTTTCATGAGCATTCCGAAATTTACATTTGTAGTTACAGAATATGGCCTCTGCGTCTAAATCTAAATGCCAGGATTTATGCCATGTTTTCGTTGGTGTAAATGAAAGCACATAGTTTTAGACACTGAGATATCAGCTAAGCATATTCTATATACCAATGCCTAAACCTAGATGCCGCTTATACGCTTAGTCAGCACTGATTTGCATGCCAAATGTTAGACACCATATATAGAATCTCCCCCTAGGTGCATATGTGCACATCAGATATATATGTATGTTATTCTAATGATTTACATATGCAATTGAAATGTAAATGTTAGAACATACTTTATAGAATTACCCCCTAATTGTGGAATTTATACCATACAGTTCCTTTTTCTGCATGATAGCTGTTAGTAAGGGCCAGTGATAATGGCTACCAAATGTTAGAATGTGCAGTTAATGCTTAACACACTTTTTAAACATGTCTTTATGAATGTAAAACACTGATAGATGCTTTACATGCTGATGATCATCCAAGAATATTTTTATTTTTAAAATTTTATTTTCACACATGTCACGTTTTCAAGGCAGAAACTAGGTTCGTGAGCCCTTTGGCCACTGCCGTAGAGCAGCAGTGGCAGGCAAAACCACCCCACACCAGAGACAAGGCAGAACTCTGATAGAAACAGCTAGACTTCACCTGCACTTGACCGCCGTTCCTCAGGACTTGAGCCCCTGGGTGCAGGCAGCCGGCAGGACTTACCAGACAGGGCAGGAACTGGATACCCACTAGACTGAACAGGGACTGAGGGTCAGAGGGGAAAGGAATATACATGGGCAGCAAGGCAGGAACTGGGCTAGGACTCACAGACAAACAATACTACACAAAGCAGGAGATGGACAAGCTAAAGGACAGGAACTGAAAGCTGCCACTGAAACAGGGTATAAATACTGACAGACAAGCGACAGGACTGAAAGCTGCAGAGCAGCCACTAAGCAAGAGACACCGACAACCAAGAACTAGACACAGAAATACAAACAAGAACCAAGACTAGGAAACAAGCAATAAACCTAAGCTAAACTACACACAGACTAACTAGAAACAGACAAGGAACTATACAAGAAACCAGACTAGGCAGAAGTGCAACAAAGCACCAACAAACCAGGGACCTTAGACGATGCAAAGGCAAACACAGAAGTTTCCAGGTGATTAATAAAGCTCATCAGTTGCTGAAGTTCAGCTGCAGGAATCACAAGGAGGCATATTTTCAAAGCACTTAGCCTTCCAAAGTTCCATAGCTTTCTATGGAACTTTGGAAGGCTAAGTGCTTTGAAAATATGCCTCAAGGTAGCTATGGGTGCTGTTCAGGCACAAACAAGAGAAGCAAGACTAGCAGCCTGGAAGATCCCGGCCGGACTGGGCTGAAGTCTGGAACGGGTGACAGTTCATAGCAGCCACCGGTTCTGGCCACCAGAGGGTGAGGTGAGCACAGACAAGGAAACGGTCACAAACCTGACAACACATGGGATGTTACTTCACAGACTTGATGCTGAATATCATCATTTAGCCTGCCAAGTGAAGACTCCGTCCTCAGAATGAACCCAAAATAGCCAGATTGCAGTTCCGCACTAACTGGTTATTTTCACTGGCACTAACCGGTTAACTGCCACTAAAAAATTAGCAGTTAGTCCCAAACAGGTGATTTAACTAGCCAGGAGCTCTTTCTGGCCAGTTAACGTGCTTTGAATATTGACCCAGTAAAGGATAACAAAATAAATAATAATCATAAATAACCTACAGCAGTGTTTCCCAAGTCCATTCCTGGAGTACCTCTTGCCAGTCAGGTTTTCAGGATATCCACAATGAATATGCATGAAAGAGATTTGCATATAATGAAGGCAGTATATCCTGAAAACCTGACTGGCATCCTAGACTAGACTTGGGAAACACTGACCTACAATAATATTGATAAAATGCAAGATGCAATATCAAGCAGATCAGTCTTAAACTAAAAGTAAAGGAACCGGTCCCAGCTCCAAACCTATTCCTTCTATGGCTCTATAGGGAAGGTCTGACAGAATAGCCATGTGTTCAAACTGTTCCTAATCATATGTAACTCTCCTATTTTAGTCAGATCACTAGGTAGATGAAGGCCCATTACACATAAACTTCACATCCTTCCCCCTTACACAGGCAAAAAAGCTTTTTTTTGTGAAACCGTTGCTGATATAACAACATATATGCCCTCAACAATACATTTAAGCAATTGGGGCTCAAACAATGAAGTGCCTTATGCATCAAAAATAAAATTTCAAAATGAAGTTTAATATGCTTGCTAGAGCACCTTTAAAATGGTACGTCAAAAATCCAAAATTCAATAAGCAGCCAATGATGTTGTATCTTTGGGCTAATATGATCTCTAATATGAATTTCCTGCACAATTCTGGCCTCAGAATGAATTCTAATCTGGCCTATGGAATGACTTCCCTATGAGGAAAGGCTGAGAAGGTTAGGGCTCTTCAGCTTGGAGAAAAGGCGGCTGAGGGGTAATATGATAGAAGTCTACAAGATAATGAGCGGAGTAGAGCGGACAGATATGAAGCGATTTTTTACACTTTCAAACAAAACCAGGGACACAAGATGAAGCTAGAATATGGTAGATTTAAAACAAATAGGAGAAAGTTTTTCTTTACTCAGCGTGTAGTTAGACTCTGGAACTCGTTACCAGAGAATTAAGTGACAGCAGCTAGCCTTACGGAATTTAAAGGGGGTTTGGACAGATTCCTGAGGGAAAAGTCTATTGAACATTATTAATTTTTTTTTTTTTTTTTTTGGGGGGGGGGGGGGGGGGTTGCCGGGTTTTTGAAGCCTGGATTGGCCGCTGTCAGAGACAGGATGCTGGGCTTGATGGACCCTTGGTCTTTTCCAGTATGGAATTTCTTTCTTTTGGAGACAATGATAAACAACATTACAGTAGTCCATCCTTGATTTTTATTGGATAAATAGGGCATAACTGGCCAATGTTCTATTACTTAACAAAACATGAACACATTAGATAACCAGATTTCTTCTGCAGTGACATAATTGAGTCCCATATTATACCCAATTCATGTATTATCTATTAAAACAATATTTTTACACTTCTCATATCTATCTATAAAGCTAGGTATAGGGAACTTTTCCCTAGCCAAGGCATCTCTAATTTATTTACACATCATCTCTAACAAACCTTACTACACTGGATATCCACCTCACAGACAAGAAGAAACAACTGAATATCATCTACAAAAATACGATATTGGATCCCTAATTGACTCAAGATCCTATACAAATGTGTCATATATACATTGAAAAGAAATGGTAGCATACCAATCCTTGTGGTATGCCACAAGCTATCTGTCATTGCATTGAACTAAAGTTTTCCTAAAGAAATAATCTGGACTGAGTCCTACAGAAAATAAATAAACCATCATGACAATGTCACATCCATGCCTATTACCCTCAACCAATCAACTGCTCTCATGTGGTTGTTTATGTCAACAGTGAATCACAATTGTATTGACATCTCTATCCAAAGTCCTGTAAATACACTGAATATTGGCTGGCACCCACATAACTTCTGGTGCTGGTCTGCACATGGTTCAATGGCCTTCCATCCCTCTAGCAAGGTCTAAATGACCATTCCCTCCAACAAGTAAAGACCCCATCCCAACCCCTGATAAGTAACGATCTACCTCCCACCCATCTCTAGTCAGCTTAGGCTTCCCCAGAGGTACTTGAGCTCCATTGTGGTCCAGCAGGGCAATGGGGGGGGGCAGGAGCAATCTCCATTCTTGCCCCTAGTGGCTCATGGTAAAAATGGCCATCACAACCTCTAGTACTATGAGACTTTCATAGAGGTTGTGGTAGCCAATTTTACCATGGACTCCCTAGGGACAGGAGCGAGTGGGGTTTGAACTTATCCCCATTGCCGTACTAGACCACCATGGAGTTCAGGTAGACCTGGTGGGAAGGCTATTCTATCTGGGAGTGGGTAGAAAGGGAGTCTTTAGTAGTCAGGGGGAGGGGGAACATGGACACAGGACGTATGTGGACTTCTGCCAATATTTAAGTGTCTTATGTGGGTGCTGGTTGAATATCTGCTGAGACTTACATAAGAGACGATATCCTGACATTCTTTGGTCATCTACCAATATTTGATGTTGATGCCCTGACATGGCCCAGCATTGAATATCGGGACCTAATTCTGCCTCCAAAAGTCAAAGTTTTAAAAAAACGCTGACTGCCACTGGCTGAATATTAACCCAATAGGTAATTTCAAAAACAGATCATCCTCAGTGTATTGTGCTTGATACTTCAGGTATATGTCAGCCAATCAGAACCTCAGATTGGAAAATAGCCTTTGTTGTTTTCCTCCCTCTCCTTTGACTTATACATGCTTCAGTATTGTTATAGGGTAAGTGGTACTGCTCTTATTGGCAGTATGGTTTCTACATGTGCAGGCACACTGTGGCACTCATCCAATATACATGGTTCCTTGTTGGCAGAAGGAAGGAGTGAATTGGAAATCCAGAGCCTCCAGGAAGAGGGGCTGGCCTCAGGGAATGGGCATGGACAGAAAGATGTCACAAAACTTGCTGGTGTTGTTACAGGGATGAACTGGGTGGCAGAGGCAGAGGTCCTCCCCAGCAGGGCTAGAAAGCTCGGACACATCCTTTCTACTGGGCCTGTTATCAGTCTCATTTGGGCTTGTGCTGCACATGCGTAGAGCCTACCACGGCTTAGTAAAATGACCCCAATGCTTGTTAACAGTGCTGTGTGCTAATGCAATAGCACAGTCTAATAAATCTAGTTCATACTGTACTAAACAATACATTTGGAAAGTGAACCAGATAGCCAGTTTCAGACTTACAAAGTATCATGTATGACAGGGGTGAGCAAATTACAGCTCACTGGCCAAAACTTGTCCAAGGGTGCCTTTCTTCTGATCTATGGTGAGCACATGTGTTTTGACTTCCAGTGCTATAGTTTCCCCACCCTACCTCCATTTCTTCTCAGTGCTTCCTTCATCCCAGCCATCCAGTCAGCTGATCTTGCAAGATTAGTATCATTACAAATCCCTAAGTTGCTCCCATGGCAAAACAAAAGGCACCCTTGGACAAGTTTTGGCCAGTGCGCTGTAATTTGCTCACCCCTGTCATACATGATACCTTGTAAGTCTGAACCTGGCTATCTGGTTCACTTTCCAAATGTATTGTTTAGTACAGTATGAACTAGATTTATTAGACTGTGCTATTGCATTACTAAGCCGCTGTAGGCTTTACGCATGTGCAGCACACGCCCAAATGAGACTACCGCCAGGTCAGCATGCCCTTCTCTCAGTAATTTCAGATTTGGCGTGCACCCATAACGTGTGGATGGATTATTTATTTATTTCCTCTGCAAGTCGGTTCCATTGGTAATCGGCAATAGGTGCATGCCGACCGGTCACCGTATATGTAGAACATGAGCCTTTACCGCTAGATCAATGGGTGGCGTTAAGGGCTGAGGCTGGTTTTGGGCTCTCGCTGGTTTCATTTTTACCACAGGCCCTTTTCCTGTCCCATTAAAAAAAGTCATTTTTTTGTAGATGTAGTAAAAACTGGCTCAGCTTGCTCCCAATAAACGCACCTACAGTACCGGAGGCCACTTTTTACTATGGCTTAGTAAAAGGGTCCCATTGTTAGTTAATAGGTTTTGTTATATAACATGGGCCCTGCAGTAAGTAGAATACATTAATGTGGTAGAATATTTTAGTAAATCTTGCCTTATATCATTCAGCATCAGTTTACGATTTTATATGCATTTTAACTTTTTAAAATGTGTTTGTGTCATATCTCCTGATTATAACTGTGTAACAGCTTTTTATCCACCCATCTGCATTGTGAAAATAAACTGCTGACTTCATTTAAAAAAAAAGATTTCCAAAAGATTCTATTTCATTTTATGTCCGCCAACATTTCTTTTAGGACTAGATTTGCCATTTATGATGATGCCCCACCCACTTCTTCCAGTCAGCCTACCTCCAGCATCTGTTGCCATGGCAATGAATCAGATGAGTCACCTCAATACTATAGCCAATATGGCTGCTGCTGCCCAGATGCACAGTCCTTTGTCCAGAGTGGGAGCCTCAGTTATAAAGGTAAGAGGAATGCACCTGACTTGAAATATTAAAGAAGAATTTATGACCAGTTAGTATAAAGAAATAATCTATCTTTTAGAAAATACATGTAAGCATTCAGGTTAATTATTTATACATACTGTTCAAAAGTAATGTTAAAAACGAAAGAAAAAATCAACTAAAAATGTGCCTACATTATATGATGTGGAGGGGCATAATCGAAAGGGGCACCCAAGTTTTCCTGAGGACGTCCTTGCAGGACGTCCTGGCAAAGGGGCGGGGAAACCCGTATTATCGAAACAAGATGGGCGTCCATCTTTCGTTTCGATAATACGGTCAGGGATGCCCAAATCGCAAAATTTAGGTCGACCTTAGAGATGGTCGTCTCCAATTTTCGGCGATAATGGAAACCGAGGACGCCCATCTCAGAAACGACCAAATCCAAGCCGTTTGGTCGTTGGAGGAGCCAGCATTCGTAGTGCACTGGTCCGCCTGACATGCCAAGACACGAACTGGGCACCCTAGGGGGCACTGCAGTGGACTTCAAAAATTGCTCCCAGGTGCGTCGCTCCCTTACCTTGTGTGCTGAGCCCCCCCAACCCCCCCACCAAAACCCACTACCCACAACTGTAAACCACTACCATAGCCCTAAGGGGTGAAGGGGCACCTACATGTGGGTACAGTGGGTTTCTGGTGGGTTTTGAAGGGATCACATTTATCACCACAAGTGTAATAGGTGTGGGGGGGGGGGGGGGGGTGGACCTGGGTCCGCCTGCCTGAAGTGCACTGTGCGTCTGGCCCCGTCTTTGGCCGTTTTCAAGTCCAAACTTAAAGCCCACCTCTTTACCACTGCTTTTGACTCCTAACCACTTCTCACTTGCCCTGTCCTTAACCTCACTTATTATTCCCTTACCCTTAATTGTTCTGTCTGTTTACCTGTCTTATCTAGATTGTAAGCTCTTTGAGCAGGGACTGTCTTTTTGTGTTTGGTGTACAGTGCTGCGTATGCCTTGTAGCGCTATAGAAATGATAAATAGTAGTAGTAGTACGCACTAAAACTGCTCCAGGGACCTGCATACTGCTGTCATGGAGCTAGTATGATATTTGAGGCTGGTATAGAGGCTGGAAAAAATATTTTTAAATTTTTTTTGAGGGTGGGAGGGGGGTTAGTGACTACTGAGAGAATAAAGGGTGGTCATCCCCGATTCCCTTTGGTGGTCATCTGGTCATTTAGGGTACATTTTTGTGGCTTGGTTGTAAGAAAAAAAGGACCAGGTAAAGTCGTCCAAGTGTTCGTCAGGGACGCCCTTCTTTTTTCCATTATCGGTCGAGGACGCCCATGTGTTAGTTCGCCCCAGTCCCACCTTCGCTACGCCTCCGACACGCCTCTATGAACTTTGGTCATCCCCACGACGGAAAGCAGTTGAGGACGCCCAAAATTGGCTTTCGATTATGCCGATCTGGGCAACCCTGTGAGAAGGACGCCCATCATGCGTTTTGTGCCAAAAGATGGGCATCTTTTTCTTTCGAAAATAAGCCTGAATGTAACCTATATATATATATATATATATATATATATATATATATATATATATATAAATATATAAAACACAACTATTATTACCTGGTTGGGGTTGTTTGGGGTTTTCTTCAGGCCATCAGAGTCATCGATGGGTCAGAGGGAATAGTTTTGGGTCCAGAGTGAGTTCAGGGCTGCTGAGTTCCAATCGTGGCAGACGTGACTAACTACACTGCCGCGAAGGAGGGAGAGAGGTAAGAAATGACCTGCTTCAGGCCTGGACTGGAGTTCTGTGCATGCTCAATCATGCTCATGAGCTGGGACTTGTCCCAAGCAGAAGCCAGGACTTCAATTTGGGGTCTTTCCCAGCAGAGATCTGCAGCAAATTGTGACTTTTTGCTGCTGCTGCGATGGGTCAATGAGAACCCAGTTCAAGTATTGGGATCATGCCGTGAGTCCATGGGAAGCGAGGTAGCCCAGTAATTCTATTATTTTAATTTTAAATGTCTGTTTTGGGTCCATAGTGTTGCAGGTTTGGGGATTTTAAACATTTAAAAAACAAATCTTTTGGGGGATTTGGGTGGTGAGATTTTTGGAAAAACTAATTTAGGTGATTAATATGGTCATTTTATCTTTTTCCAAAAGGGAAGAGGGATGGGACTTGATATACTGCCTTTCTGTGGTTGCAATCAAAGTGGTTTACATATTATATACAGGTATTTATTTTGTACCTGGGGCAATGGAGGACAAATGACTTACCCAGTTCCCCAGGTTCTTAGGCCACTGCACTCATTGATGGTATGGACTGGTTTTGAAACTTCTGGTAGACTGTTTTTAGACTAACGTTGCTTGGAACATTTCTGAGACGGTGCTTTTTTTAGTTGGAGGGAATGTCCATAGATTTTTAGGTGATTTTAAAGGAAATTTGGGAAAATGTGTAAGCGTATTTAAACATATTTAAAATATGTGAAAATATATGGGTTGAATGGATTAGGGGTTTCTGGTTACTTTGAGTGATTTTAATAACAATTTGTGTGGTAATTTTACTAAATGTTTGACTGTTCCATTAAAGTCTATGGGAAAAATGATTTTCAAAATGGAGATTGCTCAAGTTACAGTTAAGTTCTATGCTTCTGAAGAGTATGTTCTGTGATATGATTGGCTGTGATATGATTGATGGAGTCATCTCCCCTAGCAACAGCTTGCCTGGCTGCTGGAAAAAGGACTGAAGCCACCAAGGTGTGTGGATGTCTGCGAGTGAGCTCCAGTGAGAAAAGCTAGATGTAACATTTAAAAGTGTGAAACTGACAGACATTTGATTGAAAGAAGTCTAGAAAATGATATAATATAGTGGGAAAAGAAGATCACAAAATGTTTTTAAAGTTTGTAAATTTTTAATTATGAATTCTTGTGTAATAGGCTGTCTGCTTGATGAGGCTGCAGATTTGACTAGCCCTGAGTGAAAGAAAGTGTGATTTAGAACCTGATTGATTTTTGAACATACCATTAGTTTCTTCAGTATCAGAACAGGCATAAAGTCCTGTTATCAGGGAAATACATATGAAGTTTTGATTGAAACGGAGAGATTCATGACTAAATGGTTGTTGTGTGATGAGTGAGACCTGAAAGCTGTTAGAAGTGTAACTGTTTCAAGAACCTGGAAGAAGAGGCCCCCTTTTACTAAGGCGCACTCATGTTTTTAGCGCACTCTAAAATTGTGGGCACATTAAACGTTAGAGAAGCCCATAGGAATGCATTGGCGTCTCTAACGTTTTGCGGGCCTACAATTTTAGCACGTGTTAAGAATGTGAGTGCGCCTTAGTAAAATGGGGTCAAAGTGTCCTTTCTTAGAGTAGGGACAGTAATTAACGTTTAGGAAAAATTAAAAAAAGGGATATAAATTATCTTTTAAATTATTAGCTAGACAAGGCCCTGTAATTCCCTATTTCTAGTTAGGGTTGTTCCAGAATCCAGACTGGAAGATAGTCTTCTTTATTGATTTAAATTAAAGTAAAGGCTTGTAGGGACTTCACAACCTTGAATAAACGAAACAGAGCTCCAACATTTCAGGTAAGATAAAGAAACAAGAGAGGCCAAAAACACAGATAAGTCTACATTGATACACAGAATAGGAAAAAGGACAGTGAAAACACATCAAGCTAGAGGAATGCTTACCTGCTTTGGGGGTCTTTTACAAAGGTGCGCTAGTCCTTTTAGCATGCACTAATCACTAGAGACGCCCATAGGACTATATGGACGTCTCTAGCATTTAGCACACACTTATTTTTAGCATGCACTAAAAATGCTAGCATGTCTTTTTTAAAAGGACCCCTGAGAGCCAGATGCACTAAAGTCGTCCTTAGAGCTGTTTCCTACCAAATTCCATAGCGAATCGGTAGGGAACGGCAATGCATCAAAAAAAGGGAATGCAAATGAGTTGCTCATTACAGCTCACTTGCATTCTCCAATCCCTCGTAAAACGGTCGGAGAATCGGCCGGTAGAGCATGCGCAGAGCAGCCAAGTGTTATGCTGGCTGCTCTTCGCATGCCAAGGACGTCAAAAATAAAACAAACAAAATTTAAAAAAACGACGTGCCTATGGAAGTCCTTATGGATGTCCTTTATAGATGGCGTTCGCCCCCCCGCCCGAGGTCGCCACCGCCGCTCCCCCTGCATTGAAAGATCTTTCCGCAGCCCCGCCCCTGAGATCGCCGCCGCCGCTCCCACCTCCACCCGCCCCCTCCGTCTGCCACCGGGCCCTCATAGCGCCTCTCACCCCCGTGTGAAGGCGCTGCACCGGCCGCAGCAGCAACAGTTGATCGCTTTGCTTCGGGACTTACGTAGGTAACTTACGTTAGATGAGGGCGGGCCAAGGAGGAAAGAAGGGAAGTCCCGAAGCCAAGCGATCAGCTGTTGCCTGCTGCGGCCGGTGCAGCGCCTTCACACGGGGGTGAGAGGCGCTGTGAGGGCCTGGTGGCAGACGTAGGGGGGCGGGTGGAGGGGGGAGCGGCAACGGGGATGACCTCAGGGGGGCGGTGGGGGCGGGGCCACGGGGGTGCAGAGGATGGCAGAGAAGCTGTCATTTCAAGAGAGGGGGAGCGGCGGCGGTGGCCTCGGGGGGGCTGTGGAAAGCTCTTTCAATGCAGGGGGGAGGGGGAGGGGGAGCGGTGGCGGTGCCCTTGGGCAGGGGGGTGGCGTCGGAAGAGAAAAAAGAAAGCAGTGCTCGTCAGGGGCGTCTTTGACGGACGTCAATGTTAGGCACAGACGCGCAGCTTGTTTTTTTTTCCTTTCCCACAGCAGCCCCTGCCTAATGAGAGGTGCAGACCTCACGTTAGGGTTTCCACCGTAAGGGGAATCGGTAAACGTTAGTGCATATCATTATAATAATATTGCAATGGTACTGCAGCTCATTATAATGATTTGCATTCCGTTTTCGTTAGCTGCTACCGTGATCGGGAAATGGCGTTTAGTGCATGCCAGGGTTTACTACTTGCTCGTTAAGTTTAGTGCATCTGAGTATTAGTGAGGAGGGTTTTAGGTACCTGGAAAATATAAAATAAGACACAAAGAATCAACTCTTAAAGTGAGTAAAGTAAAAAGTAATTATAAAGAAAGAAAGATGGGAAAAGGTTTTAAATAATACTTATCTGATAGTCCTTCTGTATTTTGCAGGTCATTACTATTAGAGCCTGGTGAACACCTGGTGGTGAAATTTAGATATAAATTTAGGGGGGAAATAGTTTAGTTTATGCTGTTGTAACAAGTAAAAAATATTCTGTTCAGCTTAACGAAAGAAAAAGTTAATTCCTTTTGATATATGCATCTTTAAATCAACTTAGGACCCTGTTTACTGAGATGCATTAGCATTTTTAATGTGTCTACAATAGGGATATTGTAGGCATGTACATAGTAAACATACATACATGGTTGGTTAACGTGCGTTAAGGATGTTAACAGGCCTATAACGCGGCATAGTAAACAGGGCCCTTAATTACTTCAAAATTGAGATTTAAATAAAATTTAATAGTAACATTATAATATCTGTTTGGTTACTGAACTCCAAAATCCTTTAATAATAATTTCCTTTTCATCGTTTGAATGGTGAAAGCAAGGATAATATAATTGTTGTTAAGTCTCAGAGGTGTGCTTTGGGCTTGAGGTACTCGGTCACTGGTAATAGTAGTGCTCTCTGTACAGCTTTGAGACCCCAGTGAGATTTACATTAAACTCATTTAGTGATTACTCTATTTATTAAGTGGTACTAATGACATTAACTGCTATGAATGTAAGCAATAAGTTACTACACTGCCATATTTTACAGTACCTTTAGTATGTCTCATTTTTCAGGTCCATCTAATACAGACTTAAACAGTCTTGTCAAAAACCAGATATATTTACATTCATTTATCACTTAAGTGAAAACGTGGAAGATGTTGTTTAAGCCTCAACACCATGGAAGTTGTAACAGTTTTATTTAGAATTAGGATATGAAGGATCAGCCAAGCAAAAAGAGTGCCTCAATTAACTATGCTGGTACATTGAATATGGATGGGATTGCATGAATTGAAGTTTTAAATACTGTTGTATTTGATTTTGATTAGATGAACAAAGGAAGCCTTATTAATTAACTGCATGGTGTCTCTGATATTGTGCTTGGCATACAGAAGTGAGCTAGTCTAACAACAACATGCATGATCAGCAAACATTTGGTTCTTCCTAGAAATGCTATGACAATGAAATTTGATACCTTAGGCAGTAAGTATAAAACAGACTTTAAAGGCCTTTCTTGATAGACATGTGAATAAATTGATTGGGGTTAATATTCAAACAGCAGTTACACATTCTGCACCATGATAAAAGTGTAACTGGTTTCTTTTCAGTACCTCAGGGCAGTTCTATAACTGAGCACCCTCACTTATACACGTGTAAGTGTACACTTACCCGTGAAAGTGCCAGCAGGACACCTAAGCACTACTCTGTAAGGGCATGCGTAAGTGGCATAGGGGTGAATTCTATATATGGTGCTGAAAAAATCAGTGCCAAAAAAGTGCTGCTCTATAAGCAGCTCTTAAAGGTGCCCTTTTACTAAGGCACATTGGCACCTATGAGCGTCTAACACGCACCAAATTGGAACTACCGCCTGGCTACTGCATGCCCCAGGCAGTAATTCTATTTTTGATGTGTATCCAAAACACACAGTAGAAATATTTTCTATTTTCTACCTCATGGCGCTTACCCATCAGTAATCGGCAGTTTACATGCACTGGCCACTTACCGCCCGGTTAGCGCATGAGACCTTACCACTAAGTCAATAGGTGTCGGTAAGATCTCTGGCCGAAATTGGACATACACTGGTTTTAATTTTGATGCACGTCTATTTTCGGCCACAAATATTATGTGCACTATTATAGAATGTGGCCCTCTGCACCTAAATCTACGTGTTGGGATCTACACCTTGTGTTCATTGGCATAAATAGAGGTGGGTGGATTTAGATGCTAGGATATTTTTTTTTTTTGTTGTTGTTACATTTGTATCAAAAAAAAAAAAAAAAATATCCTAGCATCTAAATCCACCCACCTCTATTTATGCCAATGAACACAAGGCGTAGATCCCAACACGTAGATTTAGGTGCAGAGGGCCACATTCTATAATAGTGCACATATCAACTAAGATTATTCTATATACCGTGCCTAAATCTAGATCCACTTATAGTATATGCTTAGGCGGAAATGTTTTCCATGCGGATTTTTTAGGCGCCATATATATATATATATGTACTGTATGTAGATCCACTATGCCTATAGGTCAATACACAGAGCGAAGAGGGTGGGGCTGCAATATGTATAAATGATGATATGTATAGATGCCAGTATTCAGCCTCTATATGTATAGATTATACGTTTGACTCAGACATAGGAAAACCAGGTATATCATGGGCCATCTGTGCCAAACATATAACTTATCCATATAGCACCAAATTCGATATATGGCACTTTAAAAAACTGGCGACAAAAGAACCCCACACATAACTGTATCCTATAAACCTCGCCTAAAGTTAGGCACAGTTTATAGAATACATGTAGCGCCTGTCCCCTCTACTAAAACTTAGGTGTTACCATTTACAAAACCTGGTGTAAATGCCTGCATCTAATTTATCGCAGATGTGGTATGTTCTGTAACAGTGTGCGTAATTCTTAGGAATGTCCACAATCCACCCATTCCCCTCCTAAGGCCATGCCCCCTTTTATGAATTTATGTTCACCACTTTACAGAATATGCTTAGAAAGTTGCGTGTAAATTCTAATTAGTGCCAATTAATGATGATAATTGCTTATTAATGGCCAATTATTGGTGCTGATTAGCTTGTTAAATAATTAAGCTGTGCATGCAAATCAGCTACGTTTGTTGATTTGTGCATGCAACTTTAGTCACTGTTTATGGAAGCTGGGGGATAGTGGCAATTTTCAGTCATACATATATTTTATACTAGTAAAAAAGGCCCGTTTCTGACAGAAATGAAACGGGCGCTAGCAAGGTTTTCCTCGGAGTGTGTATGTTTGGGAGAGTGTATGTGAGAGTGACTGTTTGAGAGTCAGAGTGAAAGTGTGAGTGTGTGAGAGAGAGAGTGAGTCTGGGTGTGAGTGTGTTTGTGAGAGAGTGTGTGTGTGAGAATGAGAGTGTGTGCAAGTGTGTATGTGAGACACAGTGTGATAGAGAGTGTGTGTGTGTGGCCATCCATGCTCCTCTGTCCCCTGCCCCCTCCATTCATCCCTTTCCAGCATTTCCCCTCTCTGCCTGAGGCCTGCCCTGCAATCCATATCCATCCATGCCCATCTGTCCCCTCCATTCATCCCTATCCAACAATTCCCCTCTGTCCCTGAGCCCTGCCCTCCCAATCCATGGCCATCCATGTTACTCTGTCACCTGCCCCCTCCATTCATCCCTATCCAGCATTTCCCCTCTCTGCCTGAGGCCTGCCCTGCAATCCATGCTCCTCTGTCCCCTGCCCCTCCATTCATCCCTTTGCAGCATTTCCCCTCTCTGCCTGAGGCCTGCCCTGCAATCCATATCCATCCATGCCCATCTGTCCCCTCCATTCATCCCTATCCAACAATTCCCCTCTGTCCCTGAGCCCTGCCCTCCCAATCCATGGCCATCCATGTTACTCTGTCACCTGCCCCCTCCATTCATCCCTATCCAGCATTTCCCCTCTCTGCCTGAGGCCTGCCCTGCAATCCATGCTCCTCTGTCCCCTGCCCCCTCCATTCATCCCTTTGCAGCATTTCCCCTCTCTGCCTGAGGCCTGCCCTGCAATCCATATCCATCCATGCCCATCTGTCCCCTCCATTCATCCCTATCCAACAATTCCCCTCTGTCCCTGAGCCCTGCCCTCCCAATCCATGGCCATCCATGTTACTCTGTCACCTGCCCCCTCCATTCATCCCTATCCAGCATTTCCCCTCTCTGCCTGAGGCCTGCCCTGCAATCCATGCTCCTCTGTCCCCTGCCCCCTCCATTCATCCCTTTGCAGCATTTCCCCTCTCTGCCTGAGGCCTGCCCTGCAATCCATATCCATCCATGCCCATCTGTCCCCTCCATTCATCCCTATCCAGCAATTCCCCTTTCCCTGAGCCCTGCCCTCCCAATCCATGGCCATCCATGTTACTCTGTCACCTGCCCCCCTCCATTCATCCCTATCCAGCATTTCCCCTCTCTGCCTGAGGCCTGTCCTGCAATCCATATCCATCCATGCCCATCTGTCCCTTCCATTCATCCCTATCCAGCAATTCCCCTGTCCCTGAGCCCTGCCCTCCCAATCCATGCCCATCCATGCTCCTCTGTCCCCTGCCGCCTCCATTCATCCTTTTCCAGCAAGTCCCCTCTCTCCCTTCCATGACCCCCCCTCGCATCCATGTTCCTCTCTCTCCCATGTCCCAGCCTGGCCCGCCCTCTTCTCCCCCCCCCCTTCGCATCCATGCCTCCCCCCCTTCGCATCCATGCATCCCTTTTTTTTTTTTTTCTTCTTTTAAAATGTACCTCCGTGGCGGTTCCGGCAGCAAAGCGTCAGGGAAGGAGGCGGCGCTCCCGACGTCTAGGTTTCCCTTCGCTGTGTTCCGCCTTCTTTTGACGTCATCATTGACGTCAGAAGAAGGCGGAACACAGCGAAGGGAAGGCTACACGTCGAGAGCGCCGCCTCCTTCCCTGACGCTTCGCTGCCGAGCGATGCGATAGGGTGAGTGTCATTGCTCCGCCCTCGACGTCATCACGTTTGATGCGTGGGCGGGGCAGACACAATGCGATCTCACCCCCTTCACTTTTGGCTAAGAGAGGCTTCATAGAACGTTGGAGGTGCGTTTTATATAGAGAGATGTAGAGGCCCTGATATTCATAGAAAAAGTAGATTTTGTTGACTTACATAATGTTTTAGATATTTAATAATTTGGTTTTTCTAAGAAATACAGTGTGTTAGCTTTGGGATATGTGCATTGCAGATGTCTTTCTATAATGTTCAGTGTCATAGCCAGACAGCTAGTTTGAAGGGGGACTGGACACAAAATAGGTGGGCACCAAGTTTTCTCCCTGCTCTCCACCCATTACACCCCACCTGAATGAAAAAAATATAAATACCCAAGTTGTCTGGGATCCTCAAGCCCCACCATCTAAAGTCCACCTCCTCCTGCTCTGATCCAGTGTCCAGAAATCTCTAAGCTCTGCAACCAGTGGGTGCAGAGACAGCAGCTTGAGGACACCACCACCAACTGAAGAGCTAAGAGAGTTCTGTCCACCAGACCAGAGGAGAGGAGGAGGTCTTCATCTGGCAAGGCTTGCGGATCCTTGCCAGCCACAGCAAGGAAGATGGCTAATTTTGGGGAGAGCTGAGCCCAAACTGTGTGTGTTGGGGGGGCCTCTGTGGCTATGCCAGTTGGGGGTAATGGGTTTTTGGTGGGTTGGAGGGAGGCTCAGTAGACAAGATAAGGGGGCAATGGTGAGATGTATATCTGGGAGCATTTTGTGAAGTCCACTGCAGTGCCCCCTGTGGTGCCCTATTGTTTTCCTGGGATGTCTGGGGGACCAGTCTACTAAAAATGCTGGCTCCTCCTACATCCCAATGGTATGCTTATATGCGTTTTGGACTTGAATGGGTTTTTTTTTTTTCTGAAAATGGATCAAAAAACAACACGTCCAAATCACAAAACCTTGTTTAAAACAGTATTTAAAAAAAAAAAAAAATAGATACTTTTCTTTTTGGAAAATTACCTTCTTTCCTAATTAGATTTTGGCCTTTTTTTTTTTTGCAAAATGTCCAAAGTCGGACTTAGACATCATATTGAAAATGCCCCTCCACTTCTATCTGAGGCATCATAATATAAATTGGAGGGTTTATTTTGTCCATGCTTTCTATGGCATGTTGCCCACATGTCGTTCATGTTGGGCAATTAATACTACAGACTCGGAGTGGAGAGTCATTTCCTCTTATGAGTAGTGTTCTCATTTTTGTATCATATGAACTACATTTTGTATTTTTATGTATATTTATTTTCTGTAATAAAACTTGTTAATGTTTGTAATTATTTGAAATATATGTTTTCCTGATTGTTCTTTGTATTTGATATGGTTCATTTTTTTTCAATTGGATTTTTCTTCTCTATTATTGTTTTTGAAATTAATTTGTCATTTAGACGCCCAGTCTTGCAAGGCCTTCTTGCAATTTCTCAAAATCCGCATGTGTAAGGATATATTTTACGTTCTCTAGTAGTTTGTTGAATATCTAAAAATAATAAATCTGTACAGAAATAACATTAGCAATTAATAAATCTGTAGATACCGATTTAGAAAAATGCACAACTAAGTAGAGGTGCCTGGGCTGGAAAGACACATATATTGAACCTATCTTATAAAGGCAAAAAATGCACCTGTGTATCTTCATATAATAGTCTCTCTGAAATTCCCGCATAACATTACACCTGCTTCAAAAAAGCCATGACTTTTCTGCATAAATGTTGGTGATTCTGACAGATGCCACTCCTGCCCCAAGACTACTCATTATGAAGACACTGGAAATCTCTATAGACATAGAGGATAATTCTATAAACCATTTTAGCTTATTAAATAGCTTTTATAAAATTAGGTTTTGCCTAAAATTATGCACAGTAGGCATGCACGGGGTGGAGTTTGGAGACAGCATGAAATATGCATAAAATATGCACTAATGCGGGCTTGTCCAAGTTCAGGCTACTAAATTCAATAGGAATATCCAGAAAAGCAGGCCTGTTTGCGGCCTTTGAGGAATTAACTTAGACATGCCTGCATTAACGTTTACACCTGCCCCAAGCAGGCATAATCTTCATGCCTTGAATGTAGGCACTATTGCTAATAGATTTGCACCAAAATAGGCACCTTCCTGTTCATGTAACCTAGAGGCCCTGTTATAAAATTAACTCATGATCCAGCAAATTCTATATATGGTGCTCAAAACTGCATGCACAAATTTAGGCATGCACCCAAGTTGTGTGTATCAATTGGCACTAATTGGTAACAAATTAGAATTTACGTGCACATCTTCTTATTCGGGAGTAAGATGCACTCATAAATTGTCCATGCGGATCTGAATGGGAGAGGCATGGGCATAACATGGGTGTTCCTTGAATTTGCATGTAGCGTTATAGAAAATGGTAGAACTGCACCTAATTTAGGTTCAAGGATTTACACCAGATTTCAAATATCATTTATCATTTATTAATTTGATATACCGCCTCTTTCAAGCATTAGTCAAGGCGCTTTACATACAATTGTACAAGTACTTGCACTGTCCCTAATCGGCTCACAATCTAAGTAGTATATTGTACCTAGGGCAGTGGAGGGATAAGTGACTTGCCCAGGGTAAAGAGCATGGATCCTGGTGCTAAATGTTATTCTATAAATGGTGCCCAACTAGGGGCACCATTTTTAGAATAGCGCTTAGCAGTCATCTTATGCCACCCAAATTTGGGTGCCATTTACAGAATTTAGTCTAATATGTGTCAGTAACACATACTTATATGTATGTATCCTCCTGGACAAAATTATAAGTAATTATTTCCATGTGTAAAATATTGTTTTTACATGTATGGCTGCCTTATAAAATTACTCCACATTGAACAATTTTCAAGAAGCCAGTTTCCATCTATATAACACTTGGAAATTGCCCTTCCTTTCCATACACATGAGGACGACAAATTTCCTAGATAACTGGGCAGTTCCCTAGATAAACCTGGGGCCAGAAAATTACCCCTTCCATCTTTAGAAAATAATAAAAGAATAAAACACATTCTACATGAAACAGCAGAGTGGAATCCTTGTGGATAGAAATTCTGTGTGAAGGGAAGGAGTATACTGGTAGGTATGTACTTTCATCCACCAGGACAGAACGAACAGACACATGAAAAAATGTGTACAGAAATTAGGAAAGTTGAGAAATTTAGCAACATTATAATAATGGATGATTTCAATTACCCCAGTATTGACTGAATAAATGTTACATCAGGGAGTTCTAGGGAGGTAAAATTCCTAGATATAATAAATGACTGCTTCTTGGAGCAACTGGTCCAAGAACCAACAAGAGGGGGAGCTGTTTAAGATCTAGTCCTTAGTGGAATACAGGGCATGGTACAAGAGGTAGCAGTGTTGGATCTACTGGGAACCAGTGATCATAACCATCAAATTTGAACTGATATCTGGAGTGAAGTCACTAAGGAAATCTACTGTAGCAGCATTTTATTTTTGAAAGGGCCACTACAACAAAATGAGGAAAATGGTTAAAAATAAGCTAAAAAGGATCTGCTACAAAGATTAGGACTTTATATCAGGCATGGGCATTGTTTAGAAACCATCATGGAAGCCCAGACCAGATGCATTCCGTATTAACAAAGGTGGAAAGAGCAGCAAGCAACAGCCACAATAGTTAAAAGGTGAAGTGAAAGAGGCTATTAGAGCTAAAAGAATATCCTACAAAAATGGAAGGATCTAAATGAAGAAAATAAGAAGCAACATAAGCACTGTCAAGCTACATGCAAAGCATTGATAAAGAAGGCTAAAAAAGAATATGAAGAAAATTTTGCCATGCAGACAAAATCTCATAGTAATCTCTTTCAAGTATATTAAAAGCAGAAAGCCTGTGAGGGAATCCATGGGACTGTTAGATCATGAAGGAGCAAAAGGGGCACTCAAGGAGGACAAGGCCATAGCAGAGAGGTTGAATGAATTCTTTGCTTCCGCATTTATGGAAGAAGATGCAAGAGATCTACCTGTACTGGAAATGGTTTTCAAGGGTGAAGATGCGGAGGAAGTGAAAGAAATCTCGGTGAGCCCAGAAGATGTACTTAGCCAAATCAACAAGTTAAAAAGTGATAAATGGACCTAGACCAGATGGCACATACCTCAGGATATTTAAAGCACTCAAACATGAAATTACTGATCTGCTGTTAGTGATCTGTAACCTGTTAAAATCATCCATATTACCTGAAGATTGGAGGGTTGCCAATGTAATGCTGATTTATAAAAAGGGTTCCAAGGGTGATCCAGGAAATTACAGACCAGTATGCCTGACTTCAGTGCCATGAAATATAGTGGAAACTATTATAAAGAATAAAATTATGGAACACACAGGCAAACTTCTGGGATAAGCATCATAAAATGTATTGAATGTTTTGGGATCTTGCCAGGTATTTGTGACCTGGATAGGCCACTGTTGGAAACAGGATGCTGGGCTTGATGGACCTTTGGTCTGTCCCAGTGTACTTCTGTGGATTAAGAATGGGTAACTGGACAGAAAACAGAGGGTAGAGTTAAATGGCCATTTTTCTCAATGGAGGAGGGTGAATAATAGAGAGCCGCAGGGATTTGTACTGGGATTGGTGCTATTTAACATATTTATAAATGATCTTAAAATTGGAACAACAAGTGAGGTGATTAAATTTGGAGATGATACAAAACTATTCAAAGTTGTCAAACATTAAGGTTGTGAAAAATTGCAGGAAGACTTTAGGAAACTGGAAGACTGGGCATCCAAATGCCAGATGAAATTTAATGTGGACAAATGCAAAGAGATGTACATTTGAAAGAATAATCAAAATTAGGGGTGGGCACCGATTAAGAAATTTAATTTCAATTAATTGCGCAATTAAAACAAATTTGATTGCGTGATTAATCATGGCATGCATTTTGGACATATGCTTTTCAATTTTTTTTGAATGTTGACCCAGGCATCCTGTTGAACAAATGCTCAGCGTGACTGATTATCCTTTACAAATTACTATTCAATTAAGGGTGGGCAACGATTACAAATTTTAATCAAAATTAATTGTGGTATTAAAAATTTTAATCACATGATTAGTCGAACCTCTGGACTGGATGGCTTGGTACTGGTAAATTCTGCATGGAAATTTTTTAAACCTACTGAATATAATGATGTGTGTGCATTCACACACTTCCTTCCCACAGCATATTGCTCCCCCTCTCCTCCATATAGGTACCTATCTTTATCCTTTCCTGTTGCATCCTTCCCCTTCAGCTCCCCTTCTGCTGCTAACAGGGCCAGTCTTAGCAAGTGCGGGGCCCTATGCAGACCAATTTGATGGGGCCCCACCCTAGCCCCGCCCACCCGAACTCGTCCCACCCTAGCTCCGCCCCCACCCTAGCTCCACCCCCACCCTAGCTCCAGGGCTGGCCACCCCTCCCTCCGAGCTCCAAGGCCCCCAGCTCCAGGGCTTGTCGATCCTGCACAGTCAATACCAACTGAAAACCATGCCTTTTTCACAAACACAGATACACCCTAATCCACTATAGAATAAGTAGTAATATTTAAACTTTCTATTTAGACAAAAATTAAACTGAACCCCCAAGATGCCAGACTCTGCATACAATTCAACACCACAGAAACAGAAAATGTCCCCTAGTACTGTGCAAAACATAAAGACAGCAGATGTAAATTTGAAAAAAAACTAACAAATATCAAGCACCACTTTAAAAATTAGCAAATAGAAATAAAATAAATATAGAAAATAAAATAATACCATTTTATTGGACTACTACATTTAGCTTTCAGAGGCCAAAACATCCTTCCTCAGGTCAATACAGTATAGTACTGTTACAGTATCCTATCCTGACCTGAGGAAAGAGGTTTTGTTCTCCAAAATGTATTAAAATTAGTCCAATAAAAAGATTACCTTGTTTACAAGTTCTATTATAAACATTTATTAACACAGCTACAATACTACTTTATACTAAAGCAAAAAAATAAAATATATATTTTATTTACAGTTTGTTGTCTCTGGTTTCTGCTTTCCTCATCTTCTTTTCACTGTCTTCCTTCCATCCAGCATCTGTCTTCGTTCTCTCTCTACCATCCAGTGTATGCCCTCTCTGCTGTCCCCTCCATTCAAATATCTGCCCTCTCTCCCTGCTCCTTCCATCCACATCTGCCCTCTATCGCTGCCCCTTCCATCCACCATCTGCCCCTGTCTGCCCTCTCCCCCTTCCATTCACTGTCTGCCCTTTCTATCCCTTCCATCCACTGTCTGCCCTTTCTCTCTGCCCCTTCAATCCACCATTTGCCCTCCCTCTCCCATCCATCCAGGTCTGCCCTCCCTCTCGCTCCCCCTTCCATCCAGGATCTGCCCCTCTCTCTGCCCCTTTTTTTCAGCCCCCTGTTCCAGCCCCACTATCCCACCAGTCCCTTGTTTCAGCCCCAGCCCTTTTCTCCCACGTCCCGAACTTCAGCCCCCAGCCACTTCTCCCTATCTCCTTTTCAGCCCCCAGTTTCAACCCCAGTCCCCAGCCCTTTTCTCTCACCAGTCCCAAGCTTCAGCCCCAGCCACTTCTCCCTATCTCCTTTTCAGCCCCCAGTACCCACAGTTTCAGCCTCTGCCCCTTTTCAGCCTCCAGTCCCAGTACTTAGCCCCCTTATCCCATCTACCCTCCTTTTCAGCCCCCAGTTCCAGCCCCCTTCATCCACATGCCTTGTATTAGGGCCCCCCTTTCTCCCATTCTCCCACCTGACCCACGCATGCCCCATTTTCCCACCTGCCCCATGCATGGCCCCCATTTCCCATATGGCCCCTTCTCAAACACCAGTTCCAGTCCCCTTCTCCCATCTGAGAACCCCCATCCCACACCCTTCTCCCATCTGAGTCCCCCTTACCCCCTTCCCCCAACTGAGAACCCCCATCCCACACCCTTCTCCAATCTGAGTCCCCCTTACCCACTCCCCCCATCTGAGAACCCCCACGCCGCAACCTTCTCCCATCTGAGTCCCCCTTACCCCTCCCCCATCTGAGAACCCCTATCCCACACCCTTCTCCCATCTGAGTTCCTCTTACCCCCTCCCCCCATCTGAGAACCCCCATCCCATACCCTTCTCCCATCTGAGTCCCCCCCCGACCCGACCCACCTACCAACTCTGTTCTCCTGCTGCCACCCACTAACTTTAAAAAAAAATTTCAGAAGCGCCGAGCATCAGGCAGTGCCTCGCGTCTGCCCTGCTAGTAAAAATCTCCTGCACGTCATCGGGCCTTCCCACATTGAGTCCCGCCCTCCTCTGAGGTATTAGGCTATTACCTCAGAGGAGGGCGGGACTCAATGCGGGAAGGCCCGACGACGTGCAGGAGATTTTTACTAGCAGGGCAGATGTGAGGCGCTGCCTGCTACTCGGCGCTTCTGAAATTTTATTTTAAAGGTAGGAACAGAACAGCGATCAGTCTTCGGGGGGGTGGGAGTGGCGGGCGGGGCAACCTCAGGCGCGGCGCGCCCCCTTGAGTGCGGGGCCCTATGCGGTCACCTCGGTCGGCTCGCCCTAAGACCGGCCCTGGCTGCTAAACCTGTTATCCCTGTCACACAGACACCCATTTCTCTCCTCTCCTCTTGCTGACCCCCCCCCCAGTACACAAGTCCAGCATTCCCCCACCCCACACATTTATCTTAACATATCTTAACATTTATCTGGCTCTTCATAGGGTCTCCGGCAGTGATTCCCACATGCTACTTGCAACTGACGCCAATGTCTTCCTTCTGTTATGTTTGCCAGCATGAAATAGGATAGGTAGGAGAGAGAAAGCAAAGTTGGGCAACAAACAGGTGTTAAAAATTTAGATCATGATTCAAAAATGTAATCGTAGTTAAAGTTTTAAAAAACTTATCACATTAATAGTGCACTAAATGCCCACCCCTAATCTAAAAGTTATCTGATGCTGGTGTCCAACGTAGGAGTCAGCATTCAAAAAAAGATCTAGGTGTCATTATAGACAATACGCTGAAATCATGTGCTCAGTGTGCAGCGGCAGCCAAAAAAGCAATAAGGATGCTAGGAATTATTAGGAAAGGGATGCAAAATAAGACCAAGAATATTATAATGTCTCTGTATCGCTCCATGGTGCGACCTTACCTTGAGTATTGCATTCAATTCTGGTTGCCGTATCTCAAAAAAGATATAGCAGAATTAGAAAAGATTCAAAGAAGAGCAACAAAAATGATAAAGGGGGATGAAACTCCTCCCAAATGAGGAAAAGCTAAAGTGGTTAAGCCTCTTCAGCTTGGAAAAGAGACGTCCAAGGGGGGATATTATCGAGGTCTACAAAATCCTGAGTGGAGCAGAACGGGTAAAAGTTAATCGATCTTTTACTCTTTTCAAAAGGTACAAAGACCATGGGACAATGAAATTACATGGAAATACTTTAAAACAAATAGGAGAAAATATTTTTTCACTGAAAGAATAGTTAAGCTCTGGAACTCGTTACTGAACAATGTGTTAACAGTGGTTAGCATATCTGTGTTTAAAACAGGTTTGGACAAGTTCCTGGAGGAAAAGTCCATGGTTTATTATTGAGATGGGCATGGGGGAAACCACTGATTGCCCCGGGATTGGTAGCATGGAATGTTGCTACTAATTGGGTTTCTGTCCTGGATTGACCACTGTTGGAATCAAGTTACTGGGCTAGATGACCCAGTATGGCTATTTTTATGTAGGTAAAAATACCTGTCTTGGGAAGGGCTAGAGGCAAGGAAAATACAGTCAGCAAATCACACACAGGAATGTGATTTGAAAATTCTTACACATGAATTGTACACCAACTTTGAACCTCTTGCAAAATAGGTGCAAAGCCCATGGGCAAAGTACTTTCAGTGCCAATAATACCTACATTTTCAAAAGAAATCTGTGGGGTCCTTTTACTAAACTGCAGGGAAAAAGGGCCCTGCGCTAGCAACGAGGGCCATGCCTCTTTTTATCGCAGCGGGTAGAAAGATTCCAGGCACACATGAGTTCTCTTTTCGGATGGCCATGTGAGTGGGAGCCCTTACCGCCACACACTGAGGTGGCAATAAGGGCTTCTGCGCTAACCAGGCGGTAACTAAGCAGCATACAGTGATGCCCGATTACCGCCAGGTTACCGCCATGTAAGCCATTTCCAGGGGGTTTCTTTTTCCCCCAGAAATGTTGCCCTCTTGGGGCGCGACTACCTCCAGTGGCCATGTTGGGCCAGCGGTAGTCCCGGAAGAGCGAGCGGTAAGCCCACATTGGGCTTACTGCCACTCTGTAAAAGGGCCCCTTTGTAGAGAATTCATCTTTGAAAA
The DNA here is from genome assembly GCF_901765095.1 of Microcaecilia unicolor. Taxonomy (NCBI): domain Eukaryota; kingdom Metazoa; phylum Chordata; class Amphibia; order Gymnophiona; family Siphonopidae; genus Microcaecilia; species Microcaecilia unicolor. The sequence goes on from NC_044037.1 coordinate 58,841,370, forward strand.
ATGTAGATATTATCCATGGACCTGCAAGTTACACTGTGTGTGTGTGTGTGAGGGGGGGGGGGGGGGGGGGGGGAAGAAGGAGAATGGAGAAAGCTGAATGTAGCGCTAAAGATTAAGGAAGTGCAAATTAGCATGAAGAGAATGGTGAGGTCACAGATGGCCAGTGGCACTAGAGGTTGTCACCCATCCAGGAACAATCAGCCTCCATGAAGGAAATGTTCAGTCATCACACCATTGCAAAAGACACTGTCTGGAAACTGAAAGTAAGATTTGACTTTCATCCTAAAAGAGATAATTTTATCAGAGCAATATATAGCTCTGCCATAATATTAATTTATAACACTCTCACCAAGGCTACACATAATGCTGCAAGCTGCAGGTCACAATGAATTATTATATATGTGTTATTGAGCTAGACATCATAAATGTCATGCTGTACTGACAATGTGTTAGGATATGTTTAGAGCTTTTATCGTCAACTCCAATGTGAATGCAATACAGTTAAGTCCGGTAGGGATGCCTAGGCTGGAAAAACAATATGCTGGCATGTATGCAATTCTGGCATGTACTTACAAGGACACCACTGTCTGGAGGAAATGCAAAACTCAAACCAGTATCCATTTCTTTTCCGCACAATTTTTATTGTGTTTACAAGGAGTAACAAGCCACTCCACTGGAGACCTGGAAGGTAAGCATTCCAGATAGGAAGAGATATACTGTGGACAATACACATGAAGCTGGATGAAAGAACGTGAAATTTCATGTGAATACTGTATTTCTAAAGAGGTACATGATACCTAATATAAAAGTATTTCAATGCTAGTTTAAAAGTGCTAAGTCTTGTCTAACTGGTGTCATTACTTTATTGCTCACACTGATATCTAAGTCAGTCCAGCTGGGGCTGTAATGCAGGCTTACAAGTTCTCTGAAAACATCAGTGTGGTTGATGAAATGATTCTTGTTATTTTCCAGTTTTCTTAATCGGAGCTTATCTATAGAAGTCAAGGCCTGTTTCCCCCTTTTCTTTCAAGAATGAATGAGGGTCTGGCTTGTGGATGATGTTGGGTTTTTGCCCTCCTGCCATTCCTACTTTGAATGCTTGAGATAGATTGTAACCCCCAATCCTTTTGCCATAGTCTCCATTATGTCCTGCCACTGTGTTTTGTGTGCTTCACTGTTTTTGCTATTTAATTTATCATTGCCTTTATGTTACATGTAATCAATGGTCCTACTCAATTTGATTTTTAAAACAGATGGAGGTAGACCAAATAAAATAATTCCAGTGTATTTACTACTATTCAAGCAGTATATCACAGTAGTTTATAACAAAAATAATAATAGTATAACAAATTAATGGCCCTGTTTACTAAGGTGTGCTAGCATTTTTAGCGTGTGCACAAAATTAGGGCACGCTGTTTAGGCGCCCATAGGAAAATTGTGGGCACCTACACAGATAGCGCGCTGTAAAAGCACTAATGCATCTCTAGCGCGGCTTAGTAAATGGGGCCCAAAACATTGTCACTAATACAATTAACTTCCTAACAAATTAAAACAACAATACAACAGCAAAAATAATAAAATACAAAAATGGGCCAGAATATAAAGGTCTGATGCAGGGGATCTGGACTCAGATCCCCAGTGCATTTAAGTTGGTCAGACTTGAATGAATTACAGAAAAATTGTAGAGAAGAAAGGCATTTGGAATTAGAGCTGTTGAGTGATAGTCTGTAAGATATACTATGTTTTAAGGAATTGTTTTAAAAATTGTCTTTTCCCTGTTCTAGATCTGCAGTTTCTTAGTATATATAATGAGAATAATTTGTACCAGTTTATTTTATGTTAATTATCTGTTATTGTACACCATTTGATTGGTTTTTGACCAAGGATGGGGTATATAAAGTTTTATAAATAAATGAATTAATTTAATTTAATACAGAGGAAGGTGGCTGCCAATTGTGGTGGCCCCTCTAAAACAAGTGGCCCTAAAGTATGCCTTGGAGGAAACAGTCCGCTACTTCATGGGCCAGTGAGGTGTTTCATTTGGGAAGAGAGAGGCAGGATTAAATGAGAGAAACTTGAAAAAACATATTAAATATAATTTTATAGAAAACGAATATGACTTGGAAGAATATGAACACAGAAAAAGGAACCTGAACTCCTGTTTTCCACAAAAAACCCCACTGAATTCCTTCCAAAAGGCCATCAAAATGTACAAAAATCCATAAATAGCATCATTAGCAGCTTATTTCACTACTACTACTGTACTTAGAAAGGTCTGCTTAATTGATAGTGTCAAAGTCAGATTTCAACTTTCAGGTTTACTAAAGGCTCTTATCCTGCACATCAAAAAATACCTATGTGACTTATAATCAGTGGTGTGCTGGAGCGGGCTCTCACGGGCTCGCGAGAGCCGTTTGTTAAGTTTTTAAGAATTTTGGGAGCCGGTTGTTAAAGTAGGCCTCCCCATGGCTATTCTAACAACTGACTCCCAAAATGTAGGCTTGGTCCCCCTCCTGAATTCTCTTTTACTTTGCTGGCAGTGATGCTGGCCCCACCAGCCAAGTAAATAGACTGCTGCTGCTCCCTGCTCCTTGTTTCTGACTCTGAGCATCAGGCTGGGACTTTTCATGCAAGTGCAAGAAGGTTCCATCATGCTGCTCAGAGCCAGAAACAAGCAGCAGAGAATGGTGGCAGTCCATTTATTGGCTGGTGGGGCTCGGTAAAGGTATGCCTAGTGTGCCCGCACAAGGGAGGGGAGAGAGAGGCATGTATTCCCCCCTCCCCCCAAATTTCAGGGCCGGCTATGTCCGGAGAGAAAGCCCGTTGTTAAAATTTTACCAGCACACCCCTGCTTATAATTCAAAAATACATAAGAAGTAGAGGAAACAAAACTTAAGAGAAAGAAGAAATAGAACGGGGGAGTGCAGAAAAAGAACTTCATTATTGGATAGAAAGATAGGTTAAAGATGGGTCGGAGGAGAGAGGGGTTAAGTCTAAACTGGCTGACAGAATCAGTCTCAGGACAGTGCCTAGAATAGTATGGAGGCATTCTCAAACAGGTAGGTTTTAAGATCTGCATTGAATTTAGTCAAGGAGGTCTGTGACCTAAGGAAAAGGGGTAATGCATTCCTTAGGGAGGGACGTTGAACAGAGAAAATAGACTCATAGGTAGCATCATATTTGATATGCTGAAATGATGGTACAACCATTATGTGTTATTGGCATGAGTGAAGAGTGTGCATAGGGGTTAGTAGTCTTACCAGAAAGGGAGAAGATCCAGAGTTTTTAACTTTGAAGACCAAGAGAAGTTGTTTATAGATGATCCTGTGTGTAAGTGGTAGCCAATGTGCATTTTTGAGAAGTGGTGTGATGTGATCAAATTTCTGCGAGCCTGTGATTAATTTGATGGACACATCTTTTTGCCTCAAACCTTTATAAGGCGAGTTACAGTAGTCAAGCTGTGTAATTACCAGTGAATGAACCAATATGTTAAGGGTTGATAAACCTAGGAGTGAGCTAATGGAACAAATCAAATGCAGTTTAAAGAAACAGTGGTGTTCCTAGGCTGGCTGACACCTGGGTGCAGCGCGGCCCCCACCTGGTGAAATTACCCCCCGGGTGCAGCACGACCCCCCCCCCCCCCCCCGGGTGCATTTTTACCTGCTGGGGGGGGAGGGTGCCGCGCGCCTGTCGGCTCCGAGTCCGCTCTTTCCCTGCTGCTCCCTCTGCCCCGGAACAGGAAGTAACCTGTTCTGCGCAGAGGGAGCAGCAGGGAGGGAACGAGCGGACTTGGCCAACAGGCACATGGCACCCCCCCCAGCGGCGTGTACCCGGGGCGGACCGCCCCTCCCCCTTGGTACGCCACTCTTAATAAGAGAAAAGAGTTGCAGCTGGAAGTTGAGGGAGTTATCAAGAAAAATTCCCAATAGCTTTAAAAGAGGAGACTAACAGGATCTGGACACCACAGGGCAGGTGCGGCGTAGGAAGCGTTTTATTAGGAGGACCTGAAAACAAAAGTGTTCTACATTTCTCTGGATTGAGTTTGAGCTTATTATCATTTAGCCATGTAGTTACTTGTCAAGATTGGTCTGGTAAAAAAATCGAAATTATTGAAAATAAGGCCGTTTTTTAGGCATTCTTTTTTAAAAAGAATAAAAGGTATATTTTGAGGGTAATTTTACATTAGGGTGACCAGTTAAGCACTATTTTATCGGCACCTGTGTGTCTTTAATTAAATATTAGTGTAAGAACGCAGACATGGACATTTTACACCTGCTTGAGAGTAGATGTAAATGTTTCCACATAAAGGGGCCCTTTTACTAAGCGATGGTAAACACTAACATGTGCTTACTGCATGCGCAAAGGCACTACCGCAGAATGCGCTCAGGCATCTTACAGCAAAAGCACGGCCCGCCACCGGTTGAATATAGGGCCCAAGAAGATGGGGTTTTTTCCCAATAAAGTGGAAGTTTTATTTTTTCATATCTTGCCTTTCCGCCCTGAAAATATATAAATAGAATACAAATGCCTAAAATAGAAATCAAATACAAATAAAATATACATACAATTCAAATTAAAAGCTCAGCCATATATTAATTGCCACTGAAGGAGAGGCCCACAAAGGCAAGCATCAGTCTGTTTGTGAATCTCTTTGTACGTATCCTCCTCCAATGTCTATTGCATGGAGATGTTGTTTTGGGAAATGCTCCAGCTAGAACCTGATGATAATTGTCAGATAGACGTGACAGCACTATTCAGAGAGCAGTTACCTGGAAACAGATTTATATTTATAAATAAGTACATTTCTTTGGCATATCATTCACCTCTGTTCACCTACCAGGCGAGTGAAGAGGTATTGAAGTGCAAATTCAAGGAATAATCCCACTTCCTTCTCCACACTGCCACCGCAGGAAGAGGGGAAGGAAATGTACATCCTTTGTTGAAAGAAATGCTCCTTACTTACCCAGATCAGTCTGGAAAGGATGTAGTAGGCCAACCTGGATCAGTCTGGAAAGGATAGAGTAGGCCAATCCAGATCAGTCAGGGAAGGATGGAATAGGCCAAAAGATACTTGCCTAAGACCAAGCCTTGATGATATTTTGGAGAAATTATTGACTTTGTAGAAAGGCACAAGAGTATTTGCAAACCTGAGCCAACCAGAATTGGAACATTTTCATGTGACAGGTCAACAGCATAAGCAAGTTCAACATGCAACTGAGACGTGTTATAGCAACGAATTGCATGTGGTGTTGCGTCCACGTCATGTGCGGCATGTCATGTGCAGCAGTCATGAGATAAATATGTGGTACATTTTCAAGACATAAGAAAAGTATAGCAGTAACACATGACAAGGGAAAAAAAAAGAAAACTATGCATCCATCTTATAAAGCGTCAACTGAGAATTTATATGCAATCAATGGAGTTGTACTACTCGCTGTTATTCTTTTTACTAGGTGCTCTCTTGAGATTAATTTAGTTTTCATTCTTTGGAAGTAGTTGTGCACTGAAGGATCTAGGAAATCGTGAAACACATGTTCAGTGTTTGAAGCTGAAGTGGCTCTAGTGATCAATAACAGTGAACCTCTCTTGTGTGAACTTTCATATATTTGCACACATTACTTCTTTTTTTTCGAGAGGAATGTTTTCTGAAGAGCACTTTTCAAACACATGGTAGGTACTCAGGCCAAGGATACATTTGTAGTTCAGAGTTGTAAGAATGTGTTGAAAATGTAGGATAGTTGGATATGGCATATCTGTGCCTTGTTTTAGAATATCTTTGAGTGCGATTTTTATAATTGCAGGTTTGGTTGTTTGCCAGTGTTGCAGTTCATGCAGTGAGCAGCTTGCATTTTAAATCTAGTTAATACTCCCACACAAATGTGAGAAATGATTATGAGATGCTGTTATGGAAAGATGTGTGCAACAAATAGCATTACAGATATTACAAAATAGGTGCAAAATCATTTTAAATTTTGTAAAGCAACTACTATTATATATTTATAAGGACAGCCATAGGCGCCGACTACGTGGGTGCTGTAGGTGCTGGAGCACCCCCAATATTTTCCCGGCTGTCAGTCATCCGAAGTTCCGGTTCTAACGTCCCCAGCCCGACCTACCCGCCCTCTTCTCCCTCAACAGCCCTCCTTGCTTTCTTGTCGCTCAGCCAGCACTTAAAACTCATTTTACCTGACTGAAGTTGTGACTGTAAAAGAAGCAGAGTACAGCAGGCTCGCCTTCAGCCTTCCCCTTCTCTCTCAACGTCTCCCCCTTGCGGAAACAGGAAATGAGGGCGGGATGCTGAGTGCACATAAAACTGAAGGCTTTGTATTCCAAAAGAATGATGAAGTGAAAAATAAAGCTCTATGTCTGGTGGATTCGAGAGTAGCCTGTTTTGGACCTGGGAGAACCAGGCGATGGTCATTCAGGGATCGAAGAACACGGGATGGGGAATAAGGGATTGTTAAAGAAGATAAGTATTCAGGTATACCTACCCAAAATGCCTTAAAATTGAGGTGTAGTGTTTTATAAACGATGTGTTGTTCAACCGGAAGCCAGTGATGACTCTGAAGAAGAGGAGAAATATGGTCGGCGCTGCAGGCGTGACATACAAATCTCATAGCAGTGTTCTGGTGCATTTGCAGTTTTTTTAATACGAAAATGGGGACAGCCAAGATACATGTATGTAGTTGGATGAATGGTTTTTGTGGGCATCTCTGCATATAGCATGGATTTTCTTTCCCCCCCTGTTTACTAAGTTGCATGGCAATGAATGGGCTGTGTCGGCATTAGCACTCGGCAGCTGCTAGTGCGGCTTAGTAAACAGGAATTTGTCTTTGTACTTCAAGTAATCTGATAAATATATTTTTTAAATCTGGGCATCAAAACACATTAAGAGTCCTTTTTACCAAGCTGTGGCAAAAGGGGGCCTTCGCTGGTGTTGGCGTATGTTTTTCACATACACCGAACCCCCTTTTACCGCAACAGGTAAAAGGGAAGTCTTTCTTTCCTGCAGGAAATGGCCATGCGGCAAGTAAAGCACTAACCCGGCGGTAACTGGGTAGCATGTGGCACTGCCTGATTACCGCCAGATATATTCCGGTATTTTTGTAGCGCCGGATATGCCGGCACGCTAGGGGTGAGAAGTACCGCCGGACTGCTGCAGTAGCCCGGTGGTACTTCCTGTTTACCACAGCATAAGGGGCAGATAAGTAAAATGGGCCATAAACTTTAAAAAAAAAAACATTTTCTCTGGTGGAAGATGTTCAGCATTGAAGATATTATAGCAGCCACAAGAATATGTCAGAATTTCTTTATGATACAAAGCAGGGATGGACTGACCATTGGAACAATATGGCAGTGCCTGAGGGCCCACAACAGTAGAGGGCCCACTATCCTCCAGCCTCTTAACTGTTAATGCAGCAGATAGCACAGATCTCTGAATACTACCTGAGGAGGTTTTGAGAAGTGCATCCACAATATTTGTGATGTGCTTAACACCTGGGAAATGTATTGCCTCTGCATTGACTGCATAGGCAGATGCTGGGAACACCTCCAACAATTAGTGCAGAGGCTTTTCAGTGACCACATGATTATCTGGGCAATCTCTACGTAATAAGTGAAAAATCTTACCTTACTTTAGTAAAAGAACCCAAAATGTGTTTTGTATTGAAAGAAAGAGTAACTAATGAATACTCGCTTTTTTTTTCTGGAGATGAAATACATTTTATAAGTTGCAAACACAATTGCTTTTCTGCAGAATATAGTCTGGGAATATTGTGAGGCTAAGCACATATTAGCCTTTAGTTCTGGCTCAGATCCCTTTAGTGTTGGCTTAGCTATTAGCATTTGTAGCCAATAACTAATATAGCTACAGTATAACATGAAGGGAAAATAGTATTATGATCATTAATTCTGAGAGAGACTATTTATGGTTTAGCTACAGCAATGGATATAGAAAAATCCAAAGGGTGAACAAATTGTATCTATAATACTTGACCTGAAACAACCACAGTGTCCTAAATATTGGTCAGTGTTGAAGATTAAAATATTGATAATCAATACAATTGTATGAATAAGAGTCAATGAGATTTTCTCCTTGTCTTCTAATTTTAAGAGAACAAAAGTGAAAAACTCTTTGGCTGTTTACCAGTATAATCCAATTAGCCCTGTTCTTTGGTTTGGGTGAGTCACTGCCAACGAATGAATTGATAAGAAATGGTCACAGTATAAGTATATTAGATTGGGAATATCTGGCATTTAACCTTTTATAAGTACAAAAGATTTTATTTAGTGTTTTTTTTTTTTTTCATATTCACTTCATAGTTGATCATTTCTTCAAGGCAGTGGTATTCCCTGACAGTGTATGAGAGGCACAAATCGGTCACATTTTCACAGTATAGATATGTATGCATACTACTTCCACTGTATCTATCTCATGCATATTCATTATTCACCACCATATTAACTATTTTTTAGATTGTTCTTTATTAAAATATAAATATCAAACTTACTAAAATCATGCACTAATGTTGTTTAGCTGGGGGTGGACACATGGAAGTGCTATGAGGTCTGGTTCGCCTGATATCCATGAATTGAATGGAATCACTAATGGAACCCGACCCCTGATGATGCTCAAGTAGCAAAACACAGGCTCTGTAGGGTGCGGGGTACTCTTTGTGATAGAGGGAGCTGTTGTGAAGAACAGCTTTGAGGATCCAGATGCAGCAGTGGAAACTACCAATGACAGTGAGGATCGAGTGGAGGAGAATATTCTGGAAACAATATGAGTTTAATGATTGATTAATGGACAATATGGACAATATGAATAATCAGCACAGCGCTTATTAGGAGTTCTCCTTAAGAAGTTGGTATCAAGTACAGCGTGGTTGATCAGATAAGGATGCTGTCAGGACAATCTATACAATATGGATAATTAACAAAACGCTTAACAGGACAGTTGTTTAAGAAGTTGGTACAGTACGGTGTGGTTGACAATTAAAGGACGCTGTAAATGATTTAAATGAATGTGTTAAAACAACTGTCACTTGTTACTTGTTATTTGTAAAAAGAAGTGCTGGGTGGGGTCACTGTGGTAGTAAGGTATATGATGTATTAATAAGATCTGGCACAAGGCACGGATAAATGTGGGGTGTGAGAGAGAGTGTGTGTATATCTGTGTTATTGTTGACTTCATGATTTTAGTAAGTTTGATATTTGCAATTTAATAAAGAACAATCTAAAAATAGTTAATATGGTGGTAAATATATAATATATAGAGAGTATAGCTATTAGAAAATCTGTTACCCAGTAAAGAATTTTATGCATATTCATTAGAGATATCCTAAAATTCTCACCTGTTTTGTTTGAGGACCATCTTGAATGCCATTATATTAAGGGATCAATATTCAAAGTGCTTCTCTGGATATCCTTTGGAGTTAGCCATGTAAGCATTCAACATTAAATTCTCCCCTTCTGACCAGCTAATTTTTTGTCCAGGCAAATTACTGTTTGATCAACATTTAGCCAGACAAAAAGAGGCCATGATGGGGGGCATTCCTGGGGTGTGGTTAAACTGTGGTGTGGTCGGCCAAAAAGGAGAGCTAAAGTTAACCAGACAACTTTAGCTATAAAATCTAGCCCCATATGTGTTAACTAAATGCAGATCATCTGTAGATACCAAATTGTCTGGGAGCCAAATTGTGAGCTACTTAGAATATAGGATGGATGGGTTATGCATTTTTAAATAAATAATAAATGACGAGGAGGTTAACTGCAAAATCTTACTGCACTTTGTTAAACCAAACCCTTAGTTTGAAAATTCAAAGCAATTTATCGAGCTGCTGACCAGTTAAATTGCTTGTCAGGGCTAGCCGCTAATTTTAGAGGCAGTTAACCAGCTAAATGCCATTGAAATTTGCAGTTAGTGCCTAACTCAAAGCCAGCATTCCATGGGCGGAGTCAGCTCTTGGCTGCTTACCCCCAAATTCTATATAGCGTGTCTAAAGATCTGCGTCAAAATCCAAGTGTATTCTATAACAACGCACGTGACTTAATTGGCTTAACAAGCTAATCAGTGTTGCTAACAGCTCTCAACAAGCAATAATGAGCACTAATTAGCAGTAATTAAAATTTATGCACATAACCCGCTAAGCACATCCTGTAATGCAGTGCATGTAACTTCTAACGTGTGCAGGCAAATGGGGCGTTATGGGTGGGGAAAATGGGTGTTTCGTGGGCATTCCAACATTTACATGCATAGTCATATGATTTTGGCCTAGTGCACCTAGATCTATGTGCCAGGATGTAAGCCACATTTTTTGTGCCTAGTTTTAGGCGCTGAGATATCAACTAAGCGTATTCTATAAACTGCATCTAACTCTAGGTGCCACTTATAGAATATGTTTAATCGGCATTGATTTCCACGATGATTTTTTTAGGCGCCCTATATTTAATCTGATATTCAGCCCTTAAGCAGCCAGGTTTAGCGCATAAATGGGAACACATAAAAGTATGTTCTGTTTTTATGCACTAGCCCATGGCTGCTTAAAAGACTATGGGCCCCGTTTACAAAGCGGCGGTAGGACCAATGTGGGTTTACGACTCGCTAAAAAGGAAGTACCGCCGGGCTACTGCAGCAGCCCGGCAGTACTTCCCACCCCCAGAGCACCATTATATCCAGTACTACAAAAGTATAAAAGTTACCACCCGGTTAGTGCGGGAGCCCTTACCGCCACCTAAATGGGTGGTGGTAAGGGCTTCCTCCCGAAATGGCCGCGCAGCAAGTGCTTCATTTGCCACACGGCCATTTCCTGCAGAAAAGAAAGACTACCCTTTTACCAGCTGCAATTCAAAGCTGAAGCTCGTGCAGGTCCCAGCTTTGAATCTCTGGGAATAACTCCATTGGCAGTGAGCAAAATGCTCACTATCGCCGGCTGAATATGAGACCCTCTAAATTTGCTTCAGTTATTTTGGTTCACATTTATAATATACACAGGATCATGGCATATTAAAGACCTGAAATTATTTTATTAACTATTATAATCTCTAAGGGGGTCTTTTACAAAGCTGCACTAGCGATTTTAGCTTGTGGTAAAAATCAGCTGGTGGTAAACGCTGAGATGCTCATTATATTCCTTTGGCCATCTCAGGCCTCCTAAGATATCTTTATAAAGAATACAAATAGAACGGTATCACAGTTACTAACAGAGGTCATCGTTTCCTAAGGGAGACTTTTACTATTGATTAGCACATGTTATCTGCAGCAAGTCCCATAAGAATAAAATGGGCTCTGTGGTAGATAACATATGCCAATCCTTAGTAAAAGTCCCTAAGTAAGTTACCTCATGATAGTAACATAGTAGATGACGGCAGAAAAAGACCTGCACGGTCCATCCAGTCTGCCCAACAAGATAAACTCATATGTGCTACTTTTTGTGTATACCTTACCTTGATTTGTATCTGCCATTTTCAGGGCACAGACTGTAGAAGTCTGCCCAGCACTAGCCCCGCCTCCCAACCACCAGCCCCGCCTCCCACCACCGGCTCTGCCACCCAATCTCAGTTAATCTTCTGATATTGGCCAAAATGTATGCATGATGATTGCAAAACCTGTCTGTTAACTATTGGTGGTGCCCCAGCAGTTTTCTATACAGTTAATGCAGAGGAATTGTTACTAGCATGAATTTACTGCAACAGTTATATCTATTCAAGTGGTGTTAACTATGCTGTGTTTTCTACTGCATTGACAGTTAATATGTGATAGCAGCCTCCAAGTTAACTACTAGGCGTAGTCCCTATTCATTTTCTGCCCTGTTCCACATTAGCTGTTAATACATAAGATAATGGGAAAGATTCTATATATGGTGCCTAAAAAAATCGGCATGGAAATCAATGCCAACTAAGCGTATTCTATAAGCAGCGCCTAGATATAGGTGCGGTATGTAGAATACAGTTATTTGATATCTCAGCGGCTAAAACTACGTGCCTCCATTTACACCAACGAAAACATGGCATAAATCCTGGAAAGTAGATTTAGGCGTACAGGGCTATATTCTATAACTACGCATGTAAAATTTGGAACACTCATGAAACACCCATTTTCCCGCCCATAACCATGCCCCTTTTGGCCTGTACACATTAGAAGTTAGGTACACTGCATTACAGAATGCACTTAGTGAGTTATGCACGTAAATTCTATTTATTACCAATTATTGCTTGTTAAGGTCTGTTATCAACGCTGATTAGCTTGTTAAGCCAATTAAGTTTCACACGGTGTTATAGAATATGCCTGGATTTTGGCGCAGATCTCTAGGCGCACTATATAGAATCCCGGAGGAATATGCTTTAACTGGTAAGGTTCTGCATTAACTAAGGGCTCCATTTATTAAGCGGCGGTAAGCCCAATGTGGGCTTACCGCTCGCTATACAGGAAGTACCACCGGGCTACCGCAGCAGCTCAGCGGTACTTCCCACCCCTAGTATGCTGTCATTTCAGGCACTACAAAAATTTTATTTATTTTTGTAGCGCCGCAGTGTACCCGGTGGTAATCAGGCAGTGCTGCACACTGCCCGATTACTGCCGAGTTAATGCGGGAGCCCTTACTTCCACCTCAATGAGTGGTGGTAAGGGCTCCTCCCCCTGAAATGGCCGTGCAGCAAGTGCTTGTTGTACGGCCGCCAGCACCGGCCCCCTTTTGCTGCAGCTTGGTAAAAGGGGCTCTTAATGCCCATTTCATTACCATAGTATATAAGTCCTACACTAATTGCAAAACTAGTTCAGATTATTTGTTTTCCTCTGATTAAGAGATCCATATGGTCCTGCACAGCTCACACACGATAAGATAACAAACATATTTTTTGTTGGTTAAATAGAACATATTGCAGCCTCCAACAGAAACATATAAACAAATATGTTTTCAGTTTATGATTTTCCTGGTAAATTCTGAAGTGGAACTGGCATCCACAGTTTTTTTTCTTTGTTAGCAAGGTTTGTTCAGTTCCAAGATATCATCATCCTTGCCACTTTGGAGCCCTAATGACAGTACAGAAGGAGCATATCAATTAAATATGAAATATCAAGACAAATATATGAATAAAATATCTAGCATTCAATCTTCCAGAAATACCCATCAGCAGTGAAATGTCATTAAATCCTCTAGGATCTCATTAAAAGATTAACATTTGCGAGAGTAATTACTGCTACAGTAGGATTGAAATTGAACAAATAAAAAACCAAATCCTATAAACTGTTTTTGAATTTGTAAAAAATTAAGATATTATTGTAAAATATTTGCATGGAAGATAAAAATTAAGGTGTATGTTTACTAAGGTGCGTTAGTGTTTTTAACGCTCTTGTAAATTTAAGGCACGTTAAACACTAATGCACCTATACATTTCTATGGGCACCTTAGCGTTTAACATGTGTTAAAAACATTAACACGCCCATAGCGCTGCTTAGTAAACCTAGCCCTAAGACAGCTACACGTGTCTAAATAACTAGGAGGTTAGCAGGTGTATTCCTTGTACATTTTTGAATCAGTTGTCACTTTGGGCTTTAATATTTAGTGTCAATATCACTTCTCTAGGGATAGAAATAAATCTTGAGGTGAGATCAAGGACGTCCCTGAAAATTGGAAGAATTGATGACTTTGATGCCATTAAACCTACATTGGAACTAAAATTAACAACGTCAATGTTTGGAGGTACCATGTCTGAGCCAAAAACATTGCCCTACAGTAAGGCACAGAGACATGCTACCTTTCAATGTGATATGTCAATATCCCTTTACAGAAGACTTGCCAAATCTGTGTAAAATAGAGCATGCAAAAATGCACATTGATTTTATTTATGTAAATGATTTTGATTATTACTTTTTACAGATCTTGATTGAAGAGAATACAGTATTATATTGTATGGAAATATCATTAGATGATAATACCGTTCTAGTAGACAACCTTAGAAGCTGACAGTTCTGCCCAGTCCTACTGGAAGTGCAAGTATTTTCAGAAGGAGAAAGATAAAATCTATAAACTGTAACACAGCAGTAAAATCATGAATGACAATGAAGGCATCAAGGTGCAAAACAAATGTTGAGGCTCTATATTTGCAATTTTCATATTTAAATGCCTTCCTTGATTTCTCACAAATACTGTTAACCCTGTGTTTGGCAAATGGTGAGGACATTATCACTTGTATTCTCATTTGTAATAAAATAGATTAACTTGCTGTGAAATTTTAACTAGGCTGAGACACAACAGTAGCTACCTAATGAACCAAGGCGCATTACTGTTAAGTAGCTAAATAGATGCATACTGATTACAGGACTGAAAAATGGGTCTGTTTACTTGCAAAGAGGAAACTGTTCAAGGAGCTATTTATTATGTTAGGAGAAACTTTGTGTTACATTTTGGAATAAACATTTAAAAGTGAGCCATTTCTGAATCAATAGCAAGGGTGAGAGAGATGATTCCCCATCTATGCAGACTTGTGTTAAGGAAATATATCAGCCCCAGCGTGTACCAGAAAAACAATGTCCTTGCACTGCATGTAAAGTGCTGTTTAATGCTATTCTTAATGGTCACATAGTGAATTCTTTTGTCAGAGTTAGCAGGTTGTGTTCTGTATGCAGTATTAAAGTTGTAATCCTGGGTACTATGCTTAGAATTTTAGTCTCTTGTTTTATAAGCCTCCATTTTACTGTGCTAACATGTATTAAAGTGCATAATTTACCTCAGGTCCTAGTTTCCACAATGGGACCTATTTACTAATAATGCAGGAGCATAGTTATTAGTATGGGCTTATTAGAATGTGTTATTTTACCACAAACTAGTTACTAATAACTGGGGTTAACAGTAAAATAACATGTCTTAACAGAAATGTGAGACTACTGCCCTTTCCTCTCTGAGCACACCACCTGAACTCTCATCCACTCTCTCATTACATCTTGCCTTGACTACTGCAAGCTACTCCTCACTGGCCTCCCACTTAGCCATCTATCCCCCCTTCAGTAAGTTCAGAACTCTGCTGCACGTCTTATCTTCCGCCTCGACCGATATACTCATATCACCCCTCTCCTTAAGTCACTTCACTGGCTTCCGATCAGGTACCGCATACAGGTCAAGCTTCTCCTATTAACCTACAAATGCACTCGATCTGCAGCCCCTCCTTACCTCTCTACCCTCATCTCCCCTTATGTTCCTACCCGTAACCTCCGTTCCCAAGACAAATCCCTCCTTTCAGTACCCTTCTCCACCACTGCCAACTCCAGGCTCCGCCCTTTCTGCCTCGCCTCACCCCATGCTTGGAACAAACTCCCTGAGCCCATACGCCAGGCCCCCTCCCTGCCCATCTTCAAGTCCTTGCTCAAAGCTTTCGGCACCTAACCACTACACCTCTACTCAGGAAATTTAGACTGCCCCAACTTGACATTTCGTCCTTTAGATTGTAAGCTCCTTTGAGCAGGGACCGTCGTTCTTTGTTAATTTGTACAGCGCTGCGTAACCCTAGTAGCGCTCTAAGAAATGTTAAGTAGTAGTAGTAGTAGAACCATTTTGAGTGATGGTGCCAAAAAGGGTAGGAATGACTGTGGATTGCTCCCGTCCAAGAAACCACTAGACCATCAGGTAAGGGCCTATAGGCCCCGGGGTTGGGAGTGGTCCTTTGGGGAGTGAAGGTCTCTCTTGGGGGGAGGGGAACTTTGGATCAGAAGGGTGCTCATGGGGGAGGGGTACACAATAGTTGCCAGTTGCAACCAGCTCCTGAAAATTATCCTTCCTCTGTATCTTTTAAGACAGGATAGGTGGTAAATAAAAAAAGTTCTTGTTAGTAACAAAAAAAGTTGGTCTGTCCTGTCCAATTACGTTTTCTGTGTTATATGTCTCCTGATAAAAAATCATGATAAATTCAGGGACCCTTTTACTGAAGTGCAGTAAAACTTGGGCTTAGTGCATTTTAATGCCAGAATTCCCATGTGCTAAACCCAGATTTAATGCAGCACATTTTAGGGCTTTTTTGTTTAAAAAAAATTTTAGGTCATGAATTAACATTCCCATTAGCTCATGAGACCTGCAAATAGTACTTTTAAAACAAACAGGAGGAAATATTTTTTCATTCATAGAATAATTAAGCTCTGGAACTCATTGCCAAAGGATATAGTAACAGCGGATAGCATATCTGTGTTTTAAAAAAGTTTGGACAAGTTCCTGGAGGAAAGAAAGGTCTATAGTCTGTTATTGAGATAGAAATGGGGGAAGCCCCTGCTTGCCCTGGGATTGGTAGCATGGAATAGTGTTATTAATTGGGTTTCTGCCAGGTAATTGTGACATGGATTGGTCATTGCTCGAAGCAGGATACTGGGTAGATCATGGACCATCAGTATAGCTATTCTTATGTTTTTAATTAATGTGGGAGCACGTACCCCCAGATTCTATATAGTGCGCTTAGATCTAGACACTGAAATCTATGTGGATTCTATAACAATGCACATAACTTAATTGGCTTAACTAGCTAATGATTGCTGATAACAGCGTTTAACAAGCAATAATGAGCACTAATTGGCACTGATTAGAATTTAGGCACACAACTCGCTAAGTGTATTCTGTAATGATGTGCACTGAACTTCTAACATGTGGAGGCAAAAAGGGACATGTTATGGGTGGGGAAATGGGCGGTTCATGAGTGTTGCAAAATTTAGGCACCTAGTTATAGAATATGGCCCAGTGTGCCTAAATGTATGCACTGAGATTTACTCCAGGTTTTCCTTGGAGTAAATGGATGCATGCAGTTATTGGCGCTGAAATATCAACAAAGCATATTCTATAACCGGCACCTAAATCTAGGTGCATATTATGAAATACGCTTAGTCAGCACTGATTTCAGCACCAATTTTTTAGACACCATATACAGAATCTCCTCAGCGCCTTCTATTTAGAAGGCACTAATACTCCTGTTTACTAAGCTGTACTAGCAGCTGTCCCGGCACTAATGCCGACAGCCCATTCCAAGTGAATGAGCTCTGCCGACATTAGCACTGGGACAGCCGCTAGCGCAGCTTAGTAAGCAGACCCCTAAGTGCTGTTGCATTAACTTTGCATTATCCAGTTAGCACACGTTAATTCTAACTCATTAGCTGGCCAATGCGGGAACGCCTACTCTCTGCACATGACATGCCCCTTTCAAAAAAATATTTAAAAAAATTACATTGTGTGAGTTACCATGTACTAACAGGCAAAATACCACAAAATGATATCACATTTATTTATTTATTGTTTGCATTTGTATCCCACATTTTCCCACCTCTTTGCGGGCTCATGTTTTGTGGCAGCCTGTTCTTGCATACTGACACTGCATTAAAGGCTTAGGGGTCCTTTTACAAAGGCACACTAGTGTTTTTAGCGCATGCATTAAATATGCGTGCGTTAAATGCTAGAGACGCCTATATATTCCTATAGGTGTCTCTAGCTTTTAACACACGCTAATTATTAGTTCACATTAAAAATGCTAGTGTGCCTTTGTAAAAGGGCCCCTCAGTGCTCAGTCTTAAAATTTGACAGAAAGTTGAAGGCAGTTTAGATGAACATTTTATTTCAGGGAAATTCTATGAGTTCTTAGGGGCCCTTTTACTAGGCTGCGGTAGGGCCTACACGTGTGCAGCATGCGCCAAAATGAGACTACAGCCAGGCTAGTATGCCCCCTGGTGGTAATTTTGGATTTGGAAAGCACTCATTCCAGCAGTAGAAGTTATTTTTTTATTTTCTACCGTACACGGCGTTTCCAGTAGTAATCGACAGTTGGCGCATATAGAACATTTACTGCGCATGTACTGCATGAGCCCTTACCGCTAGATCAATGGGTAGCGGTAAGGGCTAAGACCATAAATAGGCGCACGCTAGTTTTAATTTTAGTGCACGCCCATTCCCCAGCCCATTAAAAAATGTCCTTTTCCCCAGATGCCGAAAAATGGCCTGGCACGCACCAAGAACACATGCTCACACTACTGTAGGCCACTTTTTACTGTGGCTTAGTAAAAGGACCCCTTAGTTACTTTGCTTAAATGAGAAAAACAAAATACTGCTGCTTGTAATTCAGTTAGGCAGTTGCAACTAGGGGTGTTCATTCATTAGTGTGTCTTAAAATATTTAGTAGTTACTAAATTGATTTAACATGCACTAATCAAGGTAGCTTGCCTGGATTCAGCAGTGTGCATTATGACAGGTATTTTAGAAAGGACTTACTTTCCTTTATAGAACCCCCACCACATACACACATTCATAAGGTGCTCATTTTCAAAGCACTTGGACTTACAAAGTTCCATAGTAATCTATGGAACTTTCTATAAATGCTTTGAAAATACGCCTTTGACAGGCACCTAAATATAGGCTCACTGTTAAAGAATTACCCCCTAACTGTTGAGGTGACATTAACTGTTCTTTATTATCTGCCACATTAGCAGTTAATACATGGTAATTTCCTCCATGTTAACTCTAAGGCAACTTCCTTGCCCATTCCCTACTCCATTCCATGTTAGCAAATACTAATTTTTGTGTTAACTACTTAGCATAACAAATTAAAGGGTATGTTTACTAAGGTGCGCTATAGGCACGTTAGCATTTTTAACATGCGTTTATGGTGGACGTGCGTTAAACGCTAATGTGCCCATAGGAATGCATAGGCACGTTTAGTGTTTAAAGCACCTTAACTTTAAGGGTGCGTTAAAAACGCTAATGCTTTATAGAGGGAAATTTTCACATCCATTTCTTCAGGTAAAATAATGTTTTGCCCATGCAAATGGACTTTAAAGATTCTCTACCTAATATACAGGTAAAATTATGTATGCAGAGGGGAGGGCGGAATTGGATAGGGGTTTTTAGTTACATGCATATTTTTGAATTTTCATATATATCTATTTATTTTACTCATAAAACATAATTAGGATATGTAAATATGCAATGGTGTTTTCTATGGGATCATTTCAAATAGAAAGAACATGTATACTTTTATTTTGAAAATCTTTGTGCTCGCTTATAAAGTAAACTCTTCACCTGCTTTCCTGGGCTCACCCCACCCTTACACCCAACCCCTCTTATTTGCTCACTGAGGACCCAGGACAATTTTTTAAACAATCTTTTTTTCAGTGGGCTATTCCCTCTTTTCCCTTGGAAATGCTTTTTTTAAAATTAATAATATTACTAATAAATTTTGAACATTTATACTACCTTTTTGGTGGCTTATTTTTAATTTATGTAACCTCTTTTTGGTAGTTTGGCTTTCCATAGAAAGTTTGCTAATATATGATCAATATGTTTATGAAATCCACAGTAACATTGGATCATAGTGACAACAATAATTTAATTTGCTTGAGATTCCCCACCCAGATGTATATAGAAGGAGCATCATTCAAGTGAATGCGCCTTTTATTCATCACTAATTTGGCGCTGTCCTGTCTGACATCATCTGGCCATGACTGTAGCCTGTTGTGGGTGACAGGACATCCACAAAGCGGCATGCCAAAAGAATGTGTTCCTCTATCAGCAATGAGTGAATATAGATGAGGAAGAAAGTAACAGGAGAATGGCTATCCCTTTTGAGTATATTCCAGTGCATCACCAATGTTAACTGTTGGCACAAGGCTTGTTTAGTAATGTTCGAAGGGTGATTTAGCTAGGTTAGTTTTATGTATGGTTATGAATTATTTTGGAAAGGAAAAAAAGGTTGTGGAATGCTGAGCTGTATTAATAATTTTGAAGCTGTTGGGAGAAGGGAAACAAACCAGGAAACTCAAACGAGCATGGAAATAAATAAAAGATGAACAATCACTCAATGCATGGAAACAAACACAAAGAAAATACAAATATGCAATAAAACAGTCCAAAAGATCACCAAAACAAAGGAAGAATTCCTATTTGGGGACACCATCAACAAACTGGAAAGAAAGGCCATAACAAACACACACTAACTAGGGAATGACAATAAACGAATATCCACATATCTCCAACTATAGAAACCTCATATCAAAATGTTCAAGTGGGCTACATTAATGCCAGATCCGTAGTAAAAAAACCCAGCATCAATAACTGATTGGATCACGTCTGAAAACCTTGATCTACTTTTCATCAACGAAACCTGGATCCACGATCAAAAGGATCCTATAATCCTTGACCTTTGCTCCCCAAGATACAAAATTACTCACTGGATCAGGAAGGAAAAGAGAGGTGGAGGCATAGCATTAATTTACCACTCCCATTTCACCACCGAAATTACTGCTGAGTCTATAACAACCCAATTAGAAATTGCCTCAATCAGAATTCACAACAAATCCCTGCTTAATCACCTAAACTGCTTCCTGTTCTAAAGACCACCCGGCAATTGGAACGAATGCCAGTCTAACTTCATGGACTTCATTTCAAACATTTGCGTAACCAACTCTAACATATTAATACTAGGTGACATAAACCTCCACCTTGAAGACCCAAACTTTACTCATGCACAAGTTGCATGGAATTCCTCCATTCATGGGATCTCAAATGGCCATTAATGCAAGCTACCTACACTAAAGGGCACACATTGGACCTCCTCTCCCACAAACTGTCCACAGATCACAACATATTAGTAACAGATACCAAATGGTCAGAGACACCTTGGATCGATCACTACAAACTAAACCTATCCCTAAATTGGCGGAACAAGGAATCATACCATACACAATGTAGCTAGGTCCCCCTTCCAGGACCCAGCTGGGCTCAACCCCGCTTAGCTTCCTTCTTCACCCGACTGTTGCTTCGCTCCACACCACCTTGGCCTGTTCTGGGAGCTCAGCGCCAGACCCCTTGAGAGCTTGCAGGACTTCTTCCTCTCTCTATTGTTTCCACAGAGGCTCAATCAAGCAAAACGTTTATAGAAAAAAGAACTTTATTTTCTTGCTTCCATTCAGCATAGATACAAAAAGGAAAACACCTTACTCCCAGGTTGTTAAGGTTTGCTGCCAAAGTCTCATTCAGGGTTTAAACAGTCCATATAACTTCACTTTAGCCAAAATTACTTCTTTTAGGGAACAGTACATTATCAGAAAGAAAACACAATAGCTTGGTAGGTTGCAGGCCCAGACCTTTCCAGTATGAAACAGTTTACACAGTCTTTCTTACAGCACAGCTACACAGCTTTGGTCCCACCTGGTTCAGACTGGGGTTTCAATTGTACCCAGCCTTCTTTCTCTCCCAGGGGCTGCACCTGTTTCCTCTTTAGTAGAGATCTCCGCCAGCGCCTCAGTCTCTCTCCTCTGGTCTTCCACCAGTCTCTCCAAGGCACAGCTAGCCACCCTCTTACAGCAGCTTTTTGGGTTTGAGCCAGAGCTCCAATCTCCATCTGTTCCTCCTCTAGTCCTTCAGCAACCTCCATTTTATCCTCCTCTTCAACTTCCCCCGCCCCCCCCCCAACCTCTCCAGCTGGCCCTCATCACCTCCCTCAGAGACCATTTCCCAATCTTCTATCTCCTCCCCTAATTCTTGCATAGCCGGGTGGGGAAGAGAGGGATTCTGGGACTGGTAGTTCCTCCTCTTCTTCCTTAACCCGGCCAACCTCTCTGCCTCTGGTAGCGCAGCTTTCTGAATGTGGGTGTTGTGCACATGAAGTCTGCCCCATTGGGGTTCCCCGGCTGCCTACACCCCCCTTCTGCGTGCCTTCCCGGATCCCCTTTTACATACCCTCTCACAACAAGAACACACTACCTACTGCACTAGAGGCCAAATAGACCCAAAAGAATTCTGGCAACAGATATACGACCAGGATTGGAAACCATGAACGGACTCCATACACTGCCTCTCTGATTGGGACGATGCATGTAAAATCATATTAGACAAAATAGTACCCTTAAGAATATGAGTAACAAGAAGACAAAACTTGATCCCATGGTTCAATGATGAACTAAAAAAACTCAAAACGCAAACCAGGAAACTCGAATGAGCATGGAAAAAATAAAAGATGAGCAATCACTCAATGCATGGAAACAAAAACAAAGAAAATACAAATATGCAATAAGACAGTCCAAAAGGTCCTACTACAAAACTAAAATAGGACCAGATTATAAAGACCTTAAGAAACTATTTCAACTCTTAAATAAGCTCCTAGACACCACTCCAATCACCACATCCAACTCAGATATTCCATCTGCAGATAAACTCACAAAATACTTCAATGACAAAATAATAAAATTACGCAATACACTTCCTCAGCACAACACCGACATTGAAAGCTTCATCAATGAACTAGATTCTGACCTTGGAGAATCCCCAGCAAATCACAGCTGGTCAAAAATTTCTGTTCTCACCACTGAATCAGTTACCCAAGCAATTCTTAGATTCTCCAGTACCCACTGCAAATTGGACACCTTCCCTAGCCACCTACTCAAATCTGCCCCCAATTGCTTTATAGAAGACCTTACATCCTACCTAAACTACATGCTCCAACAGGGTCTTTTCCCTGAAGAACATGGCAGCATCCTACTTACTCCTTTACCGAAGGACACAAAGAAAAAAACAAACAATCTCACCATCTACCGCCCAGTCGCATCTATCCCACTAGTAGTCAAACTGATGGAGAGCATGGTGACCAAACAGCTCTTTGACTATATGGATAAGTTCTCATTACTACATGAATCTCAATCAGGATTCCACCCACCTCATAGCACCAAAACTGTACTGGTCACTCTCCTGGCCAAATTCAAGAATGAAATAGCCATGAGTAAAAGCATGCTTCTCCAATTCGACGTGTTGAGTGCATTCGATATGGTAAACCACAATATACTTCGACTTCTAGACCACTTCGGGATTGGTGGAAATACACTTAGATGGATCAAGAGTTTTCTAACCACCAGAACATACCAAGTAATATCTAACACAAACATATCACTAATGTGGAAATCAGACTGCGGAGTACCTCAAGGTTCACCATTGTCACCAATACTCTTCAATATATTGATGATCCCTTTGGCCAAGTTCTATTCCAACCAAGGTCTCCACCCATTTATCTGAGCTGATGATGTCACAATCTACATCCCTTTCAGACACGACCTATCAGAAATCACCAATGACATCAAGCGTGGTTTAAACATCATGGACAAACTCATTTTAATTGAAACTGAACACTGAGAAAACACACTACCTTATCCTCTCATCCCAGCACAATAATTACAAACCCACAACCATAATCACCTCAGATTATACCCTCCCCATTTCAGATAGTCTCAAAATACTAGGCGTTACAATTGACCGCAATCTTACACTTGAGACCCAAGTAAACTCCACTGTAAAGAAAATGTTTCATTCAATGTGAAAACTTAAACATGTAAAACCCTTTTCCCGAGGGATATATTCCGTAACCTAATTCAATCAATGGTACTAAGCCAAGTTGACTACTGCAATGGAATCTATGTGGGATGTAAAGAACAACTCACAAAGAAACTCCAGACAGCCCAAAATACAGCAGCAAGGTTGATATTTGGTAAAACACGATTCCAAAGTGCCATACCCCTCTGTGAAAAACAGCACTGGCTTCCGATCAAAGAACGTATCACCTTCAAAACCTGCACCCTGGTCCACAAGATCATTTACGGTGAAGTATCAGGTTACATGATTGACTTGATTGATCTCCCAACCAGAAATAGAACCAGTTCATCACGAACTTACCTGAATCTCCACTACCCAAATTGCAAAGGACTCAAATACAAAACAACCTATGCGTCCAACTTCTCCTACATAAGCACACGACTATGGAATGCACCTCCAAAAGCTGTGGAAAATAATCTATGACCATCTAAAATTCAGAAAATCACTAAAGACCTACCTGTTGGGTAAGACATACCCTACCAACCAAACATAAATGCCTCAACTCTGCAACACATCTATACCAAAGATCATATTGGACATTATCTAACCCTTCCTATCTTCAACCCCTAATGTGCCTGAATCTTACCTACCCTATTCCACCCTAACATCTAATTGTATTTTTTCCTCTACCGGACTAGGTGATTGCCTTTACGGTACTATGTAAGCCACATTGAGCTTGCAAATAGGTGGGAAAATGTGGGATACAAATGTAACAAATAAATAAATAAAATCATTGGAGCCTGGTTAGATGAGACTGGAATATTGGCCAAAGTATTTTTGGAGAGTTGATAGGGATTATTTGTGTGTTTGGTGTCTGTGAACATCAGGAATAGGATAAAAGATTTATTGGGGAAAAAGTCACTATAATTTTAAAACTTGTTTAAAATTGGTTAAGATTCTATGAACACAGTTACAGAATCAAGATGACATGCACAATTAAATTTGCCTGAAGAGTGATGCCCTGGAAACTACCTGTTGGGAAGGGCACTGACACTGGCTCCTTGGGAACTCCAGTGCTGGGACTTGCAGAAGACCAACAGAAGCTGAGCTGCTAGAAGGAAGTGTTTTGGGAAGGCTGCTCCTGAGAGAGAGTGAGAGAGAGAGAAATCTGATGGTTTTGGGTGGCTAACGAGCTCATTTTCGAAAGAGAAGGACGCCCATCTTTCGACACAAATCGGAAGATGGACGTCCTTCTCACAGAAACGTCCAAATCGGTACAATCGAAAGCCAATTTTGGACGTCCCCAACTGTACTCCGTCGCAGGGATGGCCAAAGTTCAAGGGGGCATATCGGAGGTGTAGTGAAGGTGGGACTTGGGCGTGCCTAACACTTGGATGTCCTTGACCCATAATCAAAAAAAAGAACGTCCCTGACAAGCACTTAGATGTTTTCACCCGGACCTGTTTTCTTACAACTAAGGCACAAATAGGTGCCCAAAATGGCCAGATGACCACCAGAGAGAATCAGAGATGACTTCCCGTTACTCCCCCAGTGGTCACTAACCCCCTCCCACCCTCAAAAAATATCTTTAAAAATATTGATTGCCAGCCTGTATGCCAGCCTCAGATGTCATACTCATGTCCATGATAGCAGTATGCAGGTCCCTGGAGCAGTTTTAGTGGGTGCAGTGCACTTCAGACTGGCGGACCCAGCCCCATCCTCCCCCTAGCTGTTACGTTTGTGGAGGAAACAGCGAGCTCTCCAAAACCCACCACAAACCCACTGTACCCACATCTAGGTGCCCCCCCTTCACCCGTAAGGGCTATGGTAGTGGTGTACAGTTGTGGGTAGTGGGTTTATGAAGTCCACTGCAGTGCCCCCTAGTGTGCCCGGTTGGCATCCTGGCATGTCAGGGGGACCAGTGCACTACAAATGCTGGCTCCTCCCATGACCAAAGGGCTTGCATTTGGTCGTTTCTGAGATGGATATCCTTGGTTTCGAAAATCACCGAAAATCAGAAACGTCCATGTCTAGGGACGACCAAATTTAAGTATTTGGACATCCCTGACGGTATTTGCTAAACGAAAGATGGACGTCCATCTTGTTTCAAAAATATGGGTTTCCCCTCCCCTGGATCGAGATATTTTGCGAGGACATCCAAATCAAAACTTGGACGTCACTTTCAAAAATGCCCCTCCACAGTTTGAGGTTCAGTATGAATGATGTGTAAAAGCAGTTAATGAAGTTTAGGAATAGTTATGCTGAGAAAACTGAATTTCCTGATCAATATGCGCAGGAAAAAGTGGTCAGAAGTGAGAATTTAATTTCTGGTTATTAAAGAGGTTTGTAAGGAAATCTCTTGGAATATAAAAAGAAACAAGAAGAGCTGGAAAGTGTTGCATGCACAAGGGGGTGTACCAGTCAAATGACGTTGCTGAAATGTAATTATTACTATTTAAAGTGAAGAAGGAAACCTCTAAATTGACTTTGCCCAAGAAGTATAAATGGAGTGAAAGAGTGATATAGGGAGTAGTTGCAACCTTATATGGCAGTTTGACCTCTAGCTGTAGTAATACAGTAACACTTCTAGGGGTCACTGGTGCCAATTTGAACCTGACATAAGCAGAGGCAGGAGCAACTGGGACTCATATCTTCAGTCACTGCCCCAGAGAGCCCACAGTTTAATTCTGAATACCCTATGACATGCGTTTGAGAGAAACCTAGTGGCAGGAGGAGTTAATCTCCCT
Organism: Microcaecilia unicolor; assembly: GCF_901765095.1. Taxonomy (NCBI): domain Eukaryota; kingdom Metazoa; phylum Chordata; class Amphibia; order Gymnophiona; family Siphonopidae; genus Microcaecilia; species Microcaecilia unicolor. The sequence goes on from NC_044037.1 coordinate 58,867,432, forward strand.
GGCTCGACTGAGTATTCTTAATTTGTGTGTGTGTGTGTGTGTGTGTGTGTGTGTGTGTGTGGAGGGGGGGGGGGGAATAGCTTTGGAAATTTCATTTTTGGAAGGAGTGGTGAAGATGCAAGAGTCAAGATCTCTGCTTCTGGAGCTTAGCAATGAGAGGATGGAAATTAGGTGAGCCTGTGAAAGGGGGGGGGGGGGGTTCAAGTTATAGACATGGACATGGTATATCTTGATTAGCTGTTGGTTATGTAATAGATAATATGATTAGTATTTTGGAAAAGCTTAATAAAAATGTTTATGCATAATTCTTTTCAAGTAAAAAAATATAAATTAAAAAGAGCCAAAATAAAGCAGAAAGGGTACTAAGCTAATCCATTAAAATAAAGTTGCCTCCTTTCTATATGCTGTTTTTTTTTTCTAAAAAAAATAACTTGTTTCTCTAAATCTTTGTTTTCATTTTTCTTGCTTTGAAGCCAATATATTATCTATGAGATTTCCTGCAGTTTAATGGACTCATTCATACACACATCATTTTGCTGCCCATGCAAATGAGATAGTAGCTGAATTCTTTGCAAACTTTTACTATGAAGACTCAAATAAAAAAGCTAACTACATCTCTCTGAGGTATAGTTATCTTTTTATGCATGTATGTAGTTATGTTTTTATGAGACAGGTAGCTTGCAAAGATATGTTTTCACACAAGTTTTTGTTGAATTCAAATTAGGTCCTCGTGTACTAAAATGCAAAGTGACTTCACAAAAGAAACTCTGAGTGAAAAATAGGTACAAAATATCTGTAAACTGCAAAAATGACAAATTTAATGCATTTTGTGATGTTTTCTCAAGAAGTACTCTTTTATGAAGTAACTTTTCAAAAGTAAGCTTCATAGTAGTAATGTTTCATATGGAAATTACTTATAAGGGTGTAATTCTATAACTGAGTACTCATATTTAGGACCCCGGAGAGCACTTATTCTAAAAAAGAATTGAAATTAGATACCTGTATAATGCATATGCACTTAGGTGCTGGCACTAATGCCAGCTACAGAGCTGGTATGTGTGTGTGCCTAAATGCCAGAGAGATACAGGTAACCTATAGAATTATAATGGAACTTATATCCACATGGGTGTTATCTACAGACCTCTGGCACAAATGGAGAAGCTAGACAAGGATCTGATAGAAGATATTCAAAAGCTTGGTATGAAAGGGAAGGAGCTACTTTTAGGAGATTTCAACTTGCCCGATGAGGATTGGAACGTCCTGTTGGCAAAATTGGAAAGTAGGGAGATTTATGGAAAGCTGATCATTAAAGGGAAAAAAATGGCAAATTCAGGGCCCCTTTTACCAAGCTGTAGCAAAAGGGGGGCTGCACTGGTGTCACTGTGTATTTATGAGGCACGCCAAGGCCCCCTTTTACCACAGCGGGTAAACGAAGGTCTTTCTTTTTTGAAGAAATGGCCATGCGACAAGTGAAGCACTTGCTGCATGGCCATTTGGGGGGTATCCCTTACTGCCACCCATTGAAGTGGTGGAAATGGCTCCTGCACTAACCCAGCACTAACAGGGTAGCACATGGCACTGCCCGATTACTGCTGGGTACACACTGGCGCTACAAAACTAAATATATTTTTGTAGTGCCAGATATGATAGCGCTAGGGTTGGGAACTACTGCCAGGCTGCTGAGGTAGCCTAGTGGTACTTCCTTTTTAATGAGCAGTGAGCTCGCTTTGGGCTTACCGCCACTTTATACAAAGGGCCCTCAGCATGTGAAAATTGCTTTGTGAATCTATTTTCTCAAGAAAAAAATCACTATTTTTCTGGATGATTAGGTTTTTTTCCTGCACATCACAGAAGCAACTCTGAGTGAAAAATAGGTACAAAATATCTGTAAACATGCAAAAATGCAAAACCTTCATGTGTTTTAGTCAGCATATCTCAAAAAAAGACGTGGAAGGCCATAATCGAGCGGGGACGCCCATCTCTAAGGATGTCCCGCCGAAAGGGTGGGGAAACTCGTATTATCGAAACAAGATTGGCATCCATCTTTTGTTTCGATAATATGGTCGGGGATGCCCAAATCTCAACATTTAGGTCAACCTTAGAGATGGTCAACCTAAATGTTGAGATGGTCGACCTTAGAGATGGTCGTCCCCGGTTTTTGGCCATAATGGAAACCAAGGACGCCCATCTCAAAAATGACCAAATCCAAGCCCTTTGGTCATGGGAGGAGCCAGCATTCGTAGTGCACTGGTCCCCCTGACATGCCAGAACAACAACGGACACCCTAGGGGGCACTGCAGTGAACTTCAGAAATTGCTCCCAGGTACATAGCTCCCTTACCTTGTGTGCTGAGCCCCCCAACCCCCCCCAAACCCACTCCCCACAAATGTACACCACTACCATAGCCCTAAGGGGTGAAGGGGGGCACCTATATGTGGGTACAGTGGGTTTCGGGTGGGTTTTGAAGGGCTCACATTTACCACTTCAAGTGTAACAGGTAGGGGAGGATGGGCCTGGGTCCGCCTGCCTGAAATGCACTGTACCCACTAAAAACTGCTCCAGGGACCTGCATCCTGCTATGATGGAGCTGGGTATGGCATTTGAGGCTGGCATAGAGGCTGGCAAAAAATGTTTTTAAAATTTATTTTTGGGTGGGAGGGGGTTGGTGAACACTGGGGGAGTAATGGGAAGTGATCCCCGATTCCGTCCGGTGGTCATCGCGTCAGTTCAGGCACCTTTTCGAGGGTTGGTCATGAAAAAAAATGGACCAAGTAAAGTCGGACAAATGCTTGTCAGGGACCCCTTCTTTTTTCCATTATCGGCCGAGGACGGCCATCTCGTAATCACGCCCCAGTCCCACCTTTGGGACGGTGCCAACACGCCCCCGTGAACTTTGGTTGTCCCCGCGACTGAAAGCAGTTGAGGGCACCCAAAATTGGCTTTCGATTATACCGATTTGGGTGACCCTGAGAGAAGGACACCCATCTCCTGATTTGTGTCAGGAAGATGGGCGCCCTTCTCTTTTGAAAATTCCCCTGATAGTAGAATTAGAAAAGTTATAGAGAAGGGCGATGAAAATTATAGTGGGAATAGCACAATTTATCTGTGAGGAAAGGTTAAAGAGGCTAGGGCTCTTCAGCTCGGGGAAGAGATGGCTGAGGGGAGATATGTTAGAGATCTAGAAAATACTGAGTGGAGTAAAATGGGTAGACATAAATCACTTGTAAGTAGTAAATTTAAAACAAATCAGAGAAAAGATTCTTCACTCAACATGTAATTCTCTGGAATGTGTTGCCAGAGAATGTGGTAAAAGTAGTTAGCTTACAGGGCTTAAAAAAGGTTTGGACAAGTTCCTAAAATAAAAGTCCATAAGTCATTAATAAGATGGACTTAGGAAAATCTACTGCTTATTCCTTGGATAGGCAGCATAAAATCTGTTTTACTCTTTTGAGATTTTGTCAGGTACTTGTGAACTGGATTGGCCACTGTTGGAAACAGGATGCTGGGTTTGAATGAATCTTTGGTCTATTCCAGTATGTTGATGCTTATGCTCTTATGTTCTTATTTGAAAAAAATAATATTTTTCTTCCCTGCCATCTTCCTATTATTATGAAGTGATCAATCCACATTCCTTTATTTTTCTCAATTTTCTTATTTCCATGTGATCTAAAGAAAGAGAAAGCGGGAGATCCACCTTTTGTTAAAACTTCTTAACCCAAATTCATATCATCTGCATATTGTGGTAATGGAAAATTCTCCACTTACACAGTTCACTTCCTATCTTGAAACTTAAAATAATCAACTCTTTACCTAGAAAATGTATTTTAATTAGTGTTTTATGTATCTTTTAGATAATCTAACAATCTCAGTATTTCCATGATTCAATACTAGTACACGAAGTAGGGAGTACCAGCACAAAATAATTTTTCGTATAAATTTCAACAGATTTCTCAGAAGAATGCTTTGACTCTGTAACAACATTACTTGATGTAGGAGCACATGCCATTCATTGACATTGCTCACATTCAAATGCATCCTCATTCACTAAGATCCCATTCTCTGTGCCCCCTTTTTTATATGCTTCATTAACAAAACACTTGCTTAGCATATAAACTACCGTTTATTCTCATCTAGCATTAGTGCTAGCATAGTGGGACATTTAAAAGCAAAAACACACACAGTTTAAAATCTGGAGACAACTCAGCCATCTCAAGTCCAGCTGTGACTGCCACCACTTTCTGTCTCTTTCCTTCCTAAGCAAAGAGGTAAGTCATCTCTGGAGTTTTACATCATGGGTTTCTCTCCTTCACATCAGAATTACCAAGCAGCCCTTTAAGTTAATATATTTTCTCATTTATTTTCACAAAACAAAGTCTCCGTACAATTCATAGCAAGGAAGACTTTTTTTTTACCCTTCTGTCCCATTTTCTGCAATGCCCTGGTTTCAAGTAATGCACACCCAATCATATATTGAGGACTGAATCAGTCTTTCTTTTCCTTTGGATTGATACACTAGCAAAGTATTGAGTTTTCTGGGATCTTGCCAGGTATTTGTGACCTGGATTGGCCACTGTTGGAAACAGGATGCTGGGCTTGATGGACCTTTGGTCTGTCCCAGTGTGGCAATACTTATGTACTTAAAGTTCCAACTAGAGTTTCTAATGTTTGCTACTGCATTAACACCATTAAAAGAGGTCTTGGTCTGGTACTGGGAGCTGATAATATTGGCCAAGCCCTACCTGGCGCACTCCAGGGGAGAGTTTGTGAAGGGGGAGGAGAATGTGGGGGGAGTGGTAAGGGTATGAGGTGAGAAGAGGGAAGATGGAGTAGGGTATTGTTAAGATAGATGGAGAATGGATGGGAGGTAGTAACTGGAGAGGTTGGGATTAGCATAAGGAAAGAGGGAAGGGAGTGAACAGGGGGATGATTGATTAGAAACATGGATCAGGGCAGAGTGGGTTGGAGTAGGCAAAAGGTATAAAGAGGGGCGGGAAGGGATTGTTGTGGGAGGGCAGGGCTGAGGAGGTGGTTGGCAGGATGAGTTTGAAATGTTATTGCATTACTTGAATGCTGAGGGCTATACAAAGGCCCAGGGATTGGAGACTCATGTGTGTCGCCGCCATGGGATGAGGCACAACTCTGCGGCACCGCAGAATGCTCAGGGGATGGAGTAAAATGGAGGGTATTAAATGGAGCTTGTGAACAGCTATTTCAGCACTGAATGGCTGTAGGGGAAGGGAACTTTGTATGTTATAAGTTAATCAGTGCATATTTTAAAATTTATTAATAAAGCTGCAGCCATTGTCTTGCCAAACTTATAGTGAAATTACTTGTAGTGTGATATAATTGGATGTGTTTGTGTACAGAATGGTGTGAGTGCCAATGTTATGTCTTATTATTTTACTGCAAGTCCTATTTTATGCAGTGAGACCTAGTTATTAATAATGCATGTTAAAGGTATTAGCACACAGTAGTGTATGCTATTTGTTATTCTCCTTCTGGTTCAAAAGCTGTTTTTCTCCCATAAAATAAGAAGTTTTTTAAAACCTTTCCATGAGCAAAAATGAATTGCATGTCCCCCTCACAGTTGCTCACTAGTGTTGCTCCCATTATGCATTTCTTAACATAGAAATTGTCCAGTATTTGACACAATTCGCTGGATTCTGTATGTGGTGCTCAAAATTGCACGTGCAAATGTGGGTGCATGCCTAATTTGTGCATGCAATTTAATTGAGTAACAAACCAATTAGCGCCAATAATTGGGTGCAAATAATCAATTATTGGCATTAATTGGCAACAATTAGGATTTGCACGTGCATCTTGCTAAGCAGTATTCTATAAAGATGTGTGTGCAAATTTTTTAGCATTCAACTAAAAAAAGGGGGCTATGGGAGGGGCATGAATGGATCGGGCCATTCACTAAAGATGCACATAGTATTATAGAGTTCGAAGGATCCATGCTTATCTTACGTGCAAGGATTTTCACCAGATTTCAGTAGGTGTAAATTCTCACATCTAAAGATGGGTACAGATCCTGGCACTACATGCTATTTCTATAAATGGCACCCAACTCGGAGTGCCGTTTACAGAATACCCTTCAGCACACGTTTATTTCGGCACACAAATTTGGGTGCCATTTACTGAATCTAGTCCAATATCCTTTCCAGAATGATTTTTCTACTGCCCCTAAACAGCAAATTGTATGCATCTAAATAAATAGCAGACACTTAAGAATCCTTGTTCCTTGCTTATCATGATTGAATTCCTGAACTGTTAACATCTAGGAGTCACAAATGCCATGCAAATAAGGCAACCCATTTTTCTGATCAATGAAATAGGACAAATGTATTTAGATATTTCTGCAAGGTGGAAAAGATACACATGCAGAGGTAGAAGGAATACACATACTGGATTCTTTTAGTTATAAAAACTAGATGCAGGATTTTATGTAGTGGTATATACTATGGATAATAACATCAACAGTCCAAGTTTTTTTTCATATCATATATTAACCACACCTAATATATATGCTAAAAATGTATTATCCTATATAATAAAACACACCTCCAACATTCTGAAGCTGACTGCATGGCTGAGGCATTCCTGCTCTCTGTATCCATCTCCTGAATTGACATCACATACTTCAGGGTTCGTCACAAGCAGAAGTGACCAACCACACAAGGTTTCTCTGCTTCAGAATGTTGGAGGTGCATTCTATTAAATAGGATTGGTCAGTTCCTTGAAGCACAGCCAGAGCTCAGCGTCCTGCACAGTAACGATCAGACACCAGAGAGAGAGAGGGAGGGCCTGACGAGAGAGGGAGGGAGGGGGGGGGGGGGCTGACACCAGAGGGGGGAGGTATCTCTGTCACACACACTCTCTCTCTCTCTCTCTCTCACACTCTCTCTCTCTCACAGTCAATGTCTTTCTCTCTCCAACTCTCACACACTGTCTCTCACACACTCTATGTCTCACACTGTATCAAATTCACTCTCTATGTGTCACACAGTCACTCACACACTCTCTTGGTCTTATACACTCAGTCTCACAGAGAGTCTGTGTCTCACACTCACTCTCTCTCTCTCTCGCACACACTGTATCTGTGTGAAACACACTCTCTCTCACACTGTGTCTCACATACGCACTTGCACACACACACACTCTCTCTCACAGACACACTCGCACCCAGACTCACTCTCTCTCTCTCTCACACACACACTCGCACATTCACTCTCTCTCTCACACACATTCACTCTTACATACACTCTCTCAAACATACACACTCCGAGGAAAACCTTGCTAGCGCCCGTTTCATTTGTGTCAGAAACGGGCCTTTTTTACTAGTATATATATACACACAAGACTGGAATTGATATATATATATCAAAAATAAAACCACTTATCTTCATTATAAGATCAATTCCAGCTCTTGTGTGTATACAGCTGCTCATTAAGATCTTCAGATCTCAAAATCTTTGTTTTTCCTTCAAGTGCGATAGTAACAGTACTCATGTTTCCCAACTTGGATCCAGGTTTTGGTATTATGGCTTCATTAGGGGATACCTATAAAATATTGCAAAATCACTATTTCACATCTTTAATTCAAAAAACAAAAATTAAACTATAATCTTCAACACACTGACAGAAGCAGAAAAGCATCTGGCTCTCTAAGGACGACCATCTATAGGGATGACCTAAATTTCAAGATTTGGGCGTCCCCGACTGTATTATCGAAACGAAAGATGGATGCCCATCTTGTTCCGATAATACGGGTTTCCCCGCCCCTTCATCGGGACGTCCTGCGAGGACGTCCTCAGGAAAACTTGGGCGCCCCTTTTGATTATGCCCCTTATGGTCTGTCTCAGTATGCAATGATTATATTCTTATAATTGTAATATGATTTATAGATAATATATAATTGAAATAATCACACATTCTGTGGCATACTTCCGGTTTTAGGCAGCTGTCTTTTCTGAATTCCAGTTATATTCAATTAACTACAAATTTGAAGGAACCCCCCTTCCCCCCACTCATACAAAAAAAGAAATTCAAAGATAGAATATGGTATTTGATGGATAGATTTTGAAGATTTGGATTGTTTGAAAAAAGCAAAATACCCATATCACATGGGCAATGCATATGATGTTTTCAACTAAGGGTGACCTTTTGCCTCATATGTGACATGAAAATCCTTACATCATTGACAGCCGTTCTGTGATGCTTTTGTGTCTATTGGGGCTTGGATAAGGAACCTCTGGCTCATCATGTTACATCCTGATCACTTAATCTGAATCAAATGTATCACTAATAATGTGCTATATGTAGTGTTTCCAGCCACTAGAAAGTGATTGTCATCAAATCTTATTTGCTGCTTCCAAGCAAACACAGACAAACCAGATCTGCTGTTAAAAGAAAACATGTTCATGCCTGAACTGTATGAATGAGAATATGTTTATGTCCAAGGGAAACATTAAGTTAACAGTGTGAAATGTGTTGTTATGAGTATGATAACCTGTGGGACTGAAAATTAAATAATTCCCTCATTACCATACTAATAACAATGATATACTTATGGCTTTTCATTTTAAGGAGAGGATTCAGGACAGCCCATCTCCATCACCATCTCTGGAAGACACTCAGAGGCCAGGGAGCCATGCTTCTTCACATCAAAGCAGTAGTGTATCCAGTTCTCCATCCCAGGTTGAAAACACACCAGACAGAATTGGTTGGTACTGCCATATTTTCTTTCTATCTAGTTGGAAAATTTAAGCCGTTGGTGGTTGAGGGTGGGGGGAATGAAGAATTCACTCCTTCCACAAAACTGAACAAATGAAAATTGGGAAAGGAGGAGACTACTTAAGCAGCTGTATGGTTTGTACCACTAGGTCACTAGCAATGTGAGAACCCCTTGGAAGTGGGAATGTTTGACACAAGCATTTATTATTTATTTCATTATAATAGGGATTTATTTACTACCTTGTTGAAGAAATTCACTCAAGGCATGTATTTCAGGTTTAACCTGGATATAGGCAGTGAAGATCTACATCAGTTAAATATTCAAATAATAGCACATACACATTATAACATAATGTGCTACATACAATGTCCACATAATAACACTAACATATCTTAATAGACATCAAAGGGGAGAAGCAGGGGTGGAACATATAGACAGATAAGACAGTGTATAAGAGTTTAGATAGATGATATGGGTAATTAATTTAAGGAAAAATTGTATGTGCAGTCAGAAAAAAATGCATACATCTCAGCCACTGTGTGTAGTAATATACGATTCATATTAAGAAGGGGCTGTGGGAAACATTTTTGCCTCCTGCCCCTTTAAGATTGTTCCTCAGAGCATCAGCTCCCACATTAGAGAAAGTTAAGATATAGATAAGTTTTCAGGGCCAATATGCAGTAAAAGGGTTAACTAAAGCTCTGTTGAACTTTCATTAACTTATAAGCTACTTGGCATTTTCATGTAATTCAGCTCTTTATTTTGCCACACATCAGAGCTGATTTATTTTCATGAAGAACCAGAATGTGGTTTAGCATTCATTGTTGTCCAATAGTGCAGGTTAATACAGCTTAGCAAGTCAGCTTCATACAGACAACTGCAATTTCTGTTTCTTGGATTTGATTTACTTGGCTGTACTTTGAGAGGCATTGAAATTTATGTAGTATTGGTTTTAAAAAATCACTGTTTTATTGTTCTCTGATTAGAGCATTCCCTTGCTAAGATACACAGTGTAAGACCCTTTTAATATCTTTTTTGAACTTCAGTCTATAAATTGCAAACAAGCAAAAAGGCTCAGTTAGGACAGTTAAATAAGATTAGTGTTCTTAAATGTATGACTGAATACATAATGACAATAAAATCAATGGTTTCTCTAGCACCTGCTCTTTATACTTAAATTTCTCTAGCCAATCAATTGTTAATTCCTTAAATATACGCATATATTTTCTAGAAGTCAGTGCATTTTCAATCATTTTTTATTACTAGATAATTCTTATGAATAGATCACTTTCCCATTTATTGTTGCATGGAGGAAAAATTTGTGGGTTTTGCCAGTTTTTAACTGTTTTTGCTCTAATCGGACATTTATGAGAAAAGTGCCTCTTAAGTAGATAATTGAAAAGGATGCATGAATGTCCAAATTTTGTCCAAGAAGAGATATTTGGAAGGTATTTCCTCTTCATGCTCTGTTTTTAGTACCTTATTTTTGCCAGCTATGACATTTAGTTGCAATCTCTTGTTCATAGCTATGCTGACTAACACCAGAGAAGGAGAGCTCACTGACCAGGATACTGGGACCAGTCTTAAAAAGATCCACAAGGAAAAAGGTGGAGTACGAGTTTTCTTATGTATACTAAGAGCACAGTCATAACCCATCCTCCTGAGCTCAGGTTTGTCCAGCAAAATGTTGTCATTTAGTAATATATTGATTGTGAAACATTTTTAGAAGCTGTGCTGTAGGAATGTTTTATAAATATATAGTTTAAGACTAGACACTTTACAAATTTGAACTACCAGAATATTTTATACTCTGTGATCCTTATACACTGTGTTTTGGCTGAATTGAAGCCTTGCAAGCAAGATGGCAGATTTGTAATCTAGGGTGGAGGTATTGGTTTATTGTTTGGAACAATAATATTATAAGCAAATTCACTTAGGGGCCCTTTTACTAAGCTGTGCTAAAAAGTGACCAGGGCTATCCTCAGCATGCTTCCCATGCACTGAGATCACTTTAGTGCAATGGTAAAATTGCCCCATTTTCCATTATTCCCATTAATGACCATGCGTTACTTTCCCTGTTAGTGTAGAAACACTTACCAACACCTATTGTCTAGGTGGTAAGGGCTCATGCGCTAACCACATGGTAATTGGTTAGCATGCGGTGATATAGCTGCGCTAATCGATTAACACTGAACACGTCTACTCTCCACCCCAGACATGCCCCCAGGGCTAAAAGATAAATTCTGTTTTTTTAACTAGTGGGTAGCACGTGCCAATCCCAAAAGTATTACTGGGTGCCTGACCGCACCCCCCTCCCCACAGTAGAGCTTTTTAACATGCGATATACACGTGTTAGTACTTATTGCAGCTTAGTAAAAGGACCTCTTTGTTTCTCCAGACCTTCCTGCTTTTTTTAATAATTGTCATCATGATCAGGTACCAGCAGTTGATGATCAGATTATTTAGTTTATATGTAGCTGGACTGTAATAGATTCTGAAGTTCATTATAATGCTGGTTGGATAAAAGGTGCAATCTAATTTCAATTTATTGTCAGTAATATAATATATAGGTTACACTCTCATTTGTAAATTAACAGACAAAAGTTCCCAATTGATTATCATTTTGGAGTACATTTTTGATGGAGTGTCTAACTGCAAAAGTAGGCAGGCACTCTTCCCTCTAAGTTGAATGGGAGTCCTCTACCTAGTCCTGCCAGTGGGGGGGGGGGGGGGGGGGGTGCTGTTTCACTATCGCATTTTGAATAATGAGGGACAAGCAAGCTCTGCAGGACTGCAAGGAACCTGCCTGTTTCTCGCCATTGAAAACACAGTATTGAAACACCACCCCCAACTGACAGCAATGCAGCTGGAGGACTCCTATTCAACTTAGAGGAAACAGTTTATGCAGTTACATTTAAGCCCACATAAATTAAGGTGATTTTCAAAGATGTGGTGCCCATGTATATTTTCTTTCAACACTGGGTTCCTATGCAATTAAAGTATAAAAAAATGATGGAGTAAGTAAAAAATATTGGAAATTAAATATATGCATACTGTTTCTAAACACATCTCTGGAATGCTCTCCAGAATGCCTTTTGTCTATATGACCAGAGGTGCATGCATTACTAGGAGACAGCTGACTTCTCTGAAACTGCTGTGGATAATAAGGAACTAAGCCCAGCCTCTGTTACCTCCCCTTTTCTGAATTTCTATTAAGTACGTGTGAGGATGTTAAGCCCTAATGCATAGTTAGTGCACAGGAAAATACTTCTTGCAAAATGCGTTAAAGTTTTGTGTAGTAATTCGCCATGTCCTGCACGCTAAGTACACATTATTTATTTTGCAGAAATATGTTTTTGGAGGGGAATGGGTGGGGAAGCGTGTTACGATTGGCATGCACTACCAGAATAACACAGATATAGCGGAATTAGAAAAGGTTCAAAGAAGAGCGACCAAAATGATAAAGGGGATGGAACTCCTCTCATATGAGGAAAGGCTAAAGAGGTTAGGGCTCTTCAGCTTGGAAAAGAGACGGTTGAGGGGAGATGATTGAGGTCTACAAAATCCTGAGTGATGTAGAATGAGTAGAAATGAATCAGTTTGTTTTACTTGTTCCAAAAGTACAAAGACTAGGAGACACTCAAGGACGATTTGGGATTCTGCTAGATACTTGTGACCTGGCTTGGCCACTGTTGGAAACAGGATACTGGGCTAGATGGACCATTGGTCTGACCCAGTATGGCTACTCTTATGTTCTTATGTAACACAGACTTAACATGGAAACACTTACTCCCGGATTCTATATAGCATGCCTAGATTTACACACGGTTCTGCATGTAAATCTAGGTGTATTTTATAACTACGCACGTAGATTAATTGTTTTAACAAGCTGTTAAGCATTGTTAACAGCTCTTAACAAGAAACAAACATTAATTGGCAAAAAATTAGAATTTACGCATGTACATTGCTAAGCGTTTTCTGCTATGTACTACACATAAATTCTAATGAACAGATACTAAAAGGGGCATGGTTAAGGGCATGGAAATGGGCGTTCTAAAATATATGTGCGTTGTTATAAAATATGGACTAGTGCGTGTAAATCTATGGGCATGGATTTACACCAGCTTTTCATTGGTGTAAATGGATGTGCTTAGATTCAGTGGTATAACCTACACCTAAGTGTATCCTAAAGCATGGTATTTAGAATACACATAAGCATAATTGCCTAGCGTGTGTTAATTTTAGGCGCCATATATAGAATCAGGCCCTTAGCGCCTCCCTAAATAGGAGGCAAAAAGTGTTCCTGCATTAATTATTTACAGCTACTTTGCACCGACAACCTGCAAACAAAAAAGCCTTATTTTACTGACACGGTTTGTTGTGTATTTTAATAAAAGGGCACCTAACATTCTGCTTGCTCAGATATGGCTGTCTTTGGCAGTTTAGATCTACTTTTACCCAAGAAAAAAAGTGTCTAACAGCTAGAGTTACTAATGCATGCTACTGCTTTAGCATGCACTAATACATTTAACACATTTAAAAATTAGTAACTAGGTTCCACTGCATAAAACAGAACCTACAGTAAAAATAACCCATGTTAACAACAGGTCCTTTTACTAAGCGCCAGTAAAAATAGGCCTTAGCGTTCCCTTACACGAGTCTTTCCCATGCGCTAAGGCCATTTTTACCATAGCCATCAAAATCCTGGTTTTCTATGTTTTTCTGTTAATGACCTTGTGTTAAAGCTGCCATTAGTGCAAAGCAATTTTTAATAATTACTGCTGATGCACTTACTGACACCTATTTCATAGGTGGTAAGAGCTCCTGCATTATCTGTGCACTAACTGGTTAGTACAGGAACGTTAATTCTTTGCCCCGGACATGTCACCTCAAAAAATTATTTAGGGGTCCTTTTACTAAGCTATGATAAAACATGGCCTGCGCTAGTGTGAGCGCGTCTTTTGGGTGTGCGCTGGACCAGTTTTTACCGTGTTTGGGAAAAGGAGCTTTTCCTCAATGGGCTGAGAAAAGGGCCTGCAGTAAAATTGAAACCAGCGTGCACTTATTTACGGCCTGAGTCCTTAACACCACCCATTGATCTAGCAGAAAGGGCTTACGTGCTACATGCACGATGACTGATCGTCACGCGCCAACTGCTGATTAATGCAGGAAACGCCATGTGCAATAGGAAATAAACAAATAATTTGTCCAGTTGTTATGAGTGCGCGTCAAACCTGAAATTACCACCAAAGGTGCGCGCTAGTCTGGTGGTAGTCTCGTTTTGGTGCACACTGCATATGCGTAGAGCCTACCGCGCCTTTGTAAAAGGGCCCCTTAGTGCATGGTTACGGCACCTGCATTCATAAACAACCATGTGACGCTGTAGTTTATCCCAGGGTAATTCATTTTTTGCTGCATAAGGCACACGTTAGCGCCTAGAGCAGCTTAGTAAAACGGCCCCAGTGTTAGTACAAGCAAACACGGTAGGGCATAGTAGTAGCTCTATCTGTAAATCTTTAAATATTTGCCCTTGTAAGTTTTCTATATCATTGGAGGCAGTCAAAATTTTTCTTCAAACTTAAGGGTAGGGTTAAGCATGGATAAAACTGCAGCCACAAATATTGTCCATCTTTTCCTTTTCCTCAAGGATGTGTCTTTTTGCAAATTTATGAAGCACCCCTCCCTATCATATTTGCTGGTTAACTTTTCTGCTCACTACAACACTGAATATCAGCCTCCATGGTATTCTGACAATATTTGTCACTTTTATATTGACATCAAGTCAATATCATAAAAAGTTTCATATCATACATTTTTTAATTATGCATATTATTCTACTGCTTGAAAAAAATGCCTACTTTAGTAATTTAGGGCCCTGTTTACAAAAGTGTGCTAGCATTTTTAGTGCGCACTAAAAATTAGCATGTGCTGTGTAGATGCCTATAGGAATATTAAAGACCTTTACGTGGTTAGCGCATGCTAAAAATGCTAGCACACCTTTGTAAACAATCCAAGACCACCTAAACTTCAGAAAATCACTAAAAACTCACCTCTTCAAAAAGGCCTATCCCACCGATCCAACGTAAATCCCCATACCCAGCAACACAGCATAACCAATGATTGTACTGGACAATCTACTATCCTCATTCCCCTCGACCCCATAACGCCTGATTCACATCTGCCTCATTTGACCTTAACATAACTTTGTATTTGTTATCAACCGTATTGGCAACCGCCTCTACGGTACTATGTAAGCCACATTGAGCCTGCAAATAGGTGGGAAAATGTGGGGTACAAATGTAACAAATAAATAAACAGGGCACTAAATTAGTTGACTTCTTTAGAGTTGGATAAGTTTGAGACTACTTTTATTGTCAGTTGACTCATTAAGGCCCTGTGAGGGTAATTCTGTAAGGCGCTCACTAGTTTTAGGCATATACTCGTATAAATGAGCAGTTTCTGGCTAAATTATTCTATAAGTACATGTCTAGATGTGATTTGCAGGTGGGCATTCGCATAGGAGTTGTTTGGATGGAGCATACTTACTCTCTTGGATTATAGAATACTAGAAGTTACACAAATTCTTTTGTAATCTAGGAGCAAACATTTTCACGATCTATAAATGATTGTGCCTTAAATGTAGGTGCATTATCAGCCACTTGCATTATACAATAGTTACTTCTGCCACCAAAATTTAGGTGCTCTTTTGTAGATGTAGCAAAGTACAAAGGTTATTGTTTTATGGTGATATTATAGAACATGTTAGCATGCAAGACCTATTTATATGATATGTTGTTGATTTCTAATCTACCTTGAACTTATGGAAGGGGCAGGAATTCTGGGAAGGGGGGGGGGGGGTTTCTTCTATTCTATCCCCATATCAGGGCTAGGGCTGGGAAGGAAGACAAGCCCATTGGGCTACTAGGGAATGGAGATCCACTCCCCCCCCCAGGGGAGATGGTCCAGGGGGACCTTCAATTCAGACTAGTGGGCTCTTTAATTGATGGTATCATCACACAAATAGCATCTAAAAAATTTTTCTCTTTCATCTCAGTGTCTGGAATGTGCAAAGGTCCTAGCTGTGGCAACCACGGAATTTTCACATGAAGTTTAGCTAAAGGTATAAATGAGCCAAGAGTTCATTTGCAGTTATTAGCTAATCTCTTGGAAATGTGTATTAATACAAAAACATTTTTGCAGGTTAGTATGCAGGGCCTGGAATTAACAAAGTACAGAATTTTACTTTTGTCCAGTTATATCATAGTCTCATTTTTGTTGTATTTTCATCTCAAAAATACTTTCTAGAGAATGTTCTATAAGCTTGAGTCAGTTGCCCTATTGATTGCATGAGAAACCAATTCCTTAATTAACCACAGAAACAGCATGCGACAAACAATAGCAGTTCAGTCAATTTACACATTTCTCAAACAATATAATTTGCCTTGTTCTGGAAACATTTACAGGTTACAGAATGGCTCTGTTTCCATTTCTTTTCCAGCCAAATACTTGATCACTTTGCGGAGACTTTTCAGAATCATAACCTCGCATTAATAACTGATGTGGGTACCTTTTTTGATGGAGATTGGACCTAATCAATAACTCATTTTATTTTGTTACTAAGAGGCCCATTTACTAAAGGGCATTAACCATGTGTTATTACATTTTTAAGAATGTTTCTCTGAGGGGTGTGGCATGGAAAGAGCATGGGTGTGGAAGTGCTAACGAGCTAGCTAAATAGGAGACACAACATGCTTCCCCACATCACATGTTAATGGGCACATTAATGCATAATCTGCAAATAACAGAAAGAAAAAAAACCCCTAAAAACGTGTTGCATTAAATCTGGGCTTAGCAGGTGGGTAAAATCCCATAACACGTTAATTCCAGACTAAAAGGGCCCCTAAATGAGTTGTATGGTGTCAGCATTTGGTCATCATCAACCTAAACCAGGGGTTCTCAACCCAGTCCTTGGGACACACCCAGCTAGTCAGGTTTTCTGGATTCCCACAGTGAATGTGCATGAGACAGATTTGTATAGAATGGAGGTTGTGCATGCTGATTTATCTTATGCATATTTATTGTTGATATCCTGAACACCTGACTGTCTAGGAGGTGAACTTTTGAAAGAGAAGGGCGCCCATCTTCCGACACAAATTGGGAGATGGGCGTACTTCTCGCAAGGTTGCCCAAATCGGAATAATCGAAAGCCAATTTTGGGCGCCCTCAACTGCTTTCCATCGTGGGACGACCAAAGTTAATGGGGCATGTCAGCGAAGATGGGACTGGGGTGTGCTTAGATGATGGGCGTCTTTGGCCGATAATGGAAAAAAGAAGGGTGTCCCTGACGAACACTTGGGTGACTTGGTCCATTTTTTTTCACGACCAAGCCTCAAAAAGGTGCCCGAACTGACCACCAGAGGGAATCGGGGATGACCTCTCCTTACTCCCCCAGTGGTCACTAACCCCCTCCTACCCTCAAAAAAATCTTTAAAAATAGTTTTTTTGCCAGCCTCTATGCCAACCTCAAATGCCATACTCAGGTCCATCGCAGCAGTATGCAGTTACCTGGAGCAGTTGTAGTGGGTGCAGTGTACTTCAGGCAAGTGGACCCAGGCCCATCTCCCCCCTACCTGTTACACTTGTGGTGGTAAATATGAGCCCTCCAAAACCCACCACAAACCTACTGTACCCACATGTAGGTGCCCTCCTTCATCCCTAAGGGCTATGGTAGTGGTGTACATTTCTGGAGAGTGGGTTTGGGGGGGTGGGGGGCTCAGCACCCAAGGTAAGGGAGCTATGCATCTAGGACCTTTTTCTGAAGTCCACTGCAGTGCCCCCTAGGGTGCCCGGTTGGTGTCCTGGCATGTGAGGGGAACCAGTGCACTACAAATGCTGGCTCCTCCTCCTCCTACTATTTAGCATTTCTGTAGCGCTACAAGGCGTACGCAGCGCTGCACAAACATAGAAGAAAGACAGTCCCTGCTCAAAGAGCTTACAATCTAATAGACAAAAAATAAAGTAAGCAAATCAAATCAATTAATGTGTACAGGAAGGAGGAGAGGAGGGTAGATGGAGGTGAGTGGTTACGAGTCAAAAGCAATGTTAAAGAGGTGGGCTTTCGGTCTAGATTTAAAGGTGGCCAAGGATGGGGCAAGACGTAGGGGCTCAGGAAGTTTATTCCAGGCGTAGGGTGCAGTGAGACAGAAGGTGCGAAGTCTGGACTTGGCAGTAGTGGAGAAGGGAACAGATAAGAAGGATTTATCCATGGAGCAGAGTGCACGGGAAGGGGTGTAGGGAAGGACGAGTGTGGAAAGAAACTCGGGAGCAGCAGAGTGAGTACATTTATAGGTTAGTAGAAGAAGTTTGAACAGGATGTGAAAACGGATAGGGAGCCAGTGAAGCGACTTGAGGAGAGGGGTAGTATGAGTAAAGCGACCCTGGCGGAAGATGAGACGGGCAGCAGACCGATTGGAGAGGGGAGAGGTGACTAAGTGGGAGGCCAGCAAGAAGCAGATTGCAGTAGTCTAAACGAGATGTGACAAGGGTGTGGCTGAATGTTTTGGTAGAGTGCTCGGAAAGAAAGGGGCGGATTTTATGGATGTTGTAAAGAAAGAAACGACAGGTCTTGGTGATCTGCTGGATATGAGCAGAGAAGGAGAGAGAAGAGTCAAAGATGACCCCAAGGTTTCGAGCTGAGGAGACAGGGAGAATGAGAGAGCCATCAACAGAAAGAGAAAACAGGGGGAGCGGGGAGATGGGTTTGGGGGGGGGGGGGGGAAATGAGAAGCTCTGTTTTGGTCATATTGAATTTCAGGTGGCGTTGAGACATCCAGACAGCAATGTCAGACAAGCATGCTGAAACTTTGGTTTGGATGCAAGGTGAGATATCAGGGGTAGAAAGGTAGATTTGGGAGTCATCAGCATAGAGATGGTAGGAAAAGCCATGGGATGAGATTAATGAACCAAGGGAAGAAGTGTAGATAGAAAAGAGGAGGGGACCAAGAACAGAACCCTGAGGTACACCGACAGGAAGAGGGATAGAAGTAGAAGAGGATCCACCAGAGTGAACACTGAAGGTGCGGAGGGAGAGGTAGGAAGAGAACCAGGAAAGGACAGAGCCCTGGAATCCAAGTGAGGACAGGGTATCGAGAAGTATGCTCTGATCGACAGTGTCAAAAGCGGCGAAAGATCAAGAAGAATGAGGATGGAATAGAGACCTCTGGATTTAGCCAGTAATAGGTTATTGGAGACTTTAGTAAGCGCAGTTTCAGTTGAGTGGAGAGGGCGAAAACCAGATTGTAGTGGGTTAAGAATAGCATGTGAGGAGAGAAAATCAAGGCAGCGGTGGTGAACAGCACGCTCAAGTAATTTGGAGAGAAAAGGGAGGAAGGAGATGGGTCGGTAATTAGAGGGACAAGTAGGGTCGAGTGAAGGCTTCTTAAGGAGCGGTGTGACCACAGCATGTTTAAATGCAGTAGGGACAGTTGCAGTGGAAAGTGAGAGGTTCAGAATGTGACAGATAAAAGGAATAACAGCAGGTGAGATGGCATTAAGAAGGTGGGTGGGAATGGGATCAGAGGAACAGGTGGTACATTTTGAGGAAGAAAGGAGAAGTGTAGTTTCCTCTATAGTAACTTCAGGAAAGGAGGAAAAGGAATGAGGGGAAGGAGAGAGAGGGGAACGGACTAGTGGAGGGAGAGGTGGCGAGGTAGAGAATAGAGAGCTGCACGGCTTCCGTCCCCGCGGGAATCCCGCGGAACCCGCGGGATTCCCGCAGGGACGGAGGCAGTTCCTGCGGGGTTCCCGCGGGGATGGAAGCTGTTCTGCGGGGTTCCCGCGGGGACGGAGTCAGTTCCTGCGGGGTTCCCGCGGGGATGGAACCAGTTCTGTGGGCTTCCCGTGGAATTGTAAGCTCCACCTGCACCAGCCTCTCATCTACCGAATACCAATTTCTTTGAGTGCTGTCTCCTCCTCCTCCTCCTCCTCTTTTTTTTAACAGCATAAATGTGGAAAGTCTTCCATTAAGGAGGTGGTAGAGTCACAAATGATGACGGAATTCAAAAAGGCATGGGATGAACACAGAGGATCTCTAATTAGAAAATGGAAGTTATATAAAACCTAACCTTAAATGGCTGCATGTGTGTGGATGTGTCAAGTGACGCTTAGATGGGGACTCTGGCTGTGATGAACTAGAGCTGATACCTGGCAGACTTGTATGGTCTGTGTCTCATACATGGCAATCTGGTGTAGGATGGGCTGGAAAGGGCTTAGACAGCAACTTCAGTGGCTGGAACATGAGGACAGTGCTGGACAGACTTTTATGGTCTGTGTCCCACAAATGAGAACATGAATAGGCTGGAGTGGGCTTCGATGGCAACTCCAGCAGTTGGAACATAAGGATGGGGCCAGATAGACTTCTGTAGTCTTTGTTCCAGAAACACGAAAGAAAGACCATAATCAAGTATATAATATCACACTCGTTGATTTAATGATGAATTGATCATGAGTGTGACTATTGGGCAGAGTGGATGGACCGTTCAGGTCTATTTGCTGTCACTTACTATGTTACTATTAATCCTCTTTGCTCCCAGGCTGGTGCACAGACCTCAGCTCTGACACAGGCACGAGAATCAGATGTCACCTGACCTACTGGCGCGTGCATGTGGCGACCTCTCAGCACACACTGCCAGTGAATCAGAGACAAATCTTACATGTGCGCACCAGAGTGTTCCAAGTTCCAACTTCCGTTCCTTCCTTGCCTACAGTGCTGTGGCTCAAATCCAGAGAGAGACTGAGGGAGCTGACTGGAACTTTCTTTTATGTACTATTAAATTCTTACGGGGATGGGTGGGGATGGTTTAAATTCTTGCGGGGACGGGTGGGGACGGGTTGGGATGGTTTAAATTTTTGCGGGGATGGGTGGGGATGGGTAAGATTCCAGTGGGGATGGGTGGGGACGGGTAAGATTCCAGCGG
Organism: Microcaecilia unicolor; assembly: GCF_901765095.1. Classification (NCBI taxonomy): domain Eukaryota; kingdom Metazoa; phylum Chordata; class Amphibia; order Gymnophiona; family Siphonopidae; genus Microcaecilia; species Microcaecilia unicolor. The sequence continues at coordinate 58,888,144 of NC_044037.1, forward strand.
GGACGGGCGGGGATGGGTAAGATTTCTGTCCCCGTGCAACTCTCTAGTAGAGAATTCAAGGTTTATCTTTTGAACCTTGTCGTGAAAGAATTCAGCAAGGGTCTGAGGAGATAATGAAAGGGGAGTTGGGGAAGGGGGCACCTTGAGGAGAGAGTTCGATGTGGTGAAGAGAAGTCGAGGGTTAGAGTCAAGAGAGTTGGTGGCTTTGATTTGGTCATTTTTGAGATGGGCGTCCTCGGTTTCCATTATCGCTGAAAACTGGGGATGACCATCTCTAAGGTCAACCTAAATTCCATGATTTGGGCGTCACCGACCGTATTATCGAAACGAAAGATGGATGCCCATCTTGTTTCGATAATACGGGTTTCCCTGCCCCTTTACGGGCCATCCCGCGAGGACGCCTCATGAAAACTTGGGTGCCCTGTTCGATTATGCCCCTCCAGGTGTTCCAAGGACTGGATTGAGAACCCCTGACCTAAACTAAATTTCAGCTGGTAATGTAAGGGGGAAAAGACAATTGAGTCTTTGGACATTTTCTGAATTATCCTTTCCGCACTCATTTTCTTAAAAAAAGAAAACTGTGAAAGATATGCTGTGGGGTTTCTAGAAGTAAAATAATATACACATATATCAGATGTTATGAACATAGAAGTCGACAATACCAAAATGCAATACGCTGTGCAGGTGTATGATAAGCAGTTTATTATTGTTTATCTTAAATACCAGTATTAGATACTTATAGAGTACATGCAGTATGGCTGCTGATAAAATGGTTTTTAATCCAGTCCTCGAGCATGCAAAACCAGTTAGGTTTTCAGCACATCCACAATGAATATGCTGAAGATAGATTTGCACACAATGCTTCATTGTTATGAAAATCTCTCTTATACATATTCATTATGGATATCCTGAAACCACAGTACTGCAAGATCAATGTGGCAAACCATTGGCCCAAACCAAACAGGACCAGTGTTAGACATTCACCAGTTAATTATCTGGCATTAAATGCCGGTGCCTAACCTTTAAGTATGTATTTAAGTGGTTACACTAGTATTCTGTAAAGAAAATTAGATGCATTCGTTCCTTTATAGAACAGGCTCTCTTCAGGTACCCTCTGGGTACCTGATTATAGGCTTCCAGTTACAGAATTGTCTTCTAAAAGGGCCACATGTAGCCTCTGTATAGAGTAGAAAGTCTTCATTTCCAAGTCTGTCACTTCCTTCATTTTAATTAAGACAAAATGCATTTAGTTAACAAAAAAGTTTCAAAAGGACAAAAATGAAGTAAAAATATCAACATTTATTAAGTATGACAAGTAAGCAGTTTATACAACTGTGGCAAGCATATGTTTTCACATCTGTTTAGAGTAAAATCATCATGGTTTAAAAATGATTTATAGTTCTGAAGACCATTAAATGAGGCTTTACTGTTACTTGGAAAATTTTATCCAATGAAGATATTACTGAAAATGTTTATTCTGTTTGTGTGTACATCTATCTATCTATCTATCTATCTATCTATCTATCTATCTATCTATCTATCTATCTATCTATCTATCTATCTAGAGATAAATAAAAATATGTTTATACATATGTATGTAAATAGATATAAAAAATGGTGGGTGTTATTAAACTATCTGACATCAAAGGATCGCTGACTGTGCAGGAGGAAAAAGCCTCAAGAAGCTCACACGCGTAGAAAACACTTGGAGCAGGACTGCTTCATCATTGGCAAGAAAAATCCTCCTACAGTACAATTAACAGCAGCCAGCATCCAAACACCATAAGACGCCATTTGCAAAAATTGCCTGTACTCTAATAAGTTAAAGAGCATTAAACTTAGCTTAGGCGTGTCTTCTTCAGTTCCCCTCCTCCAGCAAGACCGTGGCCGACGGTGGCCAGACGTTTCGCTGTCTGCTTCAGGGTCCAGCGGTCAGGAGCTATAGAGAGAACCAGTCCGTCTTTTCATGAGAACTAGTCTGTCTTTTCTCTATAGCTGCTGACCGCTGGACCCTGAAGCAGACAGCAAAACATCTGGCCATCGTCGGCCGCGGTCTTGCTGGAGGAGAGGAACCGAGGAAGACACGCCTAAGCTAAGTTTAATGCTCTTTAACTTATTAGAGTACAGGCAATTTTTGCAAATGGCGTCTTATGGTGTTTGGATGCTGGATGCTGTTAATTGTACTGTAGGAGGAATTTTCTTGCCAACGATGAAGCAGTCCTGCTCCAAGTGTTTTCTACGCGTGTGAGCTTCTTGAGTCTTTTTCCTTCTGTACAGTCAGTGATCCTTTGATGTCAGATAGTTGACTAACTCCCACCGCTTTTTGTGTATATTTGAAATAATTTTGTGGGATTCTTATCCCATTTTTGATTTGGTTTATTGTAAATAGATATAAAACATAGTCCAATTTTCGGTTGGCATTTGAGCAGAGAACTGCAATTTAGGGACTTCATTATCTGCAGGGATTGGCTAGGATGAGATTTCATTGCAACCTGCCTACTCCACTGGCTATCCTTACACTCCTATACTAACTCCTTTCTATACTTTTACTTTTTTTGGCCGGTTGTAAACTGTTCTGAAGTTGTTATATAAGGGGCAGTATATGAAATGTTGTTAAACTAAATTAAATTAAACATACTTGTACTTGTATAATACTCTACCCTTCCCCTCCATAGTTTTTTAATCACCAGCTATATGAGCCACACAATTTTGAAAATTTATGTTTAGCCAAAATGGAAACTATGCAGGGTGGAAGACATTTTTGGTCAGATTGATAAGTTGTGGAATCTACCAGGACACCTAACATTTTCAGTAGGAGCTTTCACAAAGGGGCACACTCGTTTGTTGTACTTCTTCCTCTGTGTGTGTGCAGCAGTCACCTGTTCCAGACTACTTTCACCAGGATTTCAAAGGCTTGAGCACTGAAGGCTGATGAAGTCACCATTGTCCCAGGAAATAGAATACAGCAGTTCCTAAGGCAGTGCACAGAATAAGACACCAGGTTTCATTTAGTGAAGGTAATGGCTTGCTCCTGCTAGTGGTTAGTTGCTGGGTAAGTCACACATCACAACGGTCAAAGGAACAGAGGCTTGTGTCAGGTCAAGTGGTAGCGGGTGTGTTGTGCTGTTATCTCTGTGACTTAGAGCAGTAAAACATTTACTTAAGTGTCCTCTCATACTTTTGCATTGTGGGAACATACAAATCTTCAGTGCTTCTAAGTGTGTATGTATCTGACAGAATTATGTAGAGAAGAATGAGAGCTTGGGGCAACTACAGTATCACATGTGATACTTAAGTTATAAATTCCATTTGCACACAGTGGACTTTTTAAATTAATCATTGCCTGAAAGAAAAAAAATATATATGTATACAGACAGGTGCAGGACACCTGAAATAACAACTGGGAAGCATGTGACGTGGGAGTGCACTCATCTGAGACTTTACTTTTCCTAATAATTAAACTGAAAGCAAGGAGATATGGTTCATAAGGAAGAAGCCACAGGCTAAGGGCACAATACCATACTTTTTGCAAGGCGTGCAATCTGCTGAAGGCACAGTAATTAAAAACAAAGATCCACATGTCTAATCCTACTAAGTCCTTTGGCTCATGCAGTGACTGTGCTGTACACAGACAGCATTTCAAGCTAATGTTGTATTCACAAATGAGCAGTACAGTGTTTACATTTTTACCTCATAATATTCATCCTGTGATGTTCTAATGCCCCAAGCTTGGAAAATAAATACAGATCCTCTCATCTGTTTGTACTTTGTGTTCCATGGCTCGCATGGATAGATTAAACCCAAAAATTACAGAATTGTCTCCTGAAAATGAAACGCACCAACCTAAGGGCCTCTTTTACTAAACAGCGCTATCGGTTCCCGGCGCAGCAATGCCAACAAAGCCTATTTACTTTGAATCGGCTTCGTCAGCATTGTTGCGCGGGAATCGCTAGTGCAGTTTGGTAAAAGAGGCCCTAAATTGTTAATGAAAATTCCTCATTTGCTCATTCAGAGTTTTATTTTATTTTGGAAGCAGCCCAATTTCAATTAACTTTCAGGGCCCGAATCCCCTTCCCCCATGATTTTTATAATTAAATTAAACAATCATGATGGCCCCAACACTACCTCTCCCAGATCAAAACACATAATTAGATATCATAAGAAAGACATTCAGTGAGAAAGACAACACATAACTTTAAGTGGAGAAAACATCCATTTATAGCTATGCAGATTTTCAGCCATTGTAAACATTTAGGGGCACTTTTACTAAGCTGTGCTCTAAGGCCATTTTTACTGCCATCGTAAAATGGCCAATTTTTCTAATTCCCCCATTAATGGCCACCAGCAGTGGTGTGCTGGAGCCGGCTCGCAAGAGCCGGTTGTTAAATTTTTTACCGACTTGCGAGCCGGTTGTTTTTGAGGGTGGGCCGGCTCTCCTTCCTCCCTCCCTCCCTCCCTCCCTCCCAGCTACAGGGTCCGGTCCCTCCCCTGTCCAGCGAATTCTTCGGAGCAGGCAGTCTTGCCTATCTGCTGCCGGCACTGACCCTCCCCCGCTGCTGGTTCGCTCTTTAAAAATGGCCACCGAGACTTCCAGCGGCGGCCTCACGAGACTTCTTGTAAGTCTCAGCGGCCATTTTGAAGAGCGATCCGGCAGCGGGGGATAGTCAGCACCGGCAGTGGGCAGGAAAGACAAAGGATCTTTCCTGCCTGCCCCGAAGCATCCGCTGGACAACCTTGGTGGCTGGAGGGGAGGCAAGGGAGAGAAGGGAGTCGCTGGACATGGGTGACTGGAGGGGGGGGCAGGGGAGAGAAGGGAGTGGCTGGACATGGGTGGCTGAAGGAGGGGGCAGGGGAGAGAAGGAGAGTCACTGGGCATGGGTGGCTGGAGGGGGCAGGGGAGAGAGGAGAGTCGCTGGGCATGGGTGAGAGAAGAAATGCTGGACATGGATGGATGGAGGGAAGAGTGAGGAAGGAGATGAGATGAGGGAAAATGAAGAGAGGAGAAAAACTGCACATGGATGAAGAAAATAATTTACCCACAGTACACATACCTACCAGACAACCCAAAAACACTACACCTGCCCAAAAAAATAACAATCAACTAAAAGGAAAACCTACTACACATGAACACAATCAACAGAAAGGAAAGAAAGGACACAACAAACCCAATTACCAAGATGACAGACAACTAATAAAAATAAATACATCTTCGAACCCAACCGAACCCTACCAATTAATCCAACTGGGTTATATAAATGCCAGATCAGTAGTTAACAAAACAATGACAATAACAGACTGGATTACAACAGACAATCTAGATCTGCTACTCATAAGTGAAACCTGGATTCATGACCTCAAAGACCCTATAATTCTAGATCTTTGCCCCCCAGGTTATAGAATTACTCAGTGGACAAGGAATGGGAAAAGAGGAGGAGATATAGCTATAATTTATAGATCCCACTTCATCGTCACTACCATATCCAAATCCATACTTCCCCAACTGGAAATTGCCTCAATTAGAATCAGTCATTTAACCCTGCATGACCACCTAAACGTAATCCTGTTCTATAGGCTGCCGGGTAACTGGCAGAACTGCCAAACACAATTTATGGACTTTATATCGAACACATGTATTTCTATCTCCAACCTTCTTATAATAGGGGACATCAACCTTCACCTTGAAGATGCTAACTCAATAAACGTGAGCAAATGTAAGGATTTCTTCCAAATGTGGGATCTTCATTGGCCAAATATGCAGCCAACCCATATTAAAGGTCACAAGCTAGACATCATCATATACAAATTCTCTTCAGACCAAAATTTTGTGATAACAGATACAAAGTGGACAGCCATATCATGGTCCGACCACTACAAAGCAAACCTTTCCCTCCAATGGCGCATAAAAGATGTACACCATAAACAGGAACGAGTAACCTATATCACGAGAGGCAAAATAGATCCAGTTACATTCTGGCAACAATTCTATAATAACGAATGGACAGCAACAACATACTCATACCAATTTCTTCAAGAATGGGACAACAGATGCAGAAACATATTAGACAACATAGCACCACTTCAAACCAGAACCTCACATAGAAAGAACTCAATACCTTGGTTCAGTGAAGAACTGAAAAAACTAAAAACCCAAGTTAGAAGGTTAAAACGAGCATGGAATAAAAGGAAAGATGACACAGCACTCAATGCTTGGAAGCAGCTACAAAGAAAATACAAATACACCATTAGACAAACCAAAAGATCATACTACAAAACTAAAATTGGACCAGACTACGAGGATACACATAAACTTTTCCAACACTTGAACAAACTACTAAACACTATACCGGTCACTTCCAACAGCATAAACACCCCATCAGCAGACAACCTTGCGAATTACTTCAAAGAGAAAATTGTAAAGCTACGATGCACGATACCTACTAATACCATCGAGTATGAAAAACTCCTTGACTGTCTAGACCCAACCTCAGGTGAACACCCAGCTGACCGAACATGGACTAAAAGATTTGCCAAATCCCACTGCAAACTAGACATATGCCCTAATAACATTATAAAATACGCCCCTCAACAACTCATATCAGACCTTACGATGCACCTGAACCATATGTTACAAAAAGGACTCTTCCCAAAGGACAATGGAAATATTCTACTTACCCCCATACTTAAAGATGCAAAGAAAAATACGAATGACTTAACCAATTATTGCTCAGTAGCATCAATCCCGCTGACAACCAAACTAACGGAAAGTATGGTTACCATGCAACTCATGAACTACTTAAATAAATTTTCAATTCTCCACGACTCCCAATCAGGATTCCGATCTAACCACAGCACTGAGACAGTTCTAGTAACTCTCTTGACCAAATTTAAACAAGCAATTGCAACTGGTAACAACATACTTCTCTTACAATTCGACATGTCCAGTGCTTTCGACATGGTCAACCATGGAATATTACTACACATCCTAGAATACTTTGGAGTTGGAGGTAACGTTCTTAGTTGGTTCAGAGGCTTCCTGAACGCAAGATCATACCAAGTGACATCTAATTCGACTACATCAGCCCCATGGAGACCAGAATGTGGAGTACCTCAAGGCTCTCCCCTCTCGCCAACCCTCTTCAACCTAATGATGACACCCTTGGCCAAGTTACTATCCAATCAAAACCTCAACCCATACATATATGCAGATAATGTCACGATCTTCATCCCGTTCAAACAGGTTCTAAAGGAAATCACCAATAACATCAACCAAAGCTTCCAAATCATGCACTCATGGGCGGATGCATTCCAACTGAAACTAAATGCAGAAAAAACACAATGTCTTATACTTACTTCACAACATAACTCAAGTAAATTCACCAACATAACCACGCCAAACTTCTCCCTTCCTGTTTCAAACACCCTGAAAATTCTGGGAGTTACAATCAATCGAAATCTTACACTTGAAAGTCATGCGAAGATTACAACCAAGAAAATGTTCCACTCAATGTGGAAACTTAAAAGGGTAAAACCTTTCTTCCCAAGGGCCATTTTTCGCAACCTAGTACAATCAATGGTACTGAGTCACCTAGACTACTGCAATGCACTCTATGCGGGCTGTAAAGAGCAAATAATCAAGAAACTTTAAACAGCCCAGAATACCGCAGCCAGACTCATATTTGGAAAAACAAAATACGAAAGTGCAAAACCCCTAAGAGAAAAGCTACACTGGCTTCCATTTAAAGAACGCATCGCATTTAAGATCTGCACTATAGTCCATAAAATCATTCACGGTGACGCCCCGGCCTACATGATAGACCTTGTCGACTTGCCACCCAGGAATGCTAAAAGATCAGCCCGCACATTCCTCAATCTGCATTTCCCCAGCTGTAAAGGTCTAAAGTACAAATTAACACATGCATCCAGCTTTTCCTACATGGGCACGCAATTATGGAATGCATTACCACGTCACTTAAAAACTATCTATGAACTAACTAACTTTCACAAATCTCTGAAGATCTATCTCTTCAGTAAGGCATACCACAACGATTAATAATCGAAACCGTAACACACCACCACTTTACCTTAAACTCTGACTGATTCTTTCAATGCCTTTTTACGTAATTCTACTATACCATCCTACTCTTATGTAACACCAACTGTAACTCTTACTCAGGAATGGCGAATGCCATAACGGAACATTGTAAGCCACATTGAGCGTGCATATAGGTGGGAAAACGTGGGATACAAATGCAACAAATAAATAAATAAATAAAATAGGCAGAAGCTGGATCCACTGGACAGTCAAGTCTGCGGAGGACCAGAAATGAAGAAAGGAGGAAAGGAAAGAAATAAATGGAAAGGAAGCCCTGGAAACAGAGTTAAGAGGGCAGATAGCAGCAGAATCGGATACTGGGCCAGCATGATCAGAAAAACAAAGTCACCAGACAACAAAGGTAGAAAATATCATTTTATTTTCATTATAGTGTTTGGAATATATTCACTTTGAGAATCAGGTACTCAACATTAAAGGTTTATATTTACTTACTTATTTATGGCATTTTATTGCACATTAAACATGAATTAGATTGGAACCTGGGATCATTTAATTTTTTTTCCTGGAATAATGCATTGCCCCCCCCCCCCAGGCTCTCTCCCCAGCTATAGCGAGCTCTGCAATTTGGGGGGGGGGGGGGTGCAGAGGGGGACCGTGGAGAGAGCCTGTTAAACATTTACCAGCACACCACTGTCCAAGAGTCCCCCATCACCCCCCCCAGCAGACTCACCCCTGATGATATTGCCCACGGACCTCTACCCCTCCCCCAAAGACATATTTTCATACCTTCAATCCAAGCACCTGTTATCCCCCATAGGCCTCCCATACGCCCAGTCAATTACCCTCACCACCCCAGTAAGCACCCCTGTGCCTGCCTTACTACTGGTAACTTGACCCCTAATGGTAGTACCATGAAACAGCCACTAGGAGTTGAGAAGAGCTATTTTTTAACCTGGCACTGGCAGAGGCAGGAGTGACTGGGCACCACTTCTGCCCGTACCCCCTACCGCCAGGGATTATCTGAGGTAGGCCTAGGGGCCTACAGGTGAGTGGGGATCTCCTGGGGGATGAGGTTCATTGACTGAGGGGAGAGGGTGGATGGGGCACCATGGGCCATAGTTCTATTTCTACTGCTTCTGGGGAGCAGAATAACACAGCTTGAGAGATTGGTTGCAAGTTGCGTTATTCCTATATCAAGGGAAAATGGGAACACTTAGAAACATAATGAGAAGCAAAACAAAATGAAAACCTCCTAGTGTTAATTTCTTTGTTGTGTATTCTGCATTTTTTACTGTTTTAATATAATTTCTGTTTATATTTCAAACAACTTTGGACAGTCCATTTGGGCTGGGATTGTGGCACAATAAATAAATAGCACAAATAATTGAAATCAGGCTTTTTTTTTTTTCAAACTAGTTTATCTAAATGAATATGACCTGTTTCATTATTTAATAGACTATTGAAGCAATGACAAGGAGCAAATAAAATTAATATATTTTTTAAAATATGGCCTACAGTATGATTTGGTACTTGTAAGGATTATCAAAATTCCCACTTTAATATGCATTGTTAGGCATCACTGCCATTAAATATAAAATATGTTTATTGTAAGTGCTTGTCAGATGTAAGTATTGTTATTAATATTGGCAGCTGAGACATTCCCAGCTCACATCTCATGTACCCCTTCTTCACAACCTTGAACAAATGACAATACACGGAATATGGGACACAAGTGCTGCAGTTTTATTTAAGTGACAACAAATCATGAGCCTTGAGGGTTGCCAACTGGCCAATGTTCAGCTGGCCTGACTGGTTTTTCTCTGGCCAGACCAACTGTTGGCAAGAATTTAAAATAGCAGCTTAAAAGCAAGTGTCTCCGCTCAGCCGCTTTTAGTCTGGGCGGGATGCCAGAGACTGGCAGCTGAGTGCAGTGCAGCAGTGACACAACAATAGCACAACTGCCATCGCTAAGGATGTTATCACAAGACACTAGTCTTCTTCCACTGCAACACTGTGCAGGGTAGACTTCCTTGTTAGACAGGAAGCCAGGTCACTTCTGACTTGCTGTGGTCCATGGAATAGGAGACAAGGAGACAAGGAGATTAGCATTAGTTTGGCCTCCAGCTATGCACATGCATTGTCACACTCAGCATGGGGAAGTTAGGAAGATACTGGAGAGAGATGATGTTTTAACTGCAGGCCTATGGGGACAGCATGAAGAGATGATGTGGCTGTCATGTGGAGAAGGGGGATCGGAAAGGAAATATCATGTGTACCCCTGCAACTGTGAGATGTGTACGGGGATCATGTGTATCATTTGAGACTGAGAGTTTGAGGGGTAAATATGGGGATCATGCTACTACTCATTAATCATGTGCTGTGGGTGGAGGACAAGGATTTGAGGGATGGATCCTGTGTATGGACAGGCTCTAGCTAATGTTTATATAAATAGGAGCTCTCTAGGTTTGTATGGGAAGGAGCAGTAGTTTGTTGTAGATGGGAAGAAAAAGGGAGAGGGAAAATGGTAGGTTTTTCTCTTTTAAAAAAATGTTACCCTTAGACCTGAGCATGTACAAGCAAGTCAGCTAATGCCCTTACTGCTTCCAAGTGCAAAATGGCTGCCAGGACCTCCCACAGCTGGATTTGTTCCTGCTCCTGAAAGTGCCACTAGACCACCAGGGCTTCCAAAGGTAGGCCCAAGAAGGGCCTATAGGTGGTTGGGTGGGATGAGAGAGAAGGATGATCACGGGGGAGGGGAAAGTGAGTTTTGGGTTTCAGTCAAAATGCAAAGGCATTTTTGGCCAAAACCCAAACCCAGATTTCAGTCTGGTTTTGTTGCTGAATCTGAAACAGACACTGAAATTCAGTTGGCTTCTAGAGTACATAAGGGCTCGGTTTGGCACCTTGTTAATCTTGGCAGTCAAGGTGTAGCATAACTAATTCCCACATGCACAGATTTTAGGTTGATACGCAACCCTTACAAATGACATACATCCTTATAGTTATTGTATTCCTTATTTCCCCCATCCCCTGTTATCGAAAGCTATTTAACCGGCCAGATATGGCCAATGACCGGTTAACTAGCATATCGGTGCCTAACTGCAAATATTCACTGGGAGATAACCTGTTATCTCTGCTGACTGTTGTTGGTTAGAGCCTAATGCATAACCGGCTATATCGTGTGACTTATCCAGTTAGGCACCGATATTCAGCTCCTAACCGATAAGTTTAGCGGTCAAATAGGACCACATAAATAGCTGTCCTATCTTTAACCACCAAAAGGCTAACCGGTTAGTGCTGAATATTCTTTTTATTATTTGCGGTATATTACATAAACTGAACTGTGAATATCGGCATAGTCGGTTGACGTTTTAGCAGTTAAAAAAACCCGGGATATTCAATGCCAGTTACTCGAAATAGCTGGGCATTGACTATCCAGATTTAACACTGGTGACGGACAGCAAAAGCACTTCCGGCTGAATATTGGGCCCTAATTTTTTATTAGCTAATAATATATATAGTAGTATTAGTTTTTAATTAATATACTGTCTAATATTGGAACTTGATGAAGTCTCTTATTTCTCCTGTGCATGTTCTCTCTCTAACTGCTGCCTGCTTGTCAAAAGATTCTCCCATAGGCAGGCTACTATAATCACATCCGACAACCTTAATCTGCCTGTATCATGGAGTGATTACACTGATCTGTCTGTGCCAATGTCATGGCTTATAACAACCCTCCAGTGTCTTACCTGTTACTCCCTATCACAGCTTTCTCCACCACAATTCTGTTTTCAGTTCAGTAACTTCTGAAACTTTCCATCAGGGCTTCAGAATTTATACCCTATGCCTTCTCACCTTTTCCATTGCTCTCTGTGTCTGTGTCTTATTTATTTAGGTTGCATAGGTTAAAAATCAAACCAGGATGGCGTTCAGCAACAATAAGCTGAATATAATCAGACAATTACAGCAGTAAACATATTCAAATATGAATACACATTGTGGCATAGTATGCTATTTATAATGTCACCCAATACACATTAAAACATCGTAATAGGCAACACTGGGTGTAAGCAGAGGTGGAACATATAGACAGATAAGAGAGAGAGTAAAATGAGTTCAGTAGAAAATAAGGGGGACTAACTTAAGGGAAAGCTGCACGTAGACTCAGAAATGGTGCATGGAAATGATCACAGCTAGATTACCTGTGGTAAACAAGTCCTGCTATGGTTTGTGCAGCTCCTGTGAGTTCTTGTGTGTGTGACTATCTAGTTAGTTGTTTCTTCCATTACTCGCCGTCATGTGTTTGCAAACCAGCATTAGTATTTATAATTTAGTTTAATATTATGCTGATATGGTACCTTTGTCTAGAACTAAATACAGGTACAACACATTTGCTTTCAGTGTTCTGCTAATGAGAATATTGCATGAGTTTTCATCTCATAGGGCTGGATTTTGAACTGGCATGGCAATCCAATTAATGTAAGTGCTGGAGCACACAGCACATTAATACATATATTTGCTATATGTATAAACAACAGGGTTGAGTACACGTGTGGAGAGCAATTCTATAACATTGCACCTATATTTATGTGCATAGAGGAGCCCCTATGTGGTGCCTGCGCCGGGTTAACGCAGGACCCCCTTACCGCTACCCCAGTGGGTGGCGGTAAGTGCTCCCCGTCACATGGCCACGCGGTAAGAGCGATCTTACTGCATGGCCATGGCTATTTTCAGGCATTTATACTGCTGCAGTAAAAAGGGCCACAGCGCATGGCAAAAGCAGTCCCCACCACTAGCGTAGGGTCCTTTTTACTGCAGCTTAGTGAAAGGACCCTTTATAGCATTATCCCCATTTGTCTTTTATAAAACTGCCCCAGAAAATCAGCATAAATTATGGTTAAATGAAGCCTTACTAATAACATCCAATAGGGAAAATTCTATTTGTAAACACAAAGTACTATTATTAAACCAAATATCACTGTACTCTCTGTTAATTTATTAATACTTTTAATTCAAACTGTATAAACCTTTTGATAAAAAATAGTTTTACACATATAAACACAAAACCCGTGTAACATGCAACACATATCCCCCACCAGTGCTTATAACGTTACTGGAGCTTCTTATTTAATTAAGCATATACATACATCCTCTGCTAAGATATTCTAAATATATCAATATAGCCTTGATGATTATTCGTAGTCCATAATCCATATCATACTTATATTGTCCACTCTATCTTTGAGGTATATAGATGCCAGGTGAAATATATATATACCAAGAGCTTTGTATGGGAAGACCCCTTTCAAAGTACTCTTTAATCTTTTGTCTTTTGTCTTTTCAATCCATCCAGTATAGAAGCTTCCAGTGCTAGAAGCACCTATGGCTCATCTTTATTCCACCTTGTTCTCTCATTCAAATCACATTTCCTTCTTCGGTTCTCAATGCGAGTTCGCATTTCGCTCTCAGCTTCATCAGGAGAACCACAGTCAACACCCTAGACGAACACATATAAACCTATATAACATAACACCACACACTCCTCTACAATCCTTATCAAAAAAAAATATATATAACAACCATCATTCATCTATTAATATCAAAAACAAGTAATTGGCAACTTACCCAGCGGGCTAATTTCCCGGTCTGGGCCAACAGGAAATGACGACATTCAGCTCTTGAGCGGAGTCTGGATGTCGCATATATATACCACATCCAGCCCCGCCTCCTAACTACCGACTAGTTCAAATTCATTCCACCTCTAAATTTAATCCCAGAGGGATAACAGTTTTCCACTGATAAATAAAGCGTTGTTCAATGTTAAATAAGATTTCACTCACATTGCCACCCCGATTCTCCACGGGAACCTGTAGCAATGCTATGCACTTTATATCTTCTATAGTATGTTTGTGTTCCTTCCAATGAACAACCAAAGGGGCATCATCCCTCATATTCCTGATATTGCTGATATGTTCCGCTAATCTGATCTTCAATTTCCTTTTTGTGTGTCCAATATAATATTTTTTACACGGGCAAATTATACAGTAAACTACCCGTTCACTATTGCAATTCGTAACAGATCGAAGATAAAAATATTTATTTTGAAAACCTGGTATATCTAAAACATTCGTGGACATCGCGTATTTACAATTCACACAGTTGTTACATGGGGAATGATGTCCCCCAGATTTGTTCCTGCGAGGACGTTTCACCAACTCACCTAAATTTAATTTACGACTATATGCCATTTTTGGGTGTTCTTTGAACACTGGATGAATACTTAAAATGTGCCAAAACTTATGAATTATTTGTCCGATCATTGGAGCCCTGCGGGAAAACGGAAGAACACAAGCAATTGGTTTAACCTTTGATTTCTGTTTTGGGATAAAAAGCCAATCCCTCTGGGCATATCGGGCCCGTTTGTAAGCCCGTTTAAGTACTGATAGTGGGTACCCTCGTTGGAGAAATCTCTCTGTCATATTATAAGCCTGATTTTTAAATTCTTCTAAAGAAGAACATAACCTACGTAATCTCAAATATTGTCCAACAGGGACCCCTTTTCTTAACGCTGTATGATGGAAACTTGAATAATGTAACAGGGTATTTCTATCAGTACTTTTCCTATAAATGGAAGTCGATAAGTCATCATAATTCGTTTTACTAATTTTAATGTCCAAAAATTCCATGACCTCCCTGGAAATTCGCGCCGTAAATTGAACACATGGATCGGCCCTATTCAGATATTTTATAAATTTACCCAATTCTTCTTCCGAGCCTTTCCAGAACAATATTACATCGTCTATATACCGACGCCATAGCACGATATGTTCGTGCCATGGGGAAGGATAGACGTATTGCTCTTCAAATCTTGTCATATATAGGCAAGCTAATGTGGCAATGTGAGTGAAATCTTATTTAACATTGAACAACGCTTTATTTATCAGTGGAAAACTGTTATCCCTCTGGGATTAAATTTAGAGGTGGAATGGATTTGAACTAGTCGGTAGTTAGGAGGCGGGGCTGGATGTGGTATATATGCGACATCCAGACTCCGCTCAAGAGCTGAATGTCGTCATTTCCTGTTGGCCCAGACCGGGAAATTAGCCCGCTGGGTAAGTTGCCAATTACTTGTTTTTGATATTAATAGATGAATGATGGTTGTTATATATATATATTTTTTTGATAAGGATTGTAGAGGAGTGTGTGGTGTTATGTTATATAGGTTTATATGTGTTCGTCTAGGGTGTTGACTGTGGTTCTCCTGATGAAGCTGAGAGCGAAATGCGAACTCGCATTGAGAACCGAAGAAGGAAATGTGATTTGAATGAGAGAACAAGGTGGAATAAAGATGAGCCATAGGTGCTTCTAGCACTGGAAGCTTCTATACTGGATGGATTGAAAAGACAAAAGACAAAAGATTAAAGAGTACTTTGAAAGGGGTCTTCCCATACAAAGCTCTTGGTATATATATATTTCACCTGGCATCTATATACCTCAAAGATAGAGTGGACAATATAAGTATGATATGGATTATGGACTACGAATAATCATCAAGGCTATATTGATATATTTAGAATATCTTAGCAGAGGATGTATGTATATGCTTAATTAAATAAGAAGCTCCAGTAACGTTATAAGCACTGGTGGGGGATATGTGTTGCATGTTACACGGGTTTTGTGTTTATATGTGTAAAACTATTTTTTATCAAAAGGTTTATACAGTTTGAATTAAAAGTATTAATAAATTAACAGAGAGTACAGTGATATTTGGGTAAATGAAGCCTTAGACATTTACAGCTATTTGAGAGCTGACTAGAATGTCTCATACATAGCACACAAGTAGATCATGACTCTGTCTTCATTCCACTCAAATCCCACCCCTGAACACACTTGCAAGAGCTGCATTCAAGGACATGCATTCTTGTCATCATGTATACTTGTACTTGCAGGATACTTTTGTAAATGGCAGTTTTCTGCGCATCATTTGTGCACAAAAATGCATTTAGAAAATTGCCCTCAATGTGAGCTTCTATTGTAGAGATTTTTTGGTAGATGGTCTCTAACAAGAACATAAGAATTGTAATGCTGGGGTAGTCTAAAGGTCTGTGTATCCCAGAATCCTATTTCCAACAGTGGTCAATCCAGGTCACAAGTGCCTGGTGATCCCCAAAAAAGTAGATAGGTTCTATGCTACTTACCCCTAGGAATAGGGAGTGGTTTTCTTCAGTTTACCTTCATAACTATTAATGGATTTTTCTTACAGGAATTTGTCCTAACCTTTTTTTTTAACCTTGGAATTCTAGCTGCTTTTAACTGTAGCAATGAGTTCCAGAGCTTAGCTGTGTTGAGTGTTTTATGTGACTTTTTATTTGAAAATAGTTGCTTAAGTTTATGTTTGTTTTACCAGTGGCTATATCTAAACAACCAGGCGGCAAGAGCAAACTGTATAAAACAATACTAAAATATCTATAAAAAATAATTTAATTTAATTTTGGCATTTATAATCCACTTACCCATAAAGCTCTTGGCAGAAGACAATCACACATTATAAGCAGGTACTTTCTCTGTCCCTACCTGAGGCAATAGAAGGTTAAGTAACTTGCCCAGGATAACAAGGCGCTGCAGTGGGAATTGAACCCAGGAAGCTAGGATCAAAGCCCACTACACTAATCAGACATGCATTTTAGAAATGAAAGGTTAATGCATAGAGAAGCTAAAGAACCAATTATTTTAACTAGTTTAATCCCTAGCACACAGCTTGGTTCAAATTTGCATATGACATAGGGGTCCTTTCACTAAGGTGCATTAATGGATTTAGCACACGCTAATGATTAGCTCTAAATTATAAAACACCCATTATATTCCTATGTGCGTCTTATCATTTAGCGCACACTAATTTAACACACGCTAAATCTGTTAGCACACCTTAGTAAAAGGACCCTTATAGTGCTTTGAAAACTTTGCCTAATCAAAGAGCAGTCTGTGGCTTGTGAGCCAAATGCAGCCACCATTGAATTTTAGGCAGCCCACGAGACTATGGAAAATATAAACAGAAAACATTATTAACCAGAGTTTTGGTTCTATGCATTTTTGACATTATGTAATGTTGGGGGCCCACTAGGGATACTACTGACAATCATGTGACCCTCTGTGTATAAAGGTTTCCCATCCCTGACCTAATTTCTTTCATACCACCATGGATTCCACACAAGCATTTTCAGTGGGCAGAATGTGTTTTCTCTTTTCAGAGCAGTAGTTGTGTGAACAGGAATGTTTTAAATAAAATACACATGAGAGTGTACTATTAAATGGGAATCCAATAATTGCAATCCTTGTGAACGCTATCCAGTTTATACTCTGGCAAGAAAAAGAGCACAGTCACCCAGAATCTGTGGGAAATCATCCTTGTTGATAAAGTTGTAGTTACCGCCCTCCAACTAGAAGCCTTTTTGTGAAACTTGCATGTTAATAGTGCCAGCTGCAGTTCAGATTTTGATGGCTGCCATAAAGCAGTAGGCAGTACAAATTCAAGAAAGTTGCATGGAGGAAACAGTAGAAAACACCACTGCTGCTTCCCTTGGGATAATGTGGGATACAAACGCAATAAATAAATAAATAAATAAATGACAAGTTTTTGTAACAAACTGAAAGGCTTCTGATTTCGGAATGCAAGAGAAAAGACACATTGAAAAAAATGAAGATAGGAATGATAACCCATGAGGTGTTTTCAAACTGTTCCACGTATTTTTCTCATGAATCTAGCAATGATGGTAATCATTTTACGAGGGTAGAATGAAAATTAATGCCTCCACCTCCATAATTCATCAACTGATGGCAGCACTGACGTGCCACATGTGTTCACTTGTTCTTTGAAATCTTTTCCTTCACCTCAGTTGGCAAGAAGCGCCTGTGTGAACAGGCTGTTTTGCTATTGCTTGTGAAATGGAAGCATGCAATGAGCACTCGTAGGTGTGACTTAAACAATGGTGCCGTATTAGAATTTCTGACTGTTGAAGGAATCTCTCCAATTGAAATTCACCGCCACATGCAGGTTCTTTATGGTGATGACTCTGTTGATATGAGTACTGTGTGTTGCTGGGCGAAAAAATGTAAAGATTGTGGATTGGGAAGGACTTATTTATATCATCAAAATTGAAGAGAATGACCTGTGACAGCAACGGACAAGTCTCACATGAGAAAGGTCGCTAAACTCATAAAGGACAATCAGTGGATCACTTAACATGTTACATTAAAACCCTGAAATCTTTGAAAGAACGACTGAAAAAGAAATTCTGTCACAACGTGGCAATGCTAGGCCTCTTACAGCATGAAACATTACAGAGGCAATTGCAAAGATAAGTCTCACAGTCTTACTCCATTTGCCATACAGCCCAGAGTTAGCGCTATGTGATTTCCATTTCTTTTCAGAATTGAAGGAATACCTTTGGGGCCATCTATTCAACTTGAATGACGATGTGGAAAGGACTATGAGAAACTGGTTGAAGAGATAAGATGTGTAGTTTTCTCATGACAGCTTTCAAAAACTTGTCCATCATTGGCAGAAATATGTGCCAATGATGGCAACTATGTAGAAAAGTAAATGCGTATAATAAAGCACGCTTCAAGCATTATTTCCATTTTTCATTCACTACAATATCTTCATTTAAACAAAAGCTATGGAGGTATTACTTTTCATTTAACCCTCGTAAAAAGACTTCTCTGTGTGTAAACCCTCTTTTACATGTAGAAAAGATAGTTTTTTTAAATTGCATGCCTGTGTATGCACATGTAAGTAAACATTCTGAAAATAATGTATGGACTTGCACGTAAGGGACTAGATTCCATATATCACACCCAAGAAATTGTTGCCAAAACAAAATATGCCTAGGCATATTCTATAAAGCCTAAATTTCTGTATGCTTTATAGAATACACTACAAAGTGAACAATGTGGATGTGGAATCAATAGGAGCAATAATCTCAAAAACAACAAAAATGACCCACTATAGATGCAAACAAGTATCAGTGAAAATGAAGCCCATTACCCCTACAGGAAGGAAAAAGATTCAAGGAGCTCGACTTATAGTCTAAAGAGCTACAAGTGATCAAAATGACTTTAATAGCGATCAACGTCCCAAACTGGGAGAGTGGTAAGATGGTGACCTGAAGTTCGTATGCCCACCGGCCCAGCTGCCCTCTGAAGTTTCATCTTCTTTACGTAAATTGCAGTTACCTTAACTGAGAGGAAGGGGACAACCGGCGGTCAGCTGCCGATGGCCAGCGTTTTATCCCCTGAGCAGCAAGTGCGGGACTGCTGCACGACGAACTGCCCACAGATGAAAGGGTTGGCGAGTCCTTTGATTAGCGCCGGTGAAGGAGCGTCGACGCTCTTGGACCTGAAAAAAACAACTCCATCGCTCCCGAATTATTCAACCACCATGTCCAAAGGAGTGGAGGAGTGAGTTAGAGGTATATGCTGAAACGGAGGACGTTTACAGCAGAACCCGAATCGGTGGAACCACTCCTAAACACCTATGAGAAATCAACTTGGAATTTTTGGCTCTCGTGGAGGTTACATTGAATACCATCTGGAAGGCGCTTCGGGACCTAACGGTGGCAGTAAATAATTTTTTTTCAGATAGAATTTTATTAGAGAGTTACATGGACAATTCAACTGAACCATTTGAGAGTAAAAAATTGATATAACAAATGATTCTACATGAGCAAGAAGTGGTTATGATAATAGACCAGAAATTTTGAATAATAAAATGAATATTATTATAGATGATTAATATCGAGATTATTGTTTTTCCCAGAGTTCCGGGTATGACTCCTAAAGTTTTCCTCAGAAATATTTCCTCAAATTATTACTTTAAAAGGAGTGAAGCCTGTGAAAACTGGGATTACTTTAATCAGTGGGATTTGAATTAGAGACTTAAGTATATGTATTGTTAAATAACTTCTGGTTTTTAAAAGAGAATGTAATCAGATATATTATTTCTAACTAATATTGGACAATAAGTATGTTTTTCAATGAAATGATTTGACTATACACCGTATTGGCCTTGAAGAAGCCAACCAGATTATCAGTGTAGAATAATGAATTAGACGAGTAATATCTGGGGTTAATCAGGTTAATACCACGTTTTTTTTTTTCTGTTTATTGTTTAATTGATCTCCTTATCTTGTTTCACTCTCCCTATTTAGTGGTCTAAGGAAGAGAATAGAATTACCTGACTGAAATAATTTCTACATATTACTTTCTCTGTATTTCCAGCAAGTTGTTTTATTGCTTGTAAAAATTTAAATGGTTATAAATAAAAAATTTAAAAATAAAAATAATAGCGATCAACATGATCTGTTCCTCATCATTGACTAAAAAACCTTACTGGGTTGTTTGGTGTTCTGCTTCAAAAAATCATAAAAAGCCATGCAAAAAACCTCCCAGTAACTTCAGTTGTCACACATCAAAATCTTTCCAAGAACATACTCAGTTCAAAATGTGGGAGAAAAAACTTAGCTTAATGCAGTCATCTGTCATGCAGTCTCGTGTTCCACTAGAGGCGATCCTCAGGACCGACGTAGACCAGCGTTTCGCTTCCACTTTAAATGAGCAATGCTGCTTCAGGGTCCACAATCCGAGGCTGAAAAGGGAAAAAAAACATCTGCATAACTGCTGCATCTTTGCAGTAGTAATCACACAACCAATACTTTGTTCTTACAAGAACGATAGAGTCTCAGCAAACCTTCGCTGTCCAATGACACTGTAATTGCAAAAAATGGCAGATTTTAACGCAATAGACTTAGACATAGCCGATCAAAAGAGGTTTAAACAAAATGACACCATTCAATGCGAGAATTTAACCCTTCGGGTTCCAGAGATCTTAGAAGGAAAATCCGTTTCTGTTCTCTTTGAAGCAATAATTTCCAAACATCTCCCCCTCTCCTCAAGGGCTGCAATTGCTGTAGTACCACACATCACATTTCTTAAAAGGAATATTGATGAGAAATGCAATGTGCTGCCAAAGGTAGATTAGTTTTACCCATGTGGATAGCACTCCGGTGTTCTGCCAAACAGACCCTTAAAGCTCTAGAGGTCTGTCCAACGTAGGTCTTCCTACAGGGACATTGCACACAATACACTACAAATTTAGAATTGCACGAGGTGGAGTCTCTCAGAAGATATTTCTGAGAGACCACCTCATGCAGTTCTACATTTATATTATTAGTTCAGGAGGAAAATATTTTCATTTAAAGTGTTTATATTTCAAGAGATTATTTCTACAGATTCAGTAATGGAAGAAGCCATTTTGAAAGCAAGGCCCAAAGTAATAGAGATGTGGAGGGGCATTTTCAATAAAACATCTAAGTCTGATTTTGGACGTTTTGCTAAATATATCCAAAAATTAAGTGGTGAACACAGTCATTTTTGAACCTGAAAAAAAAAAAACTTCCAAGAGAAAAACGCCCAAAAACCAACCATCATTTTTTGTAGACTGGCCACACAGACATCCCAGCAGAGCAGTGGAGCAGTCTAGGTGGCACTGCAGTGGTCA
The DNA here is from genome assembly GCF_901765095.1 of Microcaecilia unicolor. Classification (NCBI taxonomy): domain Eukaryota; kingdom Metazoa; phylum Chordata; class Amphibia; order Gymnophiona; family Siphonopidae; genus Microcaecilia; species Microcaecilia unicolor. The sequence continues at coordinate 58,909,752 of NC_044037.1, forward strand.
TCCATAAAAGGTGCCAGGTACACATCTCGCCATAACCCAGTTATATTTTATGGTGAGTCCTCCAGGAACAGAGAAAGAATATTGTACCTCACTGTATACAACTACAATAGCCCTCAAGCTTGCAGGTGTCACCTAAATGTAGGTACAGTCAGTGGCATACCAAGGGGGGCCAGTGGAGGCGGTCCGCCCCGGGGGCACGCCGCTGGGGGGGTGCCGTGACGCGCGCCTGTCAGCTGCGAGTTCAAATCGCTACGCTAAAGTCTCTCGTTCGCTGCAGCACCCTCCCTCTGCCCCGGAACAGGAAGTAACCTGTTCCAGGGCAGAGGGAGGGAGCTGCAGCGAACGAGAGACTTTAGCGTAGTGATTCGAACTCGCAGCCGACAGGCGCGTGCCACGGCACCCCTCTAGCGGCGTGCACCCGGGGGGGGTGTCATTTTGCCGGGGGGGAGGAGGGCGCTGCACCGGCGATCCGCCCCGGGTGTCGTCGACGCTAGGAACGCCACTGGGTACAAGTAGGTATCTAGTGGTTTTTGGAGGGCTCACACATTCCACCACAACTGTACCAGTTAGAGTGGGATATGGGCCTGGATCCCCTTTGCTAGTGCACTGAGCACTAGTCTATTCCTGCCTTCTGCTCTGACAAGAATGGCCTTCATATCTGAATCTGTCATTCAGCCTGGTATGCACTGTCATTGTCACATTTTAGGGGGGGGTGGACGGGCATCTGTGACCACTGGGGGAGTAAGGAGGTTATGCCTTAATCCCTCCAGTGGTCATTTGGGGGCCCTTTTACAGTGTGGCGTTAAGCCCAATGCGGGTTTACCGCTCACTCTTTCGGGACTACCGCTGGCACAACGCAACCGCTGGTGGTAGTCCTGCTCCAAGTGCACACACCATTTCCGGGGAAAAAGAAAACCCCTGGAAATGGTTTGCATGGTGATAACCCAGTGGTAATCAGACATTGCTGCACGCTGCCCGGTTACCACCGGGTTAGCGCGGGAGCCCTTATCACCACCTCAGTGGGTAACGGTTAGGACTCCCCGTCGCATGGCCATGCGGTAAGAGTTCTCTTACTGCATAGCCATGTGTGCCTGGGGACTTTTGACCCACTGTAGTAAAAAGGGCCCTTTTCCCACAGGTTGGTAAAAGGTAAAAGGATCCCTTGGTCATTTAGGGCACATTTTGATCACTTATTCGTGATTGAAAAAGGTCTAGCCCAAAACATCTTAATTTTGGCCCTAGATGTTTTCATTTTGTTTCATTATTACAGAAAAACCTCTATCTTGTGGTGCTGCCCATGTCCCACCCAAAACATGCCCCCAACACACACCCTTGAAATTTGGATGAATTGTAGAGAAAAACATCTAAAATCGGAGTGTTGAAAATGCAACTTGACTTTTTTTTTTTTTTTTTAGAAAAACACCTATCTACCACCTTATAATGTTTTTGGACTTTTGTTTTGTTTTGAAAATGAGCCCTATAGTTTGCATTTGCATACTTTTAGCTTTCATGGTTAGCAAATCAGTTAATTTTGGGAGGCAGAAGTAGGAAAGGTTTGTTCCAAGTCTATCATTGAACATATCCCATTACTTTATATAAAAAGTACACAAAGGCAAAACTGGAACAATTTTTACATTGAAGGAAACCTTTGATAGAGGAGCCCCCACAGTACTTCAGCAGTTGAATCCTAGCTTATATGAAAAAGAATCCTAAGCATTAACATGACATGCCAAGTGATCAGCCTTTTAATATATCCATGCCAGTAATTTGAGACCAGATGCTGAGAAACAAGGAGCAAAAGGAAAAGCGAGAGAAACGAGAACAGAGGTACAGTGATAAATACAAGACCAGAAAGGTAAAAGGCAAAAATGGTTATTAAACCTCAATTTTAAATCCCTTGACTCCACTTACAGTGTTATATAAGCAGGCAACAAGGTAATCACATCTGGTAGTAATCCATGTTTTTCTTTTCTGTGTTACTAAATTAGCTCTGGGAAAATGATTAGAAATAGTACATAATTATTTTTAATAGTACTGGGTAACACTGCATGGATGTTGAGATAAAAACTTAACAAATGTGCTAAGTAGATGCAAACCTTTTTTTTTTTTTCCTTTTGCGGGCTTAACACTCTGTGCTGCGTGCCAAGGTTTTGCACAGTTCAGCTCTTAGCATTTGGCTGTTTTTCTAAACTGATAAATAATGATGATTGCTGGGGAAACAGTTAACTTAAAAATCATTTAAAAGGGACTGGATTCCTTTATGTGTTCTTATAAAGACCACATTCAAGTTATTGAAAGTAAATTGCATATGGACAGAAAGAGCTTCCCTTACATCTATAGCAGTTCTTAAATCATCATTAATTATTGATGAACCCAAAGAGCTTTCTTCTTTTATTTTTGTGACAAAGTGCTTTCTAATTTTAACTTTAAACTACAGTGAGATCAGATAAAGCTGATTCAGAAATAACAATAATAAAATAAAAACGGTCTCCTTTAATTATCAGAATTTTTCAAGGGCAAAATACGTGAATGGAAAAAGTTCACTCATGAGCTCCTCACATTTGTTGCTTTACTGTTTAGAAATAGACTGTGTTGTGCCCTATCTGCATCTACTCTAGACCAGTCCTGCCCCTCCCCTTCCTCAACCCTGTCAGATTTTCAGGATATCCCAAATGAATATGCACAAAATACATTTACATATATCGGACATCCAGTGTATATAAATGTATTTTGTTCATTAGGGATATCCAGAAAGCCAGATTGGTAGAGCCCAAGAACTGGTTTGAGCATGACTAGATGCTCATCTGACTGTGCTTCAGTTTAACATTCATCTTTCATGTCCCATGAAGCAATTTACTACTGTATTTTTCCAGAAAGCACCACTAACACGTTTCCAGTTGAAAATGTAGAGAGATTTAATAGAAGAAAGAGCAAGCTATGTGGCTTATGTGCTAAAGCCCTTTTCCCATGTGTGTCTATGGAAAAAAATGTTTAATACACAGGGCCCTAATATTGTTATCTGCTCTGGAGATGAGTGAAGGAGGATGGAGATGAAAACATTGTTTAAAGACTGAGCCAGGAATCTGAGCACGCAGTAGCTTAAATCTGCTTCTTATAGGTACTAGGGAGGGGCACTGTTAGTGCTCATTCAGGGATCCTTGTACTAACCTATGGCAAAAGGGGCCTGCGCTGGCATCAGTACGTGTTTTTGATGCATGCTGAGGCCCTCTTTTACCACAGGGGTAAAAGGCTGTTTTTTATTAAAGAAATGGCCGTGTGGCAAGTGAAGCACTTGCCGTGCGGCCATTTCAGGGGGGGGAGCACTTACTGCCACCCATTGAGGTAGCAGTAGGGGCTCCCTTGCTAACCTGGCGGTAACTGGGCAGCGTGTGGCACTACTGCCAAGTAAACACTGGCGCTACAAAAATAAAATTATTTTTGTAGTGCCGGAAATGGTGCACACTGGCGGCTGGAACTACCATTGGGCTGCTTTGGTAGCCTGGCGGTACTTTCACTTTAGCGAGCAGTAAAATGCACTTGATATGCCAAGTTCATACAAAGTTAGTTACGTTCAATGGAAAATAAATCTGTTGGCTCAGGCTGCTTTCTATGTGAATATTCCATCACTGTTTCATTATTGTTACCAACCAGCTTATAATTGAAAAAGAAAAACGCCTATATTGCAACCCAAATCGGGAGATAGACGTTTATCTCACAAAAACGAATAAAGCGGTATAATCGAAAGCCGAATTTGGACGTTTTCAACTGCACTCCGTCGCGGATGCGGACAAAGTTGATGGGGGCGTGTCAAAGGCGTGGTGAAGGCAGAACTGGGGCGTGGTTATCGGCCGATCAGAGATAGGCGCCTTTCGCCGATAATGGAAAAAAAATATGCGTTTTTAGCGAGAATTTAGGGCACTTTTCCTGGACCCTGTTTTTCCACGAATAGGGCCCCAAAAAGTGCCCTAAATGACCAGATGACCACTGGAGGGAGTTGGGGATGACCTCCCCTGACTCCCCCAGTGGTCACAAACCCCCTCCCACCACAAAAATATGCCGTTTCACAACTTTTTATGTTCACCCTCAAATGTCATACCCACCTCCCTGGCAGCAGTATGCAGGTCACTGGAGCAGTTATTAGGGGGTGCAGTGGACGTCAGGCAGGTAGACCCAGGCCCATCCCCCCCCCACCTGTTACACTTGTGCTGGTAAATGGGAGCCCTCCACACCGCCCCCCAAACCAACTGTACCCACATGTAGGTGCCCCCCTTCACCCCTTAGGGCTATAGTAATGGTGTAGACTTGTGGGTGGTGGGTTTTGAGGGGGATTTGGGGGGCTCAACACACAAGGGAAGGGTGCTATGCACCTGGGAGCTCTTTTACCTTTTTTGTTTTTTGTAAAAGTGCCCCCTAGGGTGCCCGGTTGGTGTCCTGGCATGTGAGGGGGACCAGTGCACTACGACTCCTGGCCCCTCCCACGAACAAATGCCTTGGATTTATTCGTTTTTGAGCTGGGCGCTTTCATTTTCCATTATCGCTGAAAAACAAAAACGCCCAGCTCACAAATTGTCGAATAAAACATGGACGTCTATTTTTTTCGAAAATACGGTTCGATTCGCCCCTTCACGGACCCGTTCTTGGAGATAAACGCCCATGGAGATAGACTTTGTTTTAATTCGTTTATCCAGTCCTTACGTACTCATGGTTTTGCTTTTTAAACCCAAAGGCAAATCCTAAGGGTGGTGGAAGAATTAGGTATAAACTTGGTTGTTTCTGACTTTATTTGTTTTTGGACTGCATTGGGTCCTGTTAATCTGTACATCTGCTGTCTAGAATTTTAGAAGATGGAAATGAGAAAATAAAAATTAAATTTTGGATGTATTATGTGACTCTTTGACTGTAGCTCTGAGGAGGGAGTTGGGGGGGGGAGGGAGCAGGATGCCAAGGATGCCAGCTAATCCCTCACCTCCGGCAGCAGACTGCCTTGGCCGGCCCTGGTCTAGCATCCACACTGAGGGGAAGTTGATTGTGTATGCAGCCTTGTACAGATATACGACTGCCTCCCTCACACTAACTGTTAGTACTGACCATGCCCCATCTCTGCCCATAACTCACTATACTGGTTGCTTTTAGTGTTCAGGAGCCTTTAATGCTGCTCATAGCTAATGACAGCAGCTAGCAGGGATCTTAGTGTGTGGCAAATTATGGTTTAGTAAACATCCTCCTATGTGTATGTAATCCCCTGATAAATATGAGTTGGAAATGTCCTCAAGGGGGGGAAGGGTGGAGAGAGAGCAGTGTCAGTAGGTAGGAGTGGAGTCCAGCCCAGAGGGTGGATTTGCACAGTACAGTGTAACTGAAAGTTGAGAGGGGGTTAATAGGTAATAAAAGTGATAGGTTTAGTAAGCACATGGTCTTTGGTTGCCTTCACCCCCCACAAGGACCCGTGAAGAGAGGGGGTGTCCTGGATAGGCCCAATAACCTAAGGCTAAATAAAGAGGGATGAGTAGAAAGGGTTAACCTAGCCCCGGAGCAGAACACAAAAGAACTTGCTCAATACCAGAGGCAGCAGCTAGAAAAAGTGCACCTTTGGAGTAAGGGCAGGCAGGGAGGTCAGATCCTGAGTCGGTTCAGTAGCTGGATAAAGCCCAGTGGGACAGCTTGCTGCAAAAAGTACTACAAGCACAACCTTGGATTATTCTGCCCAAAAGGATGGGTGTTGGACTGGTGAAGCTGTAAATATATAAATACCCTAGGATTACAAGAAACTACTAATTTAGTGGATAGTAGTTTTAACAATAGTCTTGGACTGGCATAAAAACCTCTTTCAGCAAATAGAACTATTGTTACCAGAAAGTATGAAGTTCGGATATCTGACTGTTGCAACATTCTGGTAAAGTTTGTTTGCATAAAATGCAACTCCTGAGTTTCTTTGTAGTTAGAAAGAAGTTAATTTGCTCCCAGACTGATAAAGAAATAAGAGTAAAAATGTGGCTTTAAAACCCTATGGCCTATAGTGATCAAGCCCAGCCCCTGCCTGCGCCCAGTTCAGTACGAAATAGAACTTTTTGTAGTGACCCTGGTCTGGGTGCTGACCCAAAGGGCTAGCTGGTGCTCGGAACTTTATGGTAAGACCAGGGTTACGTTTATTTTCTCTGTTAACTGCACAGGCAGATGCTGGGAATGCCTCCAACTGTTAATGTAGAGATTTTGCAGTCACCACATGGCAATTGTTGCAGTTGACACATGGTAAGCACAAAACCAGTGGCGTTCCAAGGGGGGGCGTCCGCCCTGGGTGCACTCCGCTGGGGAGGTGCCGCGCGCCTGTTGGCCGAGTCCGCTTGTTCCCTCCCTGCTGCTCCCTCTGCGCAGAACAGGTTACTTCCTGTTTCGGGGCAGAGGGAGCAGCAGGGAATGAGCGGAATCGGAGCTGACAGGCGCGCAGCACCCCCCCCCCCCCAAGCAGGTAAAAATGCACCCGGGGGGGTTGCGCTGCACCCGGGGGGGGGGGGGGGGAGTGTAATTTTGCCAGGGGGGGTGCATCGGCGATCCGCCCCAGGTGTCAGCCAGCCTAGGAACGCCACAGCGCAAAACTTCACCAAACTTCAGTACAAAAAAAATCTGCATGCTAATTTTCTACCTGGGCACCCAAGTTCCAGTAGAAAATATCTGCATAATTTTGCAAACTGTGCACAAAACTTTGATCCTCTTTACATGTCAACTTACAAGTTTTAAATTAACATGAACTAGACTTTCTCTGAGGGAAAAATATCAATACCATTAGTCTCTTGATGGGAGAAAAAATCTTTATAGTCCCTTAATTGTTATATGAATTACTGTTCAAGAAGGGACTTGAACATTTTTTTTTAAATTGTATCACTATTGTTTCTAAATGGAAGAGGCATGGTCCAATTTAAGAAAGAGACATTAGACACAATATGTTTCATTCTCTGTAACAGCTGACATAGGTTTTCATGAAAAAAGTGTCTCCTGACCAGGACTTTTAATACAGTACTCGAAAATTATAAGCTCTTTTTACATCAGTAGTTTGCAGACAGAACTCAGAAGTGCCCATAGGATTGAGGATTGTTATACCTTTCTGTTTTTCGAGAAGTGCAGCGGGAAGTTAATATCGATGCTGCAGTATTAAAGTGATCAAGTAGTTATCTCTGGCGAGGTAATGTGAAGTCAGCAGTACCGTTTTTTTTTTCTGATCTTTGTTTAAAGTCTTACGAAACTAGATTGTAGTTTGATTGACAACCTTGTCAGAGAGCGAATGAAGACTGACAGTGTAATATTGAAAGTGCAGCGTCTACAAAAACCTGGAGTCCAAGTTTTCTCATGACACTGCTTCTTTTGGTTGAAAAGTTCATTTTGCTTTTATTTTCTAATAAATATATATATTGTCTTTTGGAACAAAGATGATTTACTTTAGTCAATTGTTTTGTAAAAAAAACATTCCCCAATAGATGTCAGTTTCAGTCATGTTCACTCTGTCCATGCAGCTTCAATTGTTTGAAGTCTTTTAACTTTTTTGTACAATGATCAATAATTAAGTGTTTTTATTAATTAACTAGGGGGGAAGCTATGATAAAGGTATATGTATTCCACGTATAGATGTTATTACAGCTCCCTTCTCATCCATTTCAACCACCAGGCAGTTCATTGAGACTTGTTTTCCTATTGCCACAGGAAGAGAGAAAAACCATAAACAACAACCCTTTAAACTCTATGAATGTTTTCCTCAACTGTGCAATATATACTTATCACCTGCTGGGTTCTCTGTGACTCTACTATTTCCTGAATGCATACACCCCCTTTGCTAGGATGAAATATGTACATTTTTGGATATTTTGTTTGAAAAACAAGTTAAATTATGGCTTTAATACTCTTCAAAATGCATTTACAAATATTTTACAAGCATTATATTTCCACCTGGCACATTTTACAATTGGATTCAGTGAGTGATTGGTACGTATGGGATGGGTCTTGCTTATTATAAAGAAATGCTTTGATCTGAATGAATTATTGAAAGTAATTTGTTTTGCATGATATATTTAGCGTCATGTAATTTTCTTTTTCAATATGTTGTGTCTTTTAAACAACTCAGGCCATGAAACTGTATTTTCTCATTAAAAAATAGTTTACTGATCTCTGTTTTTCCCTCTGAATGTACCTTCAAGATAATGATTGCTAATGAACTGCATCAAATTAGTTTAAGCTTCCATGATTTCTCAATAAACTGTCAAAGTACTCTGTATTTTTTTTGTGTGTGTGTTGATACATTGCTGTTGTTTCAAATCTATTTTAAGGGATTTTTGTTCTTCTAACAGCCATGGCTACCCCCTCACTCATAATAAAATTCTACAGAGACACCCTTTGGTAGCATAGAGAGTTACTGGTGAAGGTGGGGGTATTTAGAGTTGTTTTCTCAAGATCAAAGCATATGAAAGCATTGTATGTTTTTTTTTGTTTGTTTTAATGTCTGAGGTTGGAAAAAATCTCCGTTATTCTCTTTTGATAAATATCAAAGGAACCATTTATTAAACAACCTATTAAACAACAACCTGATGAATAGATTTTTAGAAAAAAAATTACAAAATAATTCTATTAAAAGTTATCTTAAAAATGGGAGGAACTATGGGGGTCTTTTACAAAGGCGTGGTAGCGTTTTAGTTCACTTTAATGATTAGCATGTGCTAAACACTAGGGACGCCCATACAAATATATGGGCATCTCTAATGTTTAGTGCACGCTAAAAATAGTGGTAAGACCACGTTGGGCTTACCGCCGCTCTATAAAAGGGCCCCTGAGTTAACTGGGCACCAATCTGACTATTGGCTGGTGCCCGGTTAACTTCCGGGTCAGTGCACATACCTGGATGTGGAGCCATGCATGTTGGGGTTAATTCAGCCCATGGCTGGGAGTGATTTACAAACCATGTACTGAAGTTGGCTGAATATTAACCCCCAAGTTACCACTAGAGGTTCAGTTCTTAGGTATTTATAAATTGTAAATTTAGGTATTTATTTTCCTGCTGATTTAAGAGCTCTTTGAGGGTACAAAAATACAGTCTGTACAATATTCAAAAGGGTTTAACTGGGCAGAGCAGGCTCTTGCCCAGTTCAACCTGCTGAATGACTGGCACCTGATTTTGAATAGCACTTAACCAGTTAGTGCCACTGAATATCACTGCTAACCGTCCATCTCCTAACCAGTTAGCTTAAGTGTGGGCCAGGGGCGGAGCATGGGTGGAGTGCCTACTTAGCTAGTTAGTGGCGATTTTCAGTCTACTAACCAGCTTAAGACAGAAAAAAAAGGCTGTTCTAACTTTATGCGCTAAAGTTAACTGGCCACCGGTCTGAATATCGGCCAGTGCCTGGTTAACTTCCGGATGGCCCGTGATTCCAGGATATTCAATGACGGGGGCTGTACATGTCCCAGCATTGAATATCCAGGGTCAGGTCAGCACGGAGCTGTGAGCCACTCAGATGCCACATACCACCGTGGGCTGAGCATCAGGCAGAATGTTGTAGATGTTTTTAGGCCACAGGTTATATTGCTGGGTACATTTTCTGGTAGAATCCAATGTGTATGTTTGTGTCACTTAGAAGTCATCAGCACAAAAAAACCCCACAAAATCTAAGTGGAGATACAAGACAAGACAGGGGAGGGGTGAGAAATTACTGGAGAAAGTAGAGTGATCCTGTGTTTATCCAATAAACACCTATTTTTGTTTTTTTTTGCATCAGGATGATTTATCAGCGTTTATCAGTTAAAATCAGAAACCCTAGTTATAACTCAGCTTTCCATTAGGAAGAACTAAGGCATTGCACACCTATTCTTGCAATACCAAATTCTATAGTTTTCTAATAAATCTTTCTGCAGCATTTGAGTGTTCCTCTATGAAGTCTTTTCTACTTGGTTTCCCACAAACACTGCCTAACATCTGTACAGAACATCATTAGATGGGGCGCTATAATTATTGTCCTTTTGTAGTCATAAGTTGTGGTTGCATTTTCTCATAACTCAAGCCATAAACAAATTATGCGTGTATTAGCATTTAATGAAGAAATGGCAGGATTAAATGTATGGAAAGTGAAGATGAATGAATGGTAGTTATATTATACAGCATTTGATTTACTGTAAGGGTTTCTCTTATTTTATATTTACAATAGATGCCATTCATTGTTTTCTTACTCAAGATATACTGGAGAAACAATTTTTCTGTTAGTTTGATATTTTGAAGGTCAGTGAGATATGTACATTGAAGAAATTTATGCTCACAATTATATTTTCAAACCAGGAGTCCCAAGTTTTACTTTGACAAACATGCTTGTTAGTTCAAACCAGATCTTCATGTAAAAAATAATGCAAAATTCTCAGTAGACCATGAAATTGAACAGCCTTGACATCAGCATAGAGTCATGCTATTCAGAAGCATAAATCCAAGGGATCAGTACCAAATAAAAAAAAAGATCTTGGGGTGATCACATCTGATGACCTCAAGTTTGTAGAGCACTGTAACAGCGTAGTATCCAGAGCCAGAAAAATATTAGGGTATGCAGAAAGAGGTATAATTAGTAGAAAAAGGAGTATAAAATGCTTTAGATCAAGGGTATCCAACTTCAGCCCTCACCAGGTCAGGTTTTCAAGATGTGCACTTTGAATATGCACGAAATCTCTTTGTATACAATTGAGGCAGTGCATGGAAATCTCATGCATATTCATTGAGGAAATCATGAAAACCCGACTGGATTCTGGCCCTTAAGGACTGAGGTTGGAGACCCCTGCTCTTGATAAATTACCATGAAACAACTGTGTCTAGGGGATCAATAGTCACCATAATGAACCTGATGCTAGAAGAGGCAGAAATGACTGCGGATATCTCTCCCCCCCCCCCGACAGCATGGAGACCCCAGTAAGGGGTGGGGATCTTCAGGGGACTGCCTGTGTCAGAGAGCTATGCCAGGGTTTAGAGGTGTTGGGGTGGGTCTTCATGATGTTGGGGTGGGGGTCGGTAGAGGGAAGATGTCTTTTTTTTAAGTTAGGGGTGTGAGGGATGTTAGCAGCTTCAGAGAATGGCTCATCATGGAAATGGGAGAGGTTGAGGGGGGTTTGAATCTTGAAGGGATTGTTGGAAGGGGGAGATTGATGTTGTAGGGAATAGCAATTTTAAGAATTTATAGAAATGGAAAGCTGGCACAACCAGAATGCTATTTCTTTTCCATGTACAGTTTTTTTTTTTAATTGTTGCTCCAGCTAGAAGTGCTGACAGATACACCTATGCTCTTGCATGTCATTGTAGTATTTTTAAAAAGGCTCCACATTTGGCAGATCCTTTTGCAAAATACCAGGGGAGCTGTGAATGTCCAGACTTGGACATCTGAATTCCGATCTCAACGTTCTACATAAAATGGCCCTTTATGTGTTTGTTCTTTGGAAAGAAAGGGAGTGGTGGGGGGGGGGGGGGCATATTAATAGACATTCCAGTTTCCTGAAACATGAGAAATGTGCAAGGAGCAAACATTGTTTCAATGGAAATTCAGCATGAACACCATACCCTGACATGCAAAAGCAGTTTGCATACGCAAGAGCCAGAGGAAAGGTTAGAAGAGACATTGTACAGGCAATTAATGAAGGAACATATGGGAGTCTGCAAAGGTGAGGTAAAGAGACATTTGGAGATCAGAACAGAAAGGAGAAAAATAATTTTTTCCTTTTACTTTTAAGGTGTTTATTTCACCAGTTCATGTTATTGTGAGGAGCTGGGACCAGTCAAGTCTCCTTCCTTGGCATGCCTTGAATACTCACACTTAATATGAGTCTCCAAAGAGGGTAGATTCAAGAATAACATTAGAAAAATTTTCATCACAGCTATAGTGGTGAATACGTGGGTCAACCCCCAGTGGAAATGATGAATACAAAAGCAATAACAGAGTTCAAGCAAACAAGGGATAAATACAAATCCCTAACTGCAAATAGTTAAAGGAAAAGCCAAAGATCAACTAGTGTCTCTAATATATTGCAGTAGAAAGTACATTGGGCAGATTAGATGGGCTTTCTGGTTCTTATCTAGTGTCAGATTTTCTATTTCTTTGTAGTGTTTCTAGGTTTTTGTAGTGTTTCCGGTATTTTGAGTTAGCAAATGTCCATTTTTCTTTAGAAAATATTCATTAATATAATATAATCAAAATATTCATAAACAACGCTAAGGGCATGCTAGCATTTTTAGTGCACGCTAAACACTAAAGACACCCATAGGAATATATGGGTGTCTCTAGCATTTAGCATGCACTAATTTTAGTCATGCGCTAAAAACACTAGCATGTCTTAGTAAACAGGGCCCTAAAAGCGCCTAGGCATACCTAGGAAAGATACAGAATATAAAAATCAAATACAATTCAAACTACTTATTGTAATACAAAGTTTCAAAATAAGCAAGTTCTAAGCCACTTTCGAAACAGTAAATAGTAAGTAGATGTTCTAATAGCAACAGAAAGATCATTCCACATCTTTGTAGCTTGATAAGAAAATGTGGTCATAAATATCCATTTGTATTTAAAAACCTTTTCCTTTTGGAAAATGTAATAAGAACCAGTTCCTTGGTCACAGCATTCCTTTAGAAGGCAGAAAGAGACAAGCACAATTATATATTGCGGAACTTGGTCATATAAGATCTTAAACACTATTGTACAAATACAAGTGTGTTTAATTTTTAGCCAGTGAGCTTTGATCAATGGTGAAACCCTATCAAATTTTCTAGCAGAATATAACAATCTCAGGAGCCATTTTACTAAGGCGTGTAGGCGCTTACGCATGTCTAACTTGCATCAAATTGGCACTACTGCCCGGCTACCGCATGCCCTGGGTGGTAATTCCATTTTTGGCATGCGGCCAAAACACGTGGTAGAAAATATTTTCTATTTTCTACCGTGTGGCGCTTACCAGGTGGTAATCGGCAGTTGATGTGCATTGAACACTTATCGCATGGTTAGCATGCGAGACCTTACCACTAAGTCAATGGGTGGTGGTAAGGTCTCAGGCCGAAACGGACATGTGCTGGTTTTAATTTTGCCACACGTCCATTTTCCGGCACAAAAATAAATGCCTTTTTTCCATGCCCGCTCAGGAAATGCACCAGCGTATGTCCAAAACACACACCTACACCAGTGTAGGCCACTTTTAGGCATGCCTTAGTAAAAGGGCCCCTCATTACTATATTTTGCAGAGTTTCAAAAGAAAATGTTATTAACAAAAAACTTTTGTATCACATTTTTCATCTGAGCCTATTGCACTGACGATCCTAGGTCGGCTGCCCCCCCCCCCCCCGGGTGCAGCACGACACCCCCTCCTGGCGCAATGACACCCCCTCCCGGCACATCAACCCCCCTCTCAGGTTTACAATATAGCATAAACTATTTTACAGCACATGGTCCAATGCAGACTCCTATTGTGCATCCAACAATTCTATCTTCTGACTAGAGAAATGGGACCCTGTGTACTATACCCAATGACCAGAGAGAAATCGGTAGTATAACATGTTGAGTAACTTGGACTGCAGCAAATGAACTTCATTTTACAACCACACAGGGTTTTTTTCCCCTCCAGACTCAGATTTAAGAATAGGTAACTTATTCTGTTGCCAAATTTTGATAGGCATTAGAGGGATGCCTCTGCTGCAGTGCCGCAGCACTGTGGCTGTTGTTCTGTTAAGTAACCAGCAGCAACCTTGATAAACAAAATTTAGCACAAGGCCCTCGAGCTCCCATGAGTTGGCAGGATTGCTGTGTTCCACCCCTCATATGAGTCTCTATAGTAACCTGAAGCATTGTGGGAGGAGGGGGCAAGTCACTGCAGGCCCTATCAGCATGTGAGGGCTCCCAGGCCCCACGCCTGAATTTTCTTATTGGAATTGTTGCTGCTACTTGGGGACCAGGACAGAGGTGTAGGTGATGGAAGAGATTGACTGAGGCCACTTTCTAGGCAGAGGTGATTGGTGTGGGAGAAGCAAAGGACTTCCTTCCTCTTCCATTGCCAATTGAAATCCAACCATGTTTTTTTCTCATTTGTAACTGTCTCTCTCTTCTGTCTAACCCATCCATGCATCAAAAGCCATCAGATGAGGGCCACAGATCTCAGCTCCTTCAAGAAAACATGATGCATGTGCTCCCTGAGTCTCTGCAGTAGGTGTCACTGTTGTGAAATGACCATAGTTACCACTTCCCCACAGTATGTGAATACTGTCTCTGAAGCACCCCCAGGCAACCTGAGGAGCAGAAACCGGGCCCCCATGTCTTCTCTCATGACATTATACAACATTATTACTAAGGATTTGCATTTGTGAGCATGCATTCAGTTCATATGGATGCCTAAAAATGTAAAATGTGTGTAGATACAAATGAATCAATGAGTGTACAATTGATCTGCACATGCATAAAAGTTCTTGCACACAAGAAAAACATAAATGTGTGAGAAAACATTAAAAATAATATAACATCTTCTTTCAAAATGAAGATTAAGCTGATATTTTTAGGCTGCAATTCAGAGACCAATTTACTAAAGTGAGGTACGTTTTTGCACTTACTGCAAATTAACAGCCAAAATTAATGCACAGTACGGTAAGTACAAAAGCTGTTCAGTAACTATTAGGGGCATGTCCAGCATTCCTCCTCTAGTTTCCACACAGACAAGATCCTTACCACTCATTAATGTCAAGGGCCATTAACTCAGATTAACCTAACATCACTTCTTGAGGTAGCATTAAGTACACCTGTGCTAACAGAAAATTTGACACTTGGGATGAAATTCTATAAGTGGGTACCTTATAGGCACTCCTATGATGTGCAGAGGGAGCCTATTCTACAGTGCCATCTAGGATCCCAGGTCACCGTGTAGTCCTCCCCAACCCAAAGGCTGCACAGTTTGAACATACGTGTCATTGTGCTTTCTTTTTCACTGCTCCCTTCCATTGGAACGCTCTCCCTCTCTCTCTCAGGATCGAATCGTCTTTTAAATTGTTTGAAATAGCTTTAAAGACACACCTTTTTAAGCAAGCCTTTTCTCTAGGTTGAAAATGGGTATTGGGTTCATTGTCACCATTCCCCGTCTTGCCCCCCCCCCCCCCCCCCCCCCCCCACTACACTCCTCAGTTCTGATGTGGTTGTCCTGGTTTGATTGCCTTGGCCTCTTTCCTATCACAATGATGTAGTTCCTTTCCTACTCTTTTGTATTTTGTTTTAAATTTATTTGTAAACTGCTCAGTTCTGCAAGTCAGCTTGGGCAGTATACCAAGTTTTAATAAACTATAAAGTATTCCATTATAGAATACTTACATTTATGCACCTGCAATTAAAGCAGCCATAGACGTAACATAACATAACATAACATAATCCAGTATTTCTATACTGCAAATACTTTCAAAAGTGGTTCACTGTGGTTTACAAAATATAAAAAAAAATGGAAACAAACCTCCCATGTAATACAACAGGAATTGCTGCTAAATAATAATATAGAAGGTAAACAGTCATCTGATATAAAAATGATTTAAAGACTTTTCTAAGAGTATAGTAATCTGTAATCTGACGAAGACCACCCGGAAGTAATTTCTAATGTTTTGCGGCCTGAAATGGCCAGGTAGAGTTAAATATTCTTTTGTTTCTTTTTCTTTTCAGACTAGGAAAATCAAAAGACAACTTCATTTGTAACTTCAAAACTTTTAAGAGTGGAGTAATTTGAACCAGAGAACACATATAGGGCTAGATTCTATATATGGTGTCTGAAAACTCCGCGCTGAAACAGTTATGCCTAGGTGTATTCTCTAAAGTAAGCCTAAATTTTATAGAATAGACTTAAATTTCTGTGCAGTATATACAATACACTGGGTGGCTCGCCACATGACAAAATTTGGTCACATCCGTTTAGACCACGTTTTACTTGGTATAAATCCCGATGCCTAAATTAGGAGCAGATTGGCATATTCTATAATAATGCGCATAGATTTTTTAAAATGCCCATGCCCTGCCCATGGTCACGCTCACTTTTCAACTATGCAACTTAGAATTTAGGCGCATCATGTTATAGAATACATTTAGTAAGCTGTGCGTGCAAATCTCGATGCCAATTAGTGCTAATAATTTCTTGTTAACATCCAATTAACAGTGCTGATTAGCTAATTATTCAATTAAGTTATGCACATTGTTATAGAATATGCTTTCATTTCCATGTGGATTTTCAGGCTCAATATATAGAATCTGGGGAATTTGGTGTTACAGTATCATTTAAGATTGTAAAGAAGAGACAATAGAATTTAAACGAAATTCTAGTTTCAACTGGCAACCAGTGAAGACATATTAGATATGGTGTAATTCTGTTGTACTTTGATAAAAAAAAATATCAAACGTACATAACTGTTGGCAGACACTTAAATGTAGCAGAGAGATGTGTAGCTTACAGTGTTTTGTTAATTGTGCATGTAACTTGAGTCCTGTCCATGTCCCATCCATGCTCTGCCCATATATACGCCATCACAGGAGGGTGCTAAGGTGTCCTGCTGAAATTTTAGAGGGTAACTGCATTTATATGTATACGTTCTAGTATTCTAAACGTTTATGCAGGCAGGGGGCACAGAAATACAGGCGCCTAGATTATAGAATTACACACACTACTTACTATTTACTAACTACAATGTGCAGTTCCACATCTGATCTTCACCTATACCTCATTCATTCCCTGCACAATCCCACACTAAGCAGTTAACACAGGAGTTTTATCTCACTGGCTGTTTTTGCACACAATAGCTGTTAGCGTGGGCCTGTGCTGAGAGTTAGGGGCCTTTTTATTAAAGGGTGGTAGGGCCACCTGCTGTTTCCCTTGCTAGAAGATAAAAATTATTTTCTAGTGCAGGGGGTGGGGAGTAAGCATGTCGGATGATGTACTGCCCGATTAGCATTGGATATGCATGTGAGCCCTTACCACCAAGTAAATAGGTGACGGTAAGGTCTCAGGCAGTAATGGCCATACGCTAATTGTGAAATTAGCACATGGCCATTAAGGAAGGCTTTTTATGGCTGTGATAAAAAGTGGCCTCTCTGCACAGCAATCCCATATGCCAACACTACCACAGGCCACGTTTTAACATGGCTCTGTAAAAGGACCCCTTCGTGTACTTTAAAACTTGCACTAATTTCAGTAAAGGGGCCCCTCAGTCTAATAAAGCCTAAAAAAGTTTGTATGAAAAATACTGTAATCAAGAAACAACATTTTGAAATTTAACTTAACATCACTGAGTTAAAGCAAATCATGCAGAAGTAAGTTATAAATAGTAAAAACTTTAATGATTTATTATCTGTTAATAACTCTGGTCCTGAGTGCATAATAATATTGCTGTTATTGGCTCCTAAGCTATCTCATATTAGATGAACATTAGCTCTGCAGAAAAAAAAGGATAAAGTAGTAAACAGTTTTTCATAGAGGAGTAATATCCATGAATAAATTATTGATGCTTTTAAGCAAGATATGAAAAGCAAAGTTCACTGTTTGCATGATGGGTCAGATATCAATCATAGCCTAATAGTTTAAACCATAGTGTTATGTATTGAAACACGGGAGATCCAGGCCAGTTAAGACTGAGCATACTATGAAGATGGTGCAGTGAGACCCAGGAAGATAGCTGCTCTACTGAGATAGCCCTATTGGACAAGAAATAGTACTGTAGGTATGCCTTGGTGAGGTATCTGTCTAGTACTTGTATTGGTGGGAATCCAGTGGAGGTGATGGAGAAAAGGACTGTATCTAAATCCAAGAAAATTTGGGATAAGTACATAGGATCTCTAAGGGCGAAGATGTGGTATGGGCAGACTGGATAGGTCATATGGTTTTCATCTGCCTCCTTCTTCTCTGTTTCTAACTGTCTGAGCATTCTAACTGAAGGGAAGGAGAAATGGCAGAGATTACTAGAGAAAAGGACCAACTTAGCCCTCCACCAATCATTCAGATATGGGATAACAATCATATTTGTGTGCACTGCCTGGATGATTTCAGTCTTATGTATGAAATCTAAAATCTTTGCAGTGCTTAGATGGGGGCATCCAAACCCTCTTGAGGCCCGGTATATGTAGTCTTGTTACTGTCAGAGGGCCCAGTTACTCACATTTCTTCAATTCCCTGGGCAGCCAAGTGGAACCCTTGTAGGTCATCTTCTGCCATTTGTTCTCCAAAAGCCTATAAAACAGAGGTTATTTTTTTCTCAGGTGTTTTTCTAGGTCCTTGATCTTCTTTTCACTTCTAGTTATCATGTCTCTCAGCCTTGCTGCCTCTGCCATTTTTCCATGTCAGATGTTCTGCTCTACTTCAGGCATTCTCTTACTGAATGCTATCATTGCTGTGGAAATTTCTGTCTTTTGCCTTTTGTCCAAATTTGTCTCTCTCAGTTTACTGCCAATAAGCAACTTATTCCCCATCACAGTCACAAACTGAAAATGAGTCAAAGGGAGCCCATTTTCATGAACCAACCAAAACAAACTACCTGGGGACTGCAAATGTGTATATGCCTGAAAAGCCCTGATCAAAGAAGAACATTGAGTACTCCCGGCTGGACCACCAAATAACAAATCATCCATATAATGGACAATAGAATCAAAACCAGACATCTGTTCAACCACCCAGTGCATGAATGTAGAGAAGTTTTCAAAATAAAAACACAGAATAGAGCAGCCATCAGCATGCACTTGTCAAAATAATAAAAGCCATCAAAATGGAAACCTAATAAATGAAAAGAATCTGGGTGAACAGGTAAGTGCTGAAATGAAGACTCAATGTCCACCTTAGCCATAAAGGCACCAGACCAAAACGGCATATCATGTCCACTATCTGATCAAACAAGGCATATTTTACCGAACAGCTTTCCGGATCAGTGAAGGAATTGACGTGTTTGTCTGGAGGATAGGACAAATTATGTATCAGGCAATACCTTTGAGGCTCCCTTCAGTACAGTACTCAAGGGGGACAATATGAGCTCAGGAAAATGAGGAGTACCAAAAGAACCAGCAATCCAACCCAAACTCAACTCCTTCCCTAACTTCGCAGACACCACAGAACACAGCTGACTTACAGAGGGTGCATTTCAACAACCATGAGACAAAGGAAGACCTGAAAAAGGAATGACAAAACCAAAAGAAAAACCATCATGAAGCAACTGAGCAAATGCAATATCAGGATACACCTGCAACAAAGAGTACATGGCAGGCAACTTGATGGGTGAAGGGGCCTTGCCTGAACACTGTATCCACAACTGGTGCTCTGCCCCTGCTCAATTGTCCCAGACCACCACCTCAGGACTGAAAACATCTGAAGGCTGTATGGGAACCCTCACGGTTACTAAATCCATGTCAATATCGACAATCGGGATGAGCACACCACCCGACATTGTATTGGAAACAAAAATTAACCCAGAAACCTCCCACACCAGGTCGATGGAAAGGCAGTCCCCATCTCAGAAAATGATTCAGACATCGAACATCCAAATGAAAACCTAGAAGACACGGACTGGACTCCCCCAGACATTCCTAAGGCAGGCCCTGAACAAAAGGACCCTACCCTGGAAGATGTCATTTCCACCAACCACAAATCAATATCCCAAAAACCCCAATGATCAGCCCAATTCTTGGCCAAACTACAATGAAACTGCTCTTCACAGTTAAGCCAGGACCAGCCACTATGCATCTAGTATGCCCTCAAAATTAAATTTGCATACTTCAACAATTGAAGGTAAAGTGCAGGCTGTGCCTCCCCCAAGACACTGGTGTAAACCTGAAGAGCAAGCAACCAATTAAAAAATTGTCTTAGGAATCTTCCCCTTTTCTGCCTACCCTAAACTTTTGGATGAGTCGCATATTTTATCAGACCCCTCTTGATCCCTTGTCAACAACAAAATATATCCACATATTTAACCCTCAAAATATCCTGATGCAAATTTTGAGACAATTGGCAATATAAAGGCACCATTGCACAAAGAATATGACCATAGCACAATACATGAGACACTGTGGATTTGGTCATGTGACCCTTCAGCAGGAATAACCCCACTGGATGTGCCTGGAACTACATCATTGGAGGATGGCGAATAAGATGACTCTTCTGACGAATTCCAAGACTCCAAAGACTCCCAAACTTGCCAATCCCCTCTTTTGCCATTTCTCAGAATCCAGCTGCTGGACCATATGTCGCAGCTGTCACATGAACTTTTGTCATTCAAGTGCTTCCCCAAAGACCGTTGTGATTGAACTCCCCTGTGTCAGCCCACCCTCACCCCAGAAATACCCCCACCACCCTCAGCAACTACCCCAGAATCAAAATGCAGGCAGATTAAACCCATGGCAATTCACCAGCCACTGTGGTGGGTATGGAAACCCTAGGTGAGCCAGGAACAACATCATCAAGACTCACAGCAGGACCAGGAGCCACAGGAACGGAAGAACACGTGGCTCCCCATCCCACACACCTCTGCCATCACTCTTCTTGCTTTTCTGTGAAACCCCCTGACCTGAAGCCTCTGGTTGTCCTGCCCTTTTTCTAGCAGACTGACTAGCACCTGCCACTGCTGCACTCTGTTTACTCTTCCTTACTCTGTTAGGAGCCATAACAAACTATAGAAATTTCCTTAACTGTCACAAAAAAACTGATAATAATAAAAGAATGTTAATCCTAAAACAAACAAAAAAAACAGCACCACGGGCCTTTAAAAATGGAACACAGTTCTTTAATGAATGAGCCTTGACAAAAAGACCCGACACGGGCCGTGTTTCGGTGACTAGCACCTGCGTCAGGGGTCACAGTGATGACGTGGAAAACTTGGGGAATAACTCGAATATATTCCTCTACAATATATTATTCCTTACCCCACGTCTCATATAGTAAAAGCTACAAAGCACCAAGGCACTTTCACTTTCTGTATCCAAATGGATCCATGGTGCTGTTTTTTTTGTTTGGACTTTAGTTTGTACTTCGTTCCCTCTCTTTTGTTAAATCCTAAAACAAACCTCACTTCTACTAACCTCTCAAAACAAACGTGAAGAGCACCAGGACACCAAGACCTGGGAAACACACCTCCACCCCCTCCCCCCGTTCACTCAACACCTATCCCAGTACTCTCCTTGACACACTGAGAAAGGAAACCAGGGCAGGATGCACAATAATACAAAAAGGAGCCACGGTATTGCACTAGGAATGAAGAAAAAGAAAGTTTCTCACCAAACTGCTATTATTGAACGTGGCACCATGCTGTGAGGCAGATGATACCAACACTGGTCCTCCCACTGCTCGCAGCACTGCCACTGCCATGGAAATGGGGAAAAAAAAAAAACTTCACACCTGAACAAACACACCAGAAAAACAAAGACACTGTACTCGGCAACCCCTTTAAAAAACACCCCATAAATACCCTCTGGAGGTAAGAAAAATTGCACAGTTTTTCTCTTAATGACCACCTCAACTCCCAAATCTGCACCCAATGCTACACCTCCCTCACTAGAACAAAATTTGCCTGCCAAAACCACAAACACAAAACATTCTATATCACCAGCCTTATAACCCTATCAACCAAACAGAGCCCCCAAGTAACCTTACTTCTTACACCCTACCTTCATACCCTTTTATCAACACCTACACACTTAACCTCCCCCCACCCCACCCATTAAACATCAGCACAGCTCATTACAGCTGATGTTATCTACTCACAGCTTATGGCTGTGAGTCCCCTTATACTTTTACTAGCCATTGAGCCCGTGAAAACGGGCTACTTTTGGAATGGGGGGGGGGGTTCCGAGCCCCCCTCCCCCCCCCCCGGAGTCGCTGCCGCCGCCCCTCCACCCGGCCCGAGCAGCACTGTAAACTTACATCAGCACGCAGCAGCAGACATATCAGCAAAGCTGCCGTCGGAGCGGGCTTCCTTCTCTGCCTGTGATCCGCCCTTGTGTGACGTAACGTCGGCGAGGGCGGGACAAAGGCAGAGAAAGAAGCCTGATGGCAGCTTTGCTGATGTGCCTGCTGCTGCGTGCTGATGTAAGTTCACAGTGCTCGGGCCAGATGGAGGGGCGGCGGCGACTCCGAGGGAGGGGGGAGGTGGTGCGGTTCCGACGTCTGCAGCATGCCGGTAGAGACTTCCCTCTCTGTCTCGCCCCCATCATCATGTATTGAAGCGGGGGCGGTGCAGAGAGGGAAGTCTCTACTGCGCATTTGCGAGTGAGTATGGTCACTCACCCTTTATATGTTTGATTTGTTTCTGTCTTCCTTTTGATGGCTTTTTCATCTTTGATAATAATATGTGCAATAAGACCTTTGTTAGTAGGAACTGTAATATTTCTCTCTATTTTTGGTATTTTATGGACTGTCTTCCATCTTGTCTATTGTAGTGATGTTTTTATGGTTGCTTAATTTGTTTCATTATGAAGACCTTTTGATGGTCATTTTAGAACATTTTGGACATTCGTAAACTGGCTTGTAGACAGGAATATTGCATACACATCTCAATTTTAGAAAGCTGTGACTAGGACAAGACAGAAAGATACACATGCATTTCCCATTTCAGAAGGGGAATGCATGTTCATGACTCCCAACATTAACATCAGGATTTATGCCAGCTCCTGGGGACATCTAGGCTAGAGAAAGTTGCTTGTTTTGTGCCACACTCCGCTGGTAGGATTAAGGATAGTCACCCTAAACTCTCCCAGTGCTTTTGTCCCCCAGAGAACGATAAAAGATATTGGGCTCTGTGGCAATTTTGGAAAACATTGATGTGTATGTTTCTAAAATAGCCGACATACACATGAATATTCTGGTACATTTATGTTCTGAAATACCAACATATCTGTTTATATTGCCATGCTGACCTCTGATATTTTAGACTTTGATCTTTGTAAAATGGGTGCTCCTACGACATGTCCATTCCTGGATGTATTTTAGAACAGTCTCTACATCAGCAGGTCCTGTTCTTAAATACTACTGTAACTTGACAGTCCTAACTTGGATGTCTCAGTTCTGATTTGTATGTCTCCTTAAAATCCACCTTTAATATATGTGTGTGTTTAATTTTTGTATACTAGTATGGTGTTTTTATTATGAAAAGTGGTCTACTAAATTTCATAAACCTTATATATAGGATCAAAATATAGTAGTAATCTGATGAGGTAAAATTATTATTTGGCCATTTTATTATCTGGAATTCTATATTGTTAATGCCTCAAAGATGAATGCACATTTGTTGATAACATTAGCTTGTGTTTTTTGAAAGACTAATTCTTAAATTATAACGTCCTTGCTGACTTATTTGGACACTTGATCATATCGAACATTCAAATCTCAAAATTATGCATATGCACCCTCAGTATTATCAGATTTAGAACATCACTGCTAAATGTTTTTATTGGTATAATATTTTACTTCTTGTTGTAACATTGGCTTTTAGTCAGAATGCCTGGCATGGCGACAATACATACATGCATAATATATAAACAAATAAATATATTGTTCATAAAGTATTAGGGGAAAACAGTATTTCCACTGTTGTAAATGAAAATGTTTTTCATGCATCCAGTGAATAAAATACAGCTAATACCTGCTATCATGAAATAATGATCTCTGCACACAAATGTTTTATTGCAACTCAACATATAATTTGGTTCTCTAACATCCCTACTTAGTAGAATTGATTTGTATTCCCATCTATGCTGTAGCAATTGTAGGACTGTAACCATGCCTAAAAGATTGTTTGGATCTATAATTATATTCTGTTTTACTTGGCATTTGTTTATTTGTGTTGTTTTGCTTTTTTTTTGGGGGGGGGGGGGTAGAGGACTGCATTCTGTGCTAATGAAGGTTCCCTGTGCTGCACTATATTGATGACTCAATTCCTATGATTTTGAAATTCTATCAAGTCTTTATTACTGACAACAACAGATAAGAAAAATAGTTTATTTGAAGTCAAGGATTTCAAAACTCATTTGAATCTTTTGATTTGGATTTTTCAGATTTTCCAAATCTAACCATAAGGGGCTAGATTCTATATATGGTGCCTGAAAAATCCGTGTGGAAAACATTTCTACCTCAGCGTATTCTATAAGCAGTGCCTAGATTTAGGTGCGGTATACAGAATACGCTTAGTTGGTATCCTAGCACCTAAAACTACACACTTCCATTTACACCAGTGAAAATGTGGCATAAATCCCGGTGCATAGGTTTAGGCGCAGTGAGCTATATTCTATAACAGTGCTTGTAAATTTCTGAACGCCTATTTCCCCATCTATAGCTATGCCCCTTTTTGCCTGCTTGCATTAAAATTAGGTGCAGTGTGTTATAGAATAGGCTTAGGGAGTTGTGCGCGTAAATTCTAATTATTGCCAATTAGTTCTCATTGCTTGTTAAGTGCTGTTAACAATGCTGATTGGCTGCCAATTAAGTGATATGCGTTGTTGTAGAATATACTTGGATTTTGGTGCAAAATGCTAAGCTTACTATATAGAACCCGATGGAATATGGGGTACATTATGGTACACAAATTATTTCCCTGTCCAAGTGAACTCACAAAGTGATTTGTCCAAGGTCACATAAAGCATCTATGGGGAAAAGCAGAATTTGAACCCCAGTTTTACTTTTTCATAACCTTCCTCTCTAACCACCAAGCACTTGGTTTATAGTATGGAGGTACATTATTTATTTAATTTATCTCACAAATCTTGATATACCACTAATCGCCAAATTACATTGCTGCTAAGCAGTTCACAGAATCTAGTAAAATGGAGCCAGAAAATGCAAGAGGGGAGGGGAAGAGAAAACCAGAAGAGATAAAGGAAGTGGAGAAGAGGCAGGCTAAGTGCCTGGCTCAAAGGTGAGCTGAAACAGCTAGGTTTTAATGAATGTCTTGAACTTGGTGTATGAGGGTTCTTGTCTAATTTGTAATAGAAGGGAGTTCCAAAGTTGTGGACCGGCATATCTGAAGGCCGTGTCCTGATAGGTGGCTAAACATAGGGAGGATGGAGGGTGAAGGAGAAGTGATTGTTGGGAGGAACACAGCAGACAATCAGGATTGTTAGGGATTAATAGGTCACTGATATAATCAGGAAGAGTGGGTAAGTGGCTTTTGAACACCAAAGTGAGTAGTTTGAAACTGACATGAACAGAAACTAGTAGCCAGTGCTTATGTTTGAGGAGAGGTATGACATGTCTGAAGTGGTGTGTATTATGCAGCAGTTTAACAGTGGTGGATTAGACTAATTGCAGACATTTTAGGATATGTAAAAGGAGTCCAGTGTAGATGGCATTGCAATAATCCAAGAACTGGATGACAAGACTAAGGAGAAGTATTATGAACGGCATAACAGCTCGTAACTAGAGGCTGACCTAACCACGAGATTTTTTTTTTCCAGTTTTGGCCAAAACTGAATCTGCGGCCAAAATATGCCACTTGGATTTGGCCACTCCTGTCCCTAAACCATAGCAGCCTCCTGTCTCTCCCTCCTCTTCCTCCCCTGAACAAAGGTAATACCCCCTCTCCTTCTGCCTCTCTGTCCCCCTCCTCTGAACAAAGGTATCACCAGTGCTGCTGCAACCCTTCTCCTCCCCAAACAACAATAACACTGATGCTGTCCCATCCTCTCCCCAAACCTTTGAGTCTCTGTTGGTCTGTTAGCTAGTTGGGGCAGGAGCAATCCCTAATATTCTCATGCCCCTGCCCTCTCTGCCATCTACTGAGGTTCATGGCAGCCATTTTGCTTTTTACTTTCCAAATTTGTACTTTGTTAACTAAGTGCAAAGGTACAGCTTGAATGTAACTCATTACAAGTAAAAAGTATTGAAAAAATTTTTTAACTCGTTACAAATAAAAGTACTGGCAATTGTACTTAAGTACTTGAACAAAGTGCAAGTGCTTTGTTACTACCCATCTCTGGCAGTAAGGTATTGGAGCTTTTTCAAATTGTTGCATTGTAAAGATAAGTGACATTTTCTCCCAGATTGTATATAGCGTGCCTAGAGATCTGTGCCGAAATCCAAGCGGATTCTATAACAATGTGTGTAACTTAATAAGCTTAACAAGCTAATGAGTACTGATAACAGCTCTTAACAAGCAATAACGAGCACTAATAGGCACTAATTAGAATTTATGTGCAAAACTTACTAAGGGCCCCTTTTACTAAGCGGCGGTAAGTCCACGTGGGCTTACCATTCGCTAAACAGGAAGTACCACTGGACTACCACTGGACTACCACAACAGCCTGGAGGTACTTCCTACCTCTAGTACGCCATCATATCCAGTGCTACAAAAATATATTTATTTTTGTAGCACTGGGGTGTAATCGGGCAGTGCCACATGCTACCTGGTTACCGCTGGGTTAGCGCAGAAGCCCCTACTGCCACCTCAATAGCTGGTGGTAAGGGCTCCCCCTGAAACGGCTGCACAGCAAGTGCGTTACTTGCCGCATGGCTATTTCCTGCAGGAAAGAGAGACTTCCTTTTTATCTGCTGCAGTAAAAGGAGGCCTTGGTGCATATGAAAAACATGCACTGTTGCCAGCACAGGCCCCCTTTTGCTGCAGCTTGGTAAAAGGGACCCTAACAGGCTTATTTTCAAAAGAGAAGGGCACCCATCTTTTGACACAAATCGGGAGATGGGCGTCCTTCTCTCAGAGTCGCTCAAATCGGCATAATAGAAAGCCGATTTTGGGCATCCCAAACTGATTCCCGTTGCGGGGACGACCAAAGTTCCCGGGGGTGTGTCAGAGGTGTAGAAAAGGCGGGACTTGGGCGTGCCTAACAGATGGGTGTCCTCGGCCGATAATGAAAAAAAGAAGGGCGTCCCTGCCGAGCACTTGACCGACTTTACTTGGTCCATTTTTTTTACGACCAAGCCACAAAAATGTGTCCTAAATGACCAGATGACCACCGGAGGGAATCGGGGATGACCTCCCCTGACTCCCCCAGTGGTCACTAACCACCTCCTACCCCCCAAAAAATGAACTTTAAAAACTTTTTTTTTTTTTTTAGAGTATGGGTGAAGGACGTCTTTCGCTATGCCTCTGTCCGTTTGATGGCAGTTGAGGACATCCAAAATGTGGATGTTTCTGTGAGAAGGATGTCCATGCCTTTGCTATGCCTCTGACACCCCCTTTATTTATTTGGATTTTGGATCACAAGTAGCAGCAGTGGGATTTGAAATGGCCACCTCTAGATTGCAAGACCAGTGCTCTAACCACTAGGCCACTCCTCCACTCCACTCCACTCCCTTGAAATGTGGCTGTCCCTGTGGCGGTGGCAGTATGCAGGTCCCTGGGGGGGGTCGTAGGTGTGTGTCAGTGGAGGCATAACGAAGGCGTGGACGTCACCACCCCCACAGGGATGGCCAAATTTCAAGGGAGTGGAAGAGTGGCCTAGTGGTTAGAGCACTGGTTAGAGCAATCCAGAGGTGGCCAATTCAAATCCCACTGCTACTACGTGTGATCCAAAATCCAAATAAATAAAGGGGGTGTCAGAGGCATAGCAGGCATGGCTGTCCTTCTCACAGAACCATCCAGGCATGGACGTCCTTCTCACAGAAACATACACATTTTGGACATCTTCAGCTGCCATCGCAAGGACGGAGCACGCCCTTCACCCATACTCTAAAAAAAAAATGGAGCACTTGGATGTTTTCACTTGGACTTGTATTTTTCTAAGGTTGTAGATGGCAATTTGTTTAAGGTTGTAGACGGTTATTATACACGCAGCTTGTCTGCATGTATAAAGCCGTCTTTGGCATGCGCAGAGCAGCCACACATAATGCTTGGCTGCTCTGCACTGGCTTCCCCTCCTTAGGAAGGAAATTGTGTGCAAATGAGCTAACAGTGAGCAGCTCATTTGCATGCGATTTCCTTCATGCATGCCCGTTCCTTTCCAAATCGCTAAGGGATCGGTAAGGGAAGGGCTTTTTCTGTTCAGTTAGTGCATCAGTTAGTTCACTGCAGTGCTCCCTAGGGTGCCCGGTTGGTGTCCTGGTATGTGAGAGGGACCAGTGCACTACGAATGCTGGCTCCTCCCACGACCAAATCAGTTGGATTTGGTCGTTTTTGAGATGGGCATCCTCGCTTTCCATTATCGCTGAAAATCAGAAACGACCAAGTCCTGGGGATGATCTAAGGTCGACCTTAATTTGCTGATTTGGGCACCCCCAACCGTATTATCGAAATGAAAGATGGCCGCCCATCTTGTTTCGATAATATGGGCTTCGCCGCCCCTTGCTGGAGCCGTCCTGCGAGGAAGTCTCCAGGAAAACTTTGGCGTCCCTTTCGATTATGCCCCTCTGAGTGCCCTGTTTACTAAGCCACACTAGAGGCACGTTACCATTTTTAGTGTGCACTAAACATTAGCATGCACTAACCATGTAGATGCCCATAATATTCTTATGGTGTCTACATAATTAGCGTATGCTAATTTTAGCCTGTGCTAAAAACGCTAGTGCCAAACTCCTAATGCATGCAGCCAAAGAGGGGCATGGTTATGGGCAGGGAAATAGGTGTTTCATAGGAATTCCAAAGTTTATGTGAGTAGTTATAGAATATGGCCCACTTTACGTAAATCTACGTACCGGGATTTACGCCATGTTTTTGTGGTGTAAATGGATGCACATCATTTTAGGTGCTGATATATCAATTAAGCGTATTCTACAATTGATGCCTAAATCTAGGCGCCAATTATAGAATATGCTCAAGTTGGCACTGATTTCAGCACTGATTTTGTTATGCGCAATATATAGAATTTCCCCCTTTATGTGTGCAGCAGAAATTGATTTCACATTTTTCTTGCATTCATTTATAAACTCAAAAAAAGGATCAAGCTATCAGTCTTCTGACTAAGAGCACCTCTTGTAGGGTGAGATGAGGTCCTTGTGATATATTTTGGAATACATGTTATCAGTTGGATAGGGTGCACTATTGAAAAATGTGATCTGGACAAAATAAAATTGTAAAAGCCCATAGGCTTTGCATCTGGATGTATATATAAGAATGCAAAAACTGTATACTGTTCCAGAACATTTTTCATTCCCCTATGACCTTATTCCTAAAATGGTTTAGTTGTCTTGATAGATTTTCCATGGTCAGCTGTTAACTCATTTATTACAAGTCTATTTCCCTGTCAGTATAAGGCGTCTTTATAAAGGAAGATTTCTGTGGGTTGTGGAAGATGAGCAAAGACATATTCCATGTCTTAAAATTGTTTAAGCAGGTGCTGTGGGAAGCCATTGCTTTTTAAGGGTCTTCAAATGTTTACGGCAAAGCATATTTTCCCAGTGATTGAATTTTTCAACATACTAAAATACCATGGAGAAATATGTTTCCCAGCAGTTTTATGACTCCCTGGATGCATTATATCCAAACCTTCTTTCTACTTGGACACAAACGCTCAATTGCTAAAAAAAAAAATATTTATTCTTGCTAGTTTAACAGAATACTGCTTTAAAGGATACGCTAGCAGTACCAATGGGAATGCTGAAACATTAAGAGTAATATAGCTTTAAGAGAACTATTTTATTAAAGTGCACCACAGTAATTTTCTGCTGACTGTTATAGGCCCCACTTTTATAAAGGGTATTCTACATCCATGGAGGAGATTACCGCTGCTATTATTTTCTCCACTGCTTGATTTTAATGGATAACAGGGGATATAATATTTATTAGGTCTAAGCAGGGGAGGACATCATCTCAGTGTTGTCCTTTATATCTGGTTGGATACAGGTATAAAATAAACCTCAATAAACATGGAATAATTACTCAGGGGCAAGCAACTTAAATTTCTGTCTGCTAAAATATGTTATCAAGGATTGGCTTTATGAAGCGTAAGCTAGCATGCAGGGTATAGCAATAGTACCTGTTTATAAATATTAAAGCGTAAAGTGTTTGAGAATTATTGTTGCTATATTAGTTTAAAACTGTATAATGCAGAGATTACTGAAAGGACATAAAAATGTCCAACAAAGTATGTTTATAGTCTGCCACCTGTTTTACTACCTGATAGTCCTTTTGATCTTTCTGAGTACAGCAGATAGGGTGCTTATCTTACAGAAATATTAATTGATTAACTGTAGAATGGTCTTGCAGGAAATGCTGTTTATTCCAATGCACATCAGTTATTATTATGCTGTAGGATCTTTAGAGTAGAAATTAAGGGGACCTTTTACTAAGCGGTGGTGAAAAAAATGGCCTTAGCACAACCTGTCATGGGTTTTCCCCACACACTAAGGCTATTTTTACCGCAATGATAAACATGGCTTTCCTGTATTTTTTGTATTAATGGCCATATGCTAATGTTTCCATTAGCACATGGCCATTAAAATGTTACTGCATGAAGCAGTCATGTATTACATCTAGGAATTTTATCTCCCTGGCTCTCTGTGCTGTAACATTTATCCAGTCAATATTGGGGTAATTGAAATCATCCATTATTATAATGTTACCAAATTTGCTAGCTTTCCTAATTTCTGTAAACATTTCTTTATCTGTCCATTCTATTCTGGCGGACAGTAGTACAGCCCTACAAGAATACTCCTTTCCTTCACACATGTTATTTCTATCCATAATGATTCCACACTGCTATCTGTTTCATCTAGAATGTTAATTTTGTTTGACTTAATTCTCTCTTTAACTTATAATGCACCCCCTTCAATTTGATCCCCTCTATCATTATAATCTAATTTGTACCTTGTTAACACAGTGTCCTGTTGATTGTCATCCTTCCACCAAGTCTCTGAAATGACTACTATATCTACCTTATCATTTAGTGCTATATACTATCTTATTTTTTAGGCTTCTAGCATTTGTGTACAGGCACTTCAAATTGTGTTTTTTTCCTTGCATCTACAAGCTGCTTAGAAGTTGACAGGGATAATGTGCATCCTTTACCCTGCTCTCTACTTAAACACACCTGTTTTTCTTTCACCATTGTTAAAACATCTCTACTGGGATTCCCTAAATGTCCTGTTTCAATAGTATCCTTCAAGGATACTCCACACTGAGCCATGCACTCCTGGGTGACCATCAGCTCCCCCCACCCTTTAATTTAAAAGCTGCTCTGTCTCCTTTTTACTTTTTAAATTTTAGCACCAGCAGCCTGGTTCCATCCCAGTTAAGGTGGAGTCCATCTTTTCAGAATAGGCTTCCCCTCTGCCTTCAAGAGGCTATCTGTTAATGTTGTAGGCTCTAGCAGAATGTTTGAGTTTTAAAACTATGGGGAAAGGGCTTTACACTATGGAAACTAAAGTTAAAACTCTAAACTGGGGTTTCCTGTGACTATCAGCTCTGTGCACAACTGATGCCATGGCAAACTCCTTTAACTGCTTGCCTGTGAACTGTAATAGAGACTTTAAATGCTAAACCAAAAAAAAAGAAAATCTTATTCTGTAAACTGCCTTTGCTATATAAGTAGTGTAAGTCGCATTGAGCCTGCCATGAGTGGGAAAGCGCGGGGTACAAATATAATAAAATAAATAACTGAAAAATAAAGACATTGAGATAACCTATTTAACTCTAAATGTACCTTTCTCAAATTTAACAGCAATTTCCCATCAAATAACTTACTAATTGAAGATTTGTCCTGTTCTGGAAGTCCTCACAGCACCTCTTCTGGACTGAGAAGAACTGAAAGTGTGGCTTCTTATGTGCCTGTGTTATTTTGATGATTCACACCGCAAACAGTGTAACAATAGGGCCCTTTTCAATTTCCCTCTTTAATCGGTTAATGTGACTTGATTGACAAATAACTGAGCACTTTCAAACTGTTTCTTACTTCCTAACAGGAAGACCCTCTCTTTGAAGCTAACTGTTCTCCTTGGTGGTAGCTTCTAGTAAAATATTCTGCAGCTTTATTTAGAATTATTTTCCTTGCGTGATCACCTTGAACTTGCCACATTAATTTTCTTCTGCCATTTAGATGTC
Organism: Microcaecilia unicolor; assembly: GCF_901765095.1. Taxonomy (NCBI): domain Eukaryota; kingdom Metazoa; phylum Chordata; class Amphibia; order Gymnophiona; family Siphonopidae; genus Microcaecilia; species Microcaecilia unicolor. The sequence goes on from NC_044037.1 coordinate 58,941,703, forward strand.
CAATCCCCTAGTTTCACAATGTTGTGGTAGAACTCCTCATAATCTGTATGTGATTTGACAAATTTGAATACTTTTATGTAAGCTGCCTAATGGTTCGAGCATTTGGGTGCTCATTTTCAAAGAACATAGACTTACAAAATTTAATAGCAACGTATGTAACTTTCAGCGCAGCTGTGTTCGCTGCCTGCCCCCTGCTCTTCTTTCTTGTGCAGGGGGCAGGCAATGAACATGGCTGTGCCAGAGACCGCGCTGAAGAAGGCTTCAGCTGGTGGAGGTTAGGGACCCCCCCCCCCCCCCCAGCAAAGGTATTTGTTTGTGAGGGGGCAGAGGCGAGGCAGTGGAGGGCGAGGCAAGGCAACGAGGGGGGGGGGTGAGGAGGCAAGGCGTGGCGGTGGGGCGGCACTCAAAATGTGACCCCAACCTCGGGCTCTGGCCCCCTCCCACCGTGAGGACTGGCTACGCCCCTGTTTTAACCACGGGAGTTAGTCCGGCTAACTCCTGCAGTGATGCCAGATATTCAGTGCCGGGCCATTTCTGTGACCTGGCATTGAATATCCAGTTTATTTTTGGCTAGTTTGAACTTAACCGGTCAAGCCAATATGTGGAACAGCATAGATTGTGAGGCAGGGAAATAACTTGTGTACCTCAATATGTAACTTACCTTGAGCTCAGACTTGGAAAAAGGCAAATAATAAATCTAAAATCCAAATCCAAAACCAGGTTAGGTGAGCATGCCCTGGGATGTTAACCAGTATAGTGTAGCAGGAAACAATTTTTTTTTTTCCTGCTTGGGCTTTAGCAGGTCACTTCTAGGTCTGTTGGGCAGGTGGTTGAATATGAAACCCTGTACAACAGCACACAGTGCGATGATAAATCCACGGAACTGGCCCTTGCCATTTCATTTAAGCAGTGCGTGTTTTCTAGCAAAAAAGGTGCTGGTACTCAAATGCCAGACCACCCTTCAGGGGTGGGGGTGATCACTGAGGGACCCACCCCACAACCAGGCCCCCTGCAACCAGTCACAGAATCTATGAAAAGGCAGAATTGGTGCGCAGAGCCTGAGCTCTTTTACTATAACATGGGGACCATGAGTCAATTTTAGTAGACAATGAAAAAGGTGCCAGTACTCAGTACCCCCAAGTACCCCCTCAAAAAAGCCCTGCATTTAAGAGTCTTATTTGTTTCATCTGTAGTGTTGTTCCTATCAGCATAGCCTTTACAATATAGACTTTTATTAGTAGAAACTATAAAAAGGACAATGCCTTAAACTCTCTTTATGCTATAAAATGTTGTGCTGTATCTATTTGTTCTACAGTATAGTAAATATGTAGATATTGCATCAATCCCTTTTTTTAAAAATAGCATTGGTAATTTATGTTTGTAGAACCTGCTCTTCTAGAATTCTGAGCAGCAGTTAGCATTTCTCATCTGCTCTGCTGGTGTTTTCCTAAAAGTACACATACAATAATGTGGACAGAATGCAAACACCATTCAAATGTGAAGACCTATTTCAGCATTGAAATGGGTTTCTAATACATTTATCATTCATCTTTTCAGTGTGTGATTTCAATCAGAAAAAGAGTGATGGATGGTTTGACAGTTCCACCCATATACACTAAACTTAATATGCGTATACTAGATTTCAGCTATTACAGACCTTAACATGCAATGTGACCTTGATCTGCAAAGCATGTTTGGTTAGCACAAAAACTTAATCATAGGAAGTCATAAGTAGAATCCTTCTTCTTTACTGCCCTCTTTCTGGGACTGGGAAATTTATTGCTTGTGGGACAGGTAGGATATGAACAATGGGCCAAATAGAGTCCAGGGTTATCTCATCTGTGGGAAAACTGCTGCTGAAAATCGATGTGACCTCTGCTACACTGTCATCCCAATCCCCACCCTCTGTGTCCTATTTGTCTTTTTGCAGAAGCTTAGATCTGTATGCTGTCTCGGTGTGTCTCTCTTGGGCCAGATTATCAAAATGAATCATTGCCTGCATGCCTCTTATATTTCTATTTATTTTCCCGGTGTTGACTAGGTTTGATGAAATATGAGTCTTTTGCATTTGATCTTCACTGCAGCAAGCAGCAACTAATTTAGCTGTGTCTATCTCTTTAAAGAAGAGTAATACTATTTTGTAACTTCAATTTACTGTATGGCAACATTGCCGACCATAGACCATGCTGCCTGTCTTTATAGTCAATAGTAATTTCTTTCAGCCAATTGAGTAAGATTACTTTCTTCTCCAAATTGTGTAGAATTTTAGACATTATAATATGGTTGTAGAGTTTGTTATACGTGTGGAAAAAATACTTTCTTCTTCTAAGGTTAGTAGTAACTCAGAATTATCTCTCGATTCCTTAACCTGAGAACTTTAGATATGGGTAGGAACTATTAGAAAACACGTATATCTTTAAAAATAGAACAAGATACATTACATTCATTAGAAGGGCAGGTACATTTTAGAATCTGGCAGAAAAAAACACAGAAAATCTGTATATAGGTTGATTCAGTGCTGAAGTCTCATCTTTACTATTCTGGGATGTGCATTCATCAGTACACCTTAGGAATGTGCATTCATATGCATGTATTTGGTTCATTAGCACACCCAAAAAATTTTGGTGAACACAAAATTGATTTAACATGCAAAAACCTATGGATTCATGCACTGGTTCTCAAACCTGGTCCTGGAGGCATCCCAGCCGGTCAGGTTTTCAGGATACCCACAATGAATATTCATGAGAGAGATGTGCATGCACTGCCTCCACTGCATGCAAATCTATCTCATGACTATTCATTGTGGATATACTAAAAACCTGACTGGCTAGGGTGCCTCCAGGATCAGGTGTTGGGAACCACTGGATTAATGCATATAGAATTGATTTATCCACATTAAAAAGTTATGTGTTAATTTTTTTTTATTAAAGCAAATGTGTGGAATGAGCTAAGAAAAGCACCTAAAAATCAAGAACATTTCTGAAAGTGCTGAACCCCCCCCCCCACCCCCACCCCACACACACCTTGATTTACCAAGGGAGTCACCAACCTGTGATGTGAGCCACCTCACAAGCAATGTTAGTCCATTGATCTGGGATCATTGAGCTACCAAGCTGTGGACTAATGCCTGTCTAATAAAGAAGCAAGCAACATATAAAATTGTAGGCACCCACGTGCCCCACAATCAGGCATCCCAACCCAAAGCCCCCCCCCCAAGCTACCCTTCCCCCACCTGTACTTTAAAACTTCCCTGGGGTTTATTGGGCAGGCGGAAGCAATCCCCAGTTGCTCCCGCCCTTGCTAGTGCTAGGATTCAAAATGGCATAGGTGACCCCTAGTGGAAATCTCATGGTACCCCATTAAGGGTCATCTTTCCATATAAGGGCTTCTTTGCATCTATTAACATTGTTTATCCAAAATATAAATCTATATGACTGCAGTGTGTGATGAATGAAACTTCTGGGATTGGTTGTGCAATTGTCTGTAGAAATATTGCATTAGTTTCAAGCATTATTGAAAGGTACGCCTTATAGCTTTGCCTTTGACAGATAATTTTAACAGAAGATTAAATATTGGTTTATTTTCTAGTATATTGTTCAGGTGTACTTTCAGGCCTTTTGTAAGACAAAGAAACTTTGGAAGGTTTTTTTTACTAAAGCGTGTTAAGCTGTTAACGTGTGTTTTAGAGCAGAAGCACGCTAGCAACTACCCATAGTGGCATGAGAGTTTGAATGTAGTAATTCATGCGTTAACAGCATATTGTGTTGGGGAGCAGGAACTAGACAGGGCCTGGATTACATATTACGGTGAGTGTATGGTAACACACACACACACACACACACACACACACACACACACACACAATGCGGAATACAAAGTTAATAGAATTTTAATAAAACAATGTAAAGTTGGGCTTAGTAGTGTATGATAAGTTGAGCTAGATAATATATGACTAGGATAAAAGAGGGTGGATAGGATAGTGTAATTTGGGAGAAAGGGTAAGGAGGGATAAAATTAAGGAGAGAAGGATGGGAGGTTGGTATTTAAGTCAGAACAGAATTGGGGGTGGAAGTTGGCGAGATTAGGTTGGGGCATTTGGGTAGGCTTGCTTAAAGAGATGAGCTTTCAGCATTTTTCTAAAGGGCAACAAGTCGTTTATTGATCGGATTGGTCTGGGTATAGCGTTCCAAAGCTGGCTGCCCAAAAAGGAGAAACTGGATGCATAGTAGGTCTTGTATTTAATTCCTCTACAATTGGGAAGGTGTGCTTATTTCTGCTGTTAGGGCATGCTAAGTTTAAAAACATAACAAATTTTAGTAAAAGATCCCCCCCTTTATGTGTTAAAGAGAGAGTTATTTTTGTTTTAAAACTATGGTAGCTGTAGTAAAAAGCAAGATACAAGTAGGTAGCAAAAGTGCTTGCTGAAGATGTCAGGTGGATGATTTCAAATGAGCGGTTGATAAAGTAGGGCCAAAAAATGAACATTCATACAACTATTTTCAGAAGTGGCTCCAGGAAACTGTAACTCATTACTAATTGAAAGGCCTTTTTACTAAAACTTTATTGCCTGCTAATATCCATTAACACATGCTAAGTGCCACATGGCCCATAGGTATACAATGGGATGCGCAGCATTTATGGCCCGTTTTACCAAGCTGCGGCAAAAGGGGGACTGCACTGGTGTTGGCGTGTGTTTTACATGCTCACAGAGGCCCCCTTTTACTGCAGCGGGTACAAGATAAGTCTCTCTTTCCTGCAGGAAACAGCCATGCTGCAAGTAAAGCACTTGCGTGGCCATTTTGTGGGGGGGATCCCTTACCGCCACCCATTGAGGTGGCGGTAAGGGCTCCCATGCTAACCTGGTGGTAAAGAGCCATATCTTCAATGCTTTTCTAAACCTCAGATAATCATTTTCAAACATAATTCAGGGACCCTTTTACTAAAGCTTAGTGTACGCTAATGCATATTAGTGCACTAAGAGTCCCTTTTACTAAGCGGCGGTAAGCCCAACGCGGGCTTACTGCTCGCTAAACAGGAAGTACCATCGGGCTACCGCAGCAGCCTGGTGGTACTTCCCACCCCTAGCACTACAAAAAAATTCATTTTTGCAGCGCTGGAGTGTACCTGGTAGTGCTGTGTGGGAACCACTAGCACAGCTTGATAAGAGGCCCATAGTGTTATTTGGGGTGGTATATCAAGACTTAATAAAACTTGAAACTACATGTAAGAGGTTTTGAAATTCCTCTTAGAGTCTTTACCACCTATAGTATGAGCACAATATTTGTCATTGACAGCTTGTGTGGATTCTACGGGTGTACGGAAAAGGGATGAGACCAGTGGCGTAGCCAGACTGCCAATTTTGGGTGGGCCTGAACCCAAAGTGGGTGGGCACAAAATTTTCTCTCTACCCCCCCCCCCCAGCAAAATTTAGTCACACTCAGATGCATTTGTCACACAGGGTAAAGTGCTGCTTTTCAGTGCATCAGATTTCAGACAATTTATTTAATAGCCTAATCCTTTTCAGCGAGCTTTCAGAGGCCAAAACCTCCTGCCTCAGGTCAGTATAATGCTGTTACGGTATCCTCTCCTGACCTAAGGAAGGAAGTATTGGTCTCTGAAACTTTATTAACACCATATTACTTTATCCTAAATTAAAAATAAAATTATTTTCTTTACCTTTCTTGTATGGCCATTTACTTTTTCTCATTGTGTCGCTCCCAGTCTCTAGATTCTGCTTTCCTTCATTTTCGCTTAACTCTTCTGCCAGGGTTTCCTGGCCATTTGTCATTTTTCTCTCCTTTTTCTTTGCTTTCTTCAATATTTTTCTGCCTCTCTCTGTGTCCAGATTTAATTCATTCTTACTATCCGTTCTTTAATTTCCTTATTCTACTTATGGCTTTTCATCTTTTTCTCACCCTTGTTCTCCCCATGCCCCTTCCTCTTATTCTCCAATCTTTCACTACTCCCCCTTTCCATGCAGCAGCTCTCCTCTTTCTCTCCCCATCCTTCCAGTGTCTCCCCTCTCTCTCCCATCCTTCCAATAGTTTCCCCTCTTTCTTTCTGCATCCTTCCATCCAGTGTCACCTCTTTCTCCCTACCCTTCCATCCAGCGTCTTCCCTCTTTCTCTCCCCATCCTTCCACCCATCTACCCTCTCTCCTGATCCTTCCATCTAATGTCTCTCTCCCTCCTTCTAACCAGTGTCTATCTCTCTACCCTTTTCTGTTTAGTGTCCCTTCTCTCTCCACATCCTTCCAGTCTCTCCCCTTTTTCTCTGCATCCTTTCATCCATCTCCCCTCTTTCTCTGCCATCCTCCCATCTGTTTTCCCTCTTTCTCTCTCCATCCTCCGTTTTCCCTCTTTCTCTGCCATCCTCCCATCTGTTTTCCCTCTTTCTCTCCCCATCCTCCATTTTCCCTCTTTCTCTGCCATCCTCCCATCTGTTTTCCCTCTTTCTCTCCCCATCCTCCGTTTTCCCTCTTTCTCTGCCATCCTCCCATCTGTTTTCCCTCTTTCTCTCCCCATCCTTCCATTTTCCCTCTTTCTCCCCATCCTGCCATCTGTTTTCCCTCTTTCTCTCCCCATCCTTCCGTTTTCCCTCTTTCTCTGCCATCCTCCCATCTGTTTTCCCTCTTTCTCTCCCCATCCTTCCATTTTCCCTCTTTCTCCCCATCCTGCCATCTGTTTTCCCTCTTTCTCTCCCCCATCCTTCCATTTTCCCTCTTTCTCTGCCATCCTCCCATCTGTATTCCCTCTTTCTCTCCCCATCCTTCTGTTTTCCCTCTTTCTCTGCCATCCTCCCATCTGTTTTCGCTCTCTCTCCCCATCCTTCTGTTTTCCCTCTTTCTCTGCCATCCTCCTATCTGTTTTCCCTCTTTCTCTCCCCATCCTTCCATTTTCCCTCTTTCTCCCCATCCTGCCATCTGTTTTCCCTCTTTCTCTCCCCATCCTTCTGTTTTCCCTCTCTCTTTCTCTGCCATCCTTCCATCTGTTTTCCCTCTTTCTCTCCCCATCCTTCCGTTTTCCCTCTTTCTCTGCCATCCTCCCATCTGTTTTCCCTCTTTCTCTCCCCATCCTTCCATTTTCCCTCTTTCTCCCCATCCTGCCATCCATTTTCCCTCTCCCATTCAGGCCCGCCCAGCGCCAGCTCCCATTGCCGGCCACTGCTGCTTTTCCTGATGAGCAGCAGGGCCGGCGCTACAAAAAGAAGAAGCGCTCAGCTGACTGAGCTGAGCGCCAACGCTAACCCGACGAGAAAAAATGTTTTTAAAAAAACGCGGCACTGCACGCAGCCTCGAAGCATTGGCTGCTGGCTCTGCAGGCTCCTTCCGTCTCTTACGTCACTGCCCCTGCTTTGCTACAGGGGCAGTGATGTAAGAGATGGGAGGAGCCTGCAGAGCCAGCAGCCAATGCTTCGAGGCTGCCTGCGGTGCCGCATTTTTAAAAAAACATTTTTTCTCATCCTTAGCGACGCGTTGGCGCTCAGCTCAGTCAGCTGAGCGCTTCTTCTTTTTGTAGCGCTGGCCCTGCTGCTCATCAGGAAAAGCAGCAGTGGCCGGCAATGGGAGCTGGCGCTGGGCGGGCCTGGGCCCACCCAGGCCCACCCGTAGCTACGCCCCTGGATGAGACTAGTTTAAATCTGATTGAATTCCTAGAATATTCCTTGAAAGCCATCACACAGAGGATAACTCTGATTGTAATGTTTGCCTTTGAAATTGACTGGAATATGGTTCTGTAAACTTATTTTTGAGTAATGGATGAGCTGTTCTGAGGAGTAAAAATTAAATATTTATTGATATTTCTAGAGAAACTTGGAAGCGATGCCAAGAGTTCTTAGCATTGTGACTTATGGGGGTTTCTGCAAAATTGTTTCTATTTTCTTGTATCACATACTAAAATTTGTGATTTAATTTTGTAAAGCTTGTAAAAATAAAGTTAAAAAATTTATAATAATTATTATTAGTAGTAGTAGTATAATTATTACAAGGAATCTACATGGAAGATTAGTGGTTAACATAGGTAGCTGAGCACTAGAAAAGTCAGGGTACAAATCCAACTGACTCCTTGTGACCTTGGACCAGGGGCGTAGTCACGGGTGGGCCTGGGTGGGCCCAGGCCCACCCACTTTTGCCCAAGGCCCACCCAGGAATAGCGCTGTCCTCAAGTTGCATCCCTAGCTGGCTCGCTCCCTTCCCTCTGCTCAGACTCGGCGAGTCCTTCAATTGTTTTGTTCTTAATTCTGTAGCGGTGCTTCCAACTTAAGAGCCCCCTCCGCCCGGAAGGTCATCGCTGTGTTTTTCCTCCCTTCTATTGCTCCTTTCCCTGTGCTCCCACCTCGTTCCGCGAGTCCGGCACTTCAGTTTTTTTTTCTCCCTGCTTTTGCTGTGGTGCTTCTAACTGGCGTGCGTGTGCAGCGATTCACACACACTGGCCGGCTTCAGGGTTCGCTCTTCCGCATCCCGCCCTCTCCGATGCAACTTCCTGTTAGGGCACGACGCACGCGGCAGAGGGAACCTCGGAGCCGGCCCGTGTCTGTGAATTGCTGCACACGCACGCCAGTTAGAAGCACCACGGCAAAAGCAGGGAGAAAAAAAAACTGAAGTGCTGGACTCGCGGAACGAGGTGGGGCACAGGGAAAGGAGCAATAGAAGGGAGGAAAAAGACAGAGATGACCTTCCGGGGGGGGGGGGGGGGCGGAGGGAAGGGAGACAAGTGCTGCCCTGTGGGAGTGGCTGTAGGGAGAGTGAGTGGCTGCATGGGTGCTGGACATATGGGGGGGGGCTTTAGGGAGAGAGGGGTTGGAGCTGTTGGGGGAGGGGGCTGGAGGGAAGGGAGAGATGTGCTGCCCTGTGGGAATGGCTGGCTGGGTCCTGGACATATGCGGGGGCTGTAAGGAGAGAGGAGCTGGAGCTGTGGGGGGAGCGGCTGGAAGGAAAGAGATGCTGGAGCTGTTGGGGGAGGGGCTGGAGGGAAGGGAGAGAAGTGCTGGACCCATGGGGGTAGGCTGAAGAGAAGGGAGAGGGGTACTGGACTTGTGGGGGGGGGGGTCTGGAGGGAAGGGAGAAAGGTGTTGGACCCTTTGGGGGGAGGGGGGAAGGGAGAGAAGTGTTGTACTCATGGGAGGCGGCAGCGGTTGACTGGCTGGAAGAAAGAGAGGTGCTGAACCTGGGAGAAGGGAAGAGAAAAGAAAGAGGTACTGAAGCCAAGGGATGAAAGAACAGGGAGTCAAATACTAAACACACAGAACAAGTGAGAAAAGGAGGGAGGGCAGGCAAGCCAAATGCGGGCGGGTGGGGGGAAAGAGGGAGGAGAGAGAAGCTGGATGGGGAAAGATAGTGGCACAAAGATGGATGGTGAGCATGAAGAGAGAAGAAATGTCAAATGAACAGAAGACCCTAGTGAGAGAGTTAAGAGAAGGCAGTGGTTAGCAGAAATCAGAGCCTGGGATGAACATTATTTGGAGAAAAAAAAATGACGAAACAACAAAAGGTAGAAAAAATATTTTTATTTTCTATTTTGTGATTAGAATACATCAGACTTGAAATGTACATCCTGCCAGATGTGGTGTTAGATATGGCTGGGGCGCAGGGCAGAAATCTAGGAGGGACCCCAAAGCACGTTATCAGGCTGCACCTTCTTCAAGTTCTGGCAGGCTTGGGGCTCTCTCTGGCCAGGAGGCCAAGGGCAGTTGCCCTAGCAGCACTCCTCTAACACCATCCCTGGCATGTGTCATCTTTCTTTTTTGCACAGTATAGGAGGAAATGCATCTCTTTCTATTTCTCTGGTATTGTACTACATGAAAAGGCTGGCTTCTTGGGATTTCGGTTTAATTGATGTTTATATTTGTGGTCACCTATTCTGTATTTGGCATTTGTGTTCTGTGTGTGTGACCAAGGTATTCTTTTAGTATGAATTTTCTATGTAGCATTCTGTAGTAATTTGGCTTGTTCAGTTTTCCTAATAGATGTAATATTTAGGGCCCTAAAATATTGTAGGTAGAATCCTTGTTTTGGGAGCTAGTGCTGAAATGATTGATTTGATCTAGGTTCTGAGTAGCTTCAATTACTTTACACATCTGTTATTGAGATTACACAAGAGACAAATATGTATTTGGTGAGTTTTATGGGGAAGTGTCCTAGCCCTGCTCTGCATCCACTGTTGGGGAAGGGCCAGGGGGTTCTGTAGATGCAGAATGTATTTGGCTTCAATACCATATAAGACAGAGCTTCCAAAACTGTGGGGTCACAACTTGAGTGGGCTCTCTATGGTACATTGTTCTGCACCTTCAAGGGGGGGGGGGGGGTCACATAATTTTATTTGGCCACTATTATGGGGTTGTGACCACAAAAGAATTGACAAACCCTGATACAGGAGAAGCATAAATGTGTTGAGGGACCATGGCTCAATGGGAACTGAAGTGTGCAGTCTTTTGGACTTTCCTCTAGCTTCAGTGTGGCCTGCACTGCTACCCTCATTGAAGTTATTGGGAGCAAAGTAGGGGTGGAGCATGGGGTGAGGCAGAGCACGGGTGCATCAGGTGGTGGGTTTTTCTCTTTCAGAAAGTTGGCAACCCTAGTGCCCACCCATCCAACCTGTTGGCCCACCCAAAAATTGCCTTCTGGCTATGCCACTGCCTTGGACAGGTCACTTCACCCTCCATTACCTCAGATACAAATGGAAGGTAGATATGCTAACCTGTGTTAATGCAATAATATATTTGCTTTTAAGATTCATTAATGCAATTAGCATAAGTTATTAGTAGATAGGCCCAGGACCAGAGCAAGGGTATAAGAGACCCAAATTGAACCTTTGACCTTACACTCCATCAATTGACTTTCATGACCCTAGGCTCCCGTGTTAAGATTTTGATAATTGAACCCAACATTGATGATAACCTGAGCACCACCCCTCCCACAAGAAACAAACCCTATAAAATGTATAATTGGATATCACGCTTTAAAATTATTCAACTTTGCTTTAAATATACAATCATAGAGCAATTTCCAAAATTGCTGGTCCTTCCAGAGGGTAAAAATATACTCTGATGGTTCTTTTAGTTTGTGTGGATTGTAGAACCTATTGCTTTATTTACTTTTCACCTCCAAGAAGCTGCCACCATAGGGACCGCGTAGTTTGCCTATTGGCAAAGCCAGCCCTAGATAGGCTCCTTTAATAATGAGGCTTGTATTAAATAAAGTGAATTAAATCTAAACCTTAGATTTTAAGCCCTCTGGGGATAAAGAAAAATGTCCACTGTACTAGAATGTTAACTCATCTTGAGCTACTGATGAAAGGGCAAGAGCTATAAACAGAAAAATAAGAAAGAGGGCACTGAAAAAAAAGATTGGTAAAACTGAAAAAGGCGGGCAAATAGTCAGGGTAACAATAAGCATGGCTGGAAAAAAGATAGCTAAAAAGACTGGAAGGAGAGGAGATGGGATTGTAAGAATGAGAAGCAGAAAGGTGAAGTGTGTGGATTGGAACAAGTTAAAAGCAGAAATACTAAACAGATAATTTGTTTTAATAGTTACTGAAGGGAATACAAGGGGGGGGGGGGGAATGTATTTCAGGGTTGGTATGTTATTATTTTATTTATATATGTGACATGAGGTGACATATAAGCTAGATTTACTAGCGTTTCCTACCATGATTCCACTTTTTTACAGGAAAAATGTTATCTCAGATTATATTCGTGTATTTACGGTAAGTAATGTGAACAGATTCATTGAAATTTAGGACTTTGGAATGTATTAGTGGAAGCAACTAATTGCTCCTCAGTGTTCATTTTATTATCTAACTTTAAACAGCAGAATTGCAGTGCTTCAGAAGCATCTAGCTACAAATATAACAAGCCATAACAACAGAAGATCATTAAATTAATCCATGACTGAGAACACTAGATGAGTGATCTAAAGGAGACAATTGGACTTTACTAATAAAATAATTATACCCTCTTTTTTCCCCTTGTCTTTATAAAAGAGATCCAAATTGCCATTCCAGTAATGAAACCGACCTTAGATAAAGTCCAACTGGCCGGACAGTCGTTGCCACCTGGATTCCCGGCGCCCTTTTTATTTGCTGATGGACTTTCATCAGTAGAAACACTTCTAACCAACATTCAGGTAATTGTTCCTTTTGCACTTCAACATTATGGAGGTCATTCTGGAACGAGGGTGCATGAATTATTAGAATAGTGGCATATACACGAATAAGTGTGCACATATGTATGTAAATGCTGAAAATCTATCTAGGTGCTATTCTATATGTGTGTATTTCTTAAGTAGTGTGTAGAATAGTGTAATTTATGCACATGTTTCAGAGTTGAGGCATGAGCACCAGAAGCATAGCCAGGTTATGATGACAGGGGGAGCGGAGAGTGGACTATCTAGGCGCACACTCATGAGCACACTGCGTATGCATGACGGGCTGCCTGAAAAATAGGCGCCATCAGAAGTCCATTTGGGGGAATGGTTGCTTCCCTGGTGCCATAGGAGCCAACTTTCCAAAATTATTGGTGGTGCTAAGCCTAATGGAAACAACCCCTCCCTGGATACATACAAGGAATTTTCTCAATATTGGGGGTGCTTAAGCACCCACAGCTCCCACAGAGTTGGCTCCTATGCCTGGCGCATACCTAGCTACGCCTCTGACGAGCACTTAGAGCAGCTCTGTAGCTGACGTAAAGTGCTTGCACCTAAATTATAGTTGTATATTTTACCTGTTACACAAGTATTCTATAAAGAAAAGGATGCACATCGGCACACTCTAGGCCAGTGCTGCTTAAACTTTTCCAGCCATTTGCAACAGCATTCAGTAAAGAAAAGTAGGTGTCTGGGCTTCAAACGGATGCAATAACCGGTGCCTGTGATGGATACTCTGGCGCTTGGATAGTATTGGGCCAAAATGCATCTTAATGTCAGTTTAGTATCTGCATAATTAAGGAATGGAGGGAGAGCAGAGAGAGGACAGAACAAAAAAATTATCTGCAAAGCTGCGATTTTCAACCACTATCTGGACATAATGGCAGTGCAGTAATCTTATTATCTATATAAATAAAATCCCCCCTCAAACGTTCTGAAGCTCAAATCCCCCCTCAAACGTTCTGAACCTCACTCCCTGACAGTGAAGCACTGAACTCCTGTACTGTTTGTAGGCTAGGCTATCACCCTCACTCATAGACCCGCCCTCAGCCACGCCCCATCTGAACATAAAAAGCAACCTCAACGTTCTAAGGCTCACTTTGTGGCTTCAGGGTTCGTAAGTTCGAAGCTCTGTAACCACTTTTAGTAACCATCTATCTGTGCCCCGCCCTCACGTCACAACGTTATGATGTCGAGGGCGGGTCATAATGAACACAAGCTCTTTCCACTCCCCAATGCAGCCGTCATTCCCATACAGTACCTACGCGTCGCCCCCCCTCCAAAATCCAACCCCCCCCCTGTCTTACTCTCACACATGCCCCTGCATGTCACCCCCCCTCCAAAAACGACAAACCACTCCCATCGGTCTCTCAGCCATCCCTCCACCCGCGCAACGGCACTCCCCTCCCCGACATAGGCCCCGCCCATCCCCTACGTGCACGGTGGCCCCCCCTCCAAAATCACTAGCCCCCATCTGCTACCCTCCCTTCCTCTTACCGGGGTCCCGGCGCAAGAACTGAGGGGCAAGGTAGCTCGCAAATTCTGCCGCCTTCCGTTGTCTTCGCTATGAGCTCTGTGCCCTGACTCTCTGGTCCCGCCCAACAGGAAATGAGGGCGGGACCAGACAGTCAGGGCACAGAGCTCATAGAGAACACAACGGAAGGCAGCAGAATCTCCGAACTACCTTGCCCTTCAGTTCTGCCGCTGCGGCTGGGACCCCGGTAAGAGGAGGGGAGGGTAGTAGAGGGGGGGTTGCCGATTTTGGAGGGGGGGCCTCCGTGCACGTCCGCGGGATGAGCGGGGCCTATGCCGGCCATCGGAGGACCTTGCTAGCGCCCGTTTCATTCCTGCCAGAAACGGGCCTTTATTACTAGTGTAATATATTCAATGCTATTGACTTATACGTATAGTGACACTAGCATTTAAATTGATACAATCATAGCTGTCACTGAAAAGTGACTCCAATGATTGCACCACTTTTCTGGTAAATTCAGTATGCACACAGTCCGTTATAGCCATTAAGCACAGCTTATGGTTGCTCTACCCATAGGTGGTGGAAATTGAGTGGGCCACTGGGGCTATGGCTAGGACAATATTTTATCCAAAATTAGCATCAGCAGCTAAAGAACTTGGGGTGGGGTCAGAAATCGGTTTATTTGAATCCTTCAACCAGAAAGGTTTTCTGCTGCCCCTGACTCTACCCCCCCTCTCTCTCTCTCTTTCTCTCAATCTCTCTCTCTCTCTGTCTCTCAATCTCTCTCTCTCTCTTATCCCTAAGGGCGGATTTTCTTTAGAGCATAAATATCATGTCAAAGTAACCTCTTTGTGTAGCAACAACAGATTTGTTTTTTGCTACAACCTTTCACATTGAATTCAGGTTTTACTCAGCCCATTTGAATTAAGCAGAATCTGCTAGATTCCTTATTCAAAAGTCAGCCAAGAAGATAATTACTGCATGAAAACTGCACAACAGTCTCTGTTGAACAAACTACACAAGATGTTTCTTTAACCTCCATAAGTACTTCCTTTGTTCACTGGCAGCTGGGTCTCAGTATGTCTTCTGCCTCTAGCTCCATTGACTCCATGCTGTGTGCCTTTTCCATGAGTGATGATTCTACCTCTAGTGGTTTTTCTTCTGATTCCTGAATCTGTATAACATGGAGGGCCATAACTGAACGGGGCACACAAGTTTTCCTGAGGACGTCCTCGCAGGACATCCCGGTGAAGGGGTGGGAAACCTGTATTATCGAAACAAGAAGGGCGTCCATCTTTCATTTTGATAATATGGTCGGGGATGCCCAAATCTCAACATTTAGGCCGACCTTAGAGATGGTCATAAGAACATAAGCATAAGAACATAAGCACTGCCATACTGGGAAAAGACCAATGGTCCATCAAGCCCAGCATCCTGTCTCCGACAGCGGCCAATCCAGGCTTCAAGAACCCGGCAACCCCCCCCCCCCCCCCCCCACCACCAAAAAAATTAATAATGTTCAATGGACTTTTCCCTCAGGAATCTGTCCAAACCCCCTTTAAACTCCTTAAGGCCAGCCGCTGTCACTACATTCTCCGGCAACGAGTTCCAGAGTCCAACTACACGCTGAGTAAAGAAAAACTTTCTCGTGTTTGTTTTAAATCTACCATATTGTAGCTTCATCTTGTGTCCCCTGGTTGTATTGTTGTTTGAAAGTGTAAACAAACACTTGACATCTGTCCGCTCTACTCCACTCATTATCTTGTAGACTTCTATCATATCACCCCTCAGCCACCTTTTCTCCAAGCTGAAGAGCCCTAATCTTCTCAGCCTTTCCTCATAGGGAAGTCATTCCATCCCTTTTATCATTTTCGTCGCCCTTCTCTGCACCTTTTCCAATTCCTTTATATCTTTTTTTAGATGTGGCGAACAGAATTGGACACAATATTCGAGGTGCGGTCGCACCATGGAGCGATACAACAGCATTATAATATCCTTGTGTTTGTTTTCCATCCCTTTCCTAATAATACCTAACATTCTGTGCGCTTTCTTAGCCGCCGCAGCACACTGAGCAGAAGTTTTTAATGTCTTATCCACGATGACTCCCAGATCCCTTTCTAGGTCCGTGACTCCTAACGCAGAACCTTGCATGACATAGCTGTAATTCGGGTTCTTCTTACCCACATCACTTTGCACTTGTCAACATTGAACTTCATCTGCCACTTGGACTACCAATCCCCCAGTCTTGCAAGGTCCTCCTGTAATGCTATCCTACAATTCCGTGGAAATTTTTTGTCTGCATCTAGAGAAGACGGAAAATGTAGTTTCCTCTAATGTTCTCTTTGAAACTGTTGATCTGCAGTTATATCCTTGTACATCTCTTAATACAGCGGTTTTCTCGTTACCTATATATAACACATATGATAACATGGTAGCATGGATTACTGCATTCTAATGAACCAGTCTCTTGTTTAAGTGGTACCTAGAAGGCAGTTTCAGTATCAAAATCAGGTCATAAAATCCCAAAAAAGGGAGGTGTTTAAAAAGCAGAGCTAGATAAATATACCTTTCTGTTCATGGAGACATCTAAGATATGGAAAAATAGCATGTGTGCGGATGGTATATCTGGCACTATTTCACTGTCCTTGTTTCCTTTAACTCATACCTCATCTTGCCTACTCTTGCTCTTGAAATTCAGTACTGGAGACAGAAGCATCACAACACCGCATTGTTACTTAAATGTTAATGTTTGAAATGAATAATATAGAAAATTTATCTTTACATTAAATAATTACACCCCTATTTACTAAGCTGCGCTAGTGGCTGCCATGCACTAATGCCGACACAGCCCGCACAGCTTAGTAAACAGGGGGATTTTTAAAAATGGGGTTGGTATTCAAAGTGATTTAACTGGACAGGAAAGCCTTCTGCTCAGTTAAATCCTTTGTACCTGCCTATCCACTGATATTCAGTGGCACTTAACCAGATAGTGCCACTGAATATCAGCACTAATTGCCCTGTATGCCAGTTAGTACATAGACAGGCTGTGGGCAGAGCTTAAACGGAGCCTGTATTTAGCCAGTTAGCAGTGATGTTCAGTCTGCTAGCTGGTTAAATAATATCAGGAGACTTCACATACCTGAATATTCAATGCTGGAGCCTCAGGTTGGCCCAGCATTGAATATATGGGCTTAGTTCTGCCCACAGTTGAATATTGTCCCCCACATGAGGCTATATTTTAGAATATATATGAATGAAAAAGCAGGAGAGGAAAACCAAAGTACACTTGCAAAGAAGCTGAGAACAAAAGCACAAGGAGCCTTCAGGAATGGGGGGTGTGAACTCAAATTTATTGAACCGACTCGACACAGTCTATATTTTGGCAAAGATGCCTGCATTAGGGGTCTTTCAGTGGTTCACAATGTCCCAAAAAATGCAAAGAGACAATGCAGAATCTGAGTTTCATCAAAAGAGTCTTTAGATGAAACTCTGGGGTTTACGTGGTTTTGTTAAATATTTGGATCAAGTTGCACTTATGGCATTCCCCAGTGTCTTTCAGTGTCGTTAGATTGAGCGTTGTCTCTTTGCATTTCATGGGACATTATGAACTACTGAAAGACCCCTGACGCAGGCATTTTTGCCAAAAAACAGACCGCGTCGGGTCTGTACAATAAATTTGAGTTGACGCCCCCCCAATCCTGAAGGCTCCTTGTGCAGAATATATATGACTGGCATATGTGTTGTTAAACTCAAATTTTTGCAAGGATCTATACTATGGATTTTTAAGTTTATTTTCACAAAACAGTGAAACAAGGTTCTGCTTATCTAAGAAGAATGATCTTTTACTATTATTGGTGAAATAATATAGAAATTATAGAATTGGAATGGACCATTGTTAATCATTGATATTCATCAAGAGCAGTATCTATGGAGTCAGCATGGTCAGTACAGTATCATACAGGTACATTTTAATCTTTTAAAGAAACCTAACCTTGAGATATATTTAGGGTAATTATTGTATATTAGAATGGCATAATGGATATCAATGTTCATAATTTAAATAACGGTAGGTTATACAGTAATTTTAGAAAGTACTATTTGTTATTGTGCAGGGTCTACTAAAGGTGGCAGTGGATAATGCCAGAGTCCAAGAAAAACAGATACAACAGGAAAAGAAAGAGTTAAAGATGGAGCTATGTAGAGAGAGAGAACTGAGAGAAAATTTGGAAAGACAACTCACAGCTGAGTTACAAAGCAGAGGTAAGTCTGAGCAGAAAATGTTCAGGACACTATTGAACCCAAATTCACTACATGTTATGGTGTTCACTGGTAATCAAGCATAGAGAGGTTTTTATGGTCACTTTAAATTATGTTGTTTTTTTTTTGTTTTCTGTGTATTAATTTTCAATTTTGGTTTTCTATAATGCATTTTGGTTGTTTCTTGATCAGGTCATCTGTAGTTACAGTACTGGCATAATTCTCAGGTGACCAAATGTCTACATATACCAAGATATATTTATCTCATCTGGTTTATGAACTCCCATCATAAAACATTTTCACAATCTTCAATACCATGTTTAAGAATAGACTTCTTATAAACTTAAAAATGTATCCCGGGGATCGGCATTTAAGTGGAGGACTGGAAAACAGTGGCCCCATAATTCTTGGATCCCTAAGGGTACCTTTCCATTGTAACTGAGAGTTTGACCATTACCACAAAATAGGGAATCTTTTTAATTGACTTATTTATTAATTTGTGAACTGCCTATGCCAGGAGCTCAGGCCTCGAGTGCTACAAACAGGTCAGGTTTTCAGGATATCCAAAATGACTATGCATGAGATAGATTTGCGTACAATGGAGGTTAAAGCACTGTAACATTTAGTAAATGATCTCCTTTTTTCCTGCAGAATTTATTTCTTACTTAACTCTAAGGAATTCTTAACAAATAGGGGGAAAATCTATAATTTAGGCAGCTGCACTAACACAGCCATATGTGAATGTGTAAAATACTAGCACCAGTGCATGTAAGTGTACACTTGCCTGTGAAAGTGGCAGCAGGTAGCCTAGGTGCCGTTCTGTAACGACCTGCATAACGTAAATGCAAGGGGCACGCACATGGGTGGAGCATGACAGGGCATGGGTGGGCTCCCACTTATACACTTAGCTTACTAAGGGGTCCTTTTACAAAGCTGCCATAGAAAGTGGTCTTATCACGCCTTTACACGAGTTTTTGCTATAAGCTAAGGCCATTTTTACCGCAGCCAGAAAATGGCCGATTTTCCATTTTCCAAATTAATAGCCATGCATTAATGTTGACATTAGCATGTGGCCACTTCCTAAAAATTAACACATGAACCCTTACTGCCACCTATTATAGGCAGTACGGGCTCACATACTAATCACTTGCTAATTAGTATGGGGTCTTTTTTACTAAGCTGTAATTGCCTATTGCTTATGTTTGATCTATTCTTACTGTACACCGCCTTGAGTGAATTCCTTCAAAAAGGTGGTCAATAAATCCTAATAATAAATAAATAATAAAAATAAGCTGGGCCATTTTTTACCATGGTGGGGGAAAAGCCCTTTTTTAAATGGAACAGTAAATAGCCATGTGCTAATATTAAAAGTAGCGTGCGGCTATTTACTGCCTGAGCCCTTACTGCTACCTGCTTACTTGGCAGTGAGGGCTCACGCACTACTAGTGCGGTAATCAGGCAGTGCACAGCAATGTGGTTGCGCTACTGATTACTGCTACAAACACCCCAGTGATAGAAAATTATTTTCTACCACAGGAAACATCGCGCGCCAACTTTGAAATTACCGTTGGGCGCCCGCACTACCCCAGCGGTAGTGTCAATTTGGCATGAGCTACCTGTACACTAGATCTAACTACAAGTGCATAAATGTTAGACATGCCAGTACCATGTTAATGGCCACAAGTTGCAGTAAAAATGGCCTTAGTGCATGGGGAAAACCCACGTAAAGGTGCGCCAGGGCCAGTTTTTACTGCAGCTTAGCAAAAGGACCCCTTATTTAACTTAGCACAGGACTGCACTGTTAGTGTGTAGGAATTCCCACATTAAACAGCTAACGCAGCTTGGTAAATAGGCCCCTTAGTACCATACATTCTCTCTCTTCAGCCTTATCTTTTAGGCATGTTTCATTTGCATATTTATTTATTTTATTTTATTTATTGCATTTGTATCCCACATTTTTCCACCTATTTGCAGGCTCAATGTGGCTTACATAGTACCGTGCTGGCGATCGCCAGTTCCGGTATGACATATTAGTCATATCATGGTAAAGATCATGTGTGACAGACAAATTATGGAATAGGAAAGGAGAAGAGTTATGTTATTGATACTAAGATGGCAATTCTATTTGTGAACGCCTCCTGTTAGGTGCTCCAATAATATGCAACGAGCACCTATTCTATAACAGCATCCCTGTATCCACAGGCCTTATATTTAGGTCCCCACAGTTGTGCCAGCCATAGAGCTTGTTCCATTTGGTTATGGGGGTAGAGCCTGTCCATCAGAATAAGCTCCTCCTTCCTCCAAAGAATCTAAAGCCCTTCTCCATATGAGGTTGAATCATTTGTACACTGACCTCCAATACACAACCCGCGAATATCAGTGTTTTTTTTTTTTTAACACTGATCGTTGCCTGCTAAATTATCCCCTGATATTCAGTGCTGGCCATGTCCAAGAACCAGCACTGAATATCAGGGGATAATTTTGGGCAGCCTGGCCATCCAGAGCTTATGTGGGCCCAGTCAATATTCAGTCAGGTCTGCATAAGGCATTTATGCGGGTCCCAGCTGAATATCTGGCTGGGACCTGCATAACCTTTTTTTTAAGTCCCTAAAGCCTCCTCCTGCCCCCCTGACAGTGCTCCCTCCTTCCCCATCCTCTGGGCCTACCTGTACCCTTGTGATCCAGCAGTGGTCATTGGGGGCAGGAGCATAGCCCCCTTGCAACTTTGAGCTGTCCTAAATTAAGCTGCTTAGCTATGCAGGTGCCGGCATTGAATACTGCCAGCACCCACATAACCTTGGGCTCCTCCCCAGTTCTGTCCCCAGCAATATCCCTGACATGCCCACTTTTTAGTTGGGCGGCCTGTGGGGATATTCAGTGGCACTCTCCGGTTAAGTGTTGCTATAAGTGTTGGCGGGAAACGATTTAGGCGGGCAGATGAGACTCTTGAGAGACTCTGAGAATCCAGAGCTTAACATCTCTCTCTCTCTCTGGTGTCCTGCAAATGGAACTGTAAGGGTTTTCAAGAATAGTACTCTGGAATTTCCTATCTAGAAACCTATGTTTAGCATCTAGAACTTCCCTCCTGTACCTTCCTATGTCATTAATACCCTGATGTAACACAGTAACTATCTGCTCCCTACAACTATCTAGTTGATATATAAGGTCCCCTAAGCTCTCATCAGGCAGACAAGTTGTCACTGATCCTCATGGCTACCAATCATCAGCTTTCTAGCAAATTAATAGCCCATCATACTCGGTGGATTTCAGAAAATTGTAGGTAAAATTTGAAATCCACCTGAGGCTTATCATTATTATTCTGAAGTAAGCTGTGAAAACTGTAAGGTCGTTTATAGCTATTTTGCATGATATTTTACATTCTTTAATTTCTAATATTTCAATTTGTATTTTCTTTTTCTTATCTTTTCATTACTTTTTATTCTTCAATGTTTTTAGGGCTGAATTTCAATTAAAATTTGCAATTAATTGCGTGATTAAGCGTGTGATTAAAGCTATGTTATTTATTTTTTTGCCACTGTGGTTCCTTGTAACTCTGGGCAATGGAGGGTTAAGTGACTTGCCCAGAGTCACAGGAGCTGCAGTGGGAAAAAAATAAATAAGTAACATACCTTTAATCGTGTGATTAATCATGATTAAAATTTTTATTTGCAATGCAGCCTTACTTTGAAGTCTTACTGCCATACATAAAGGTATGAAGACTTAAATGCTATTAAATATCTCAAGAATTTCTAGACTGGCTGATAATAAATTGTCCCTTTATACATTCAGGAGCTATTTGTTTAAATTTGAAAATATTAGGACACAGCATTCAAAATGAATTCCTGTAGTACAGTCTTTGATCATACTGAGGATAATATGCAATGTATCATCAGCAATTTGTTGAACTGCATCAAATGAACATAATTTACATTTTAAACACATAATTGAAATTGGTTGCCAGTTCCATTCATGTTTATCAGCTACACTGGAAAATACATATTATATTTCATTTTAGTTAAGGGAAAGGAGCTAGACTGGGGCCACAGCTGCCTAGAAATATCTACCCCCTCCTTACATAATGATATGGGGAGAAGAAGTAGGGTGGGGAAGTATTATGGCTTATATTGTGCAGTGGGAAAGTCCATGGGTTGCCACAGAGGGTTGCAAAAAGATGAGAAATCTGTATGGGGATAGAAAAAAGGCGGGAAACAAAATATTATCCCTTCCTTTGTCCCTGAGATGAATGGCACCTCACTCAATCACCCTCCTCCAGCTATGTGCATCTAGATGCATTTTATATGTTTTGGCTTTGTATAAGAGTAATGGATTGCCCATACTATGTACTATGTTGTTCGGAGCAATGTTTATCTGATATATCTAGCTGGTAAAATAGACAACAATGGGATAGCATAGGAAACCACGAGCATGCTTAGGTGCACATGCAGAAAGTGACCTCAGAGAAATGTATCAGGACCATATGGGGCTAGAGTCTATATATGGTACCTAAAAAATTGGCGCTGAAAAAAAGCACTATTTTATAAGTCACACTTAAAGTGAGGTGCGGTTTATAGGATATTGCTTATGCCCAGGATTTGTACCTAGAAGCTAAGGTGGCCTTACTAGTAGCCAGCCTAGCTGAGATTTAGCAAGTGGGCTACCTAAGGTTTGGTGGAGGATGTGTTTTATGATTTGATTAGCTTGGATCTGGTACATGTCTTTGTCAATGATAACATAGATATGGTCATTGAGATTTAAGTTTTGTTGTTGAGTAAGTATTATAACAAAACTATTGAAAGTTGAGGTGGGAGGAAGGTGAATCAATTTAAGATGCTCATGTAATGAGAAAAGTATAGCAGTATATTGCACAAATAGTGCAATGCCTTTGTCACGGTTACCTTACCTTATAATATATTATTAGATTACGTAGCTTGATTAATAAAGAGGGCATATTGTAAAGGTATTTCTGTCAGTATACCCAGTACATTACATACTACATACTTGACTAAGATGTGAAAAATGCCATGTGGCATGTGATTTCCAAAATCTATTATTAAAATTAATTAAAGTAAACCAAGATGTCCCCTATAGCAGTGTATTTCAACCCAGTCCTCAGGGACCTATGGCCAATTGGGTTTTCAGGATACCCACAATTAATATGTTTGAGAGATATTTGCATGCAGTGGAGAAAGTACATGCTTATGCATCTCATCCATATTCATTGTGGATATCCTGAAAACCCAACTGGTCAGGTGGTGCCTGAGGACTAGGTTGAACACCACTGCCCAGTAGCTTCATAGGTGTTTCCATGGCAGTCTATTGCAACTCCATTAATTTCAGTGGAGCAGATCGAGGGTTGCCATGGCAATCCCTGGAAAATCAAAGATATGACACCAGTTGATGGGGGATTAAAAAAAAGACAGCCTTGAAAGCATCAAGCATGCACTTTACCTAAATTCATTTGTCTGAGAGTGAATGGTTCTGAAAGAATATACTGAAGAAACTTTGAAGACCTAGGGGCTCATTTTCAAAACAGAAATATGTCCAAAAAACAGCACAAAGTGGCATTTGGATGTTTTATTTGCCAAAACGTCCAAATCGCTCTTTTTTGAAACAATTTTTAAAGATGTTTTCCTATGCAGTTTATCTACAGTGCATCCAATTCACAAGGAGGCGTGTTGGAGGCAGGATTTGGATGTTCCTAAAACTTGGGCATTTTTCTGCCATAATGGAACAAAACAAAAATGTTCAGGGCTACAGTTTAGACTTTTTCGTCTAGACCTATTTTTATCATCAAATATTATAGCCAGCCCTATTAGAGCAACAGGCAGATCCCTGGAGTAGCTATTAGTTGGTGTAGTGCACTGTAGAGAAAGGGACAGAGGCTCTTATCCCACTCTGCTACATATGGTGGAAAGTATGAGCCCTCCAAAACCCACCAAAAACCCATTGGACCCACACTTAGGTGACACCTGAAACCATAACCATAAGGGGATGGGACGACTTCCCTATGAAGAAGACTAAGGAGACTAGGGCTTTTCAGCTTGGAGAAGAGACGGCTGAGGGGAGACATGATAGAGGTATATAAAATAATGAGTGGAGTGGAACAGGTGGATGTGAAGCGTCTGTTCACGCTTTCCAAAAATACTAGGACTAGGGGGCATGCGATGAAACTACAGTGTAGTAAATTTAAAACAAAAAGGAAAAAATATTTCTTCACCCAACGCATAATTAAACTCTGGAATTCGTTGCTGAAGAACGTGGTGAAGGTGGTTAGCTTGACAGAGTTTAAAAAGGGGTTAGACGGTTTCCTAAAGGACAAGTCTATAAACCACTACTAAATGGACTTAGGAAAAATTCACAATTCCAGGAATAACATGTATAGAATGTTTGTACTTTTGGGAAGCTCGCCAGGTGCCCTTGGCCTGGATTGGCCACTGTTGTGGACAGGATGCTGGGCTCGATGGACCTTTGGTCTTTTCCCAGTGTGGTATTACTTATGTACTTATTATAGTGGTGTACAGTTGGGTACAGTAGGTTTTTGGAGGGCTGTAGAGGGCTCTTCATACAATATAAGGGGGTAATAGTGACATGTGTACCTGGGACCTTTTATGTGATGTCAACTTCAGTGCCCCCTAGGGTGCCCCGCTGCTCTTCTGGGATGTTTGTTTGGCCAGTCTGCTAAGATTGCTGGCTCCTCCTACATCCCAATGGCTTGGTTTTGTGCATTTTTCACTTGGACTTTTTTTTAAATGTCCAAAAAGATAGATGCACTAAGCACAACAACATCTAGCAAATGAAGATACTGGATTTTTGGACTTTTTACACAAAACATCCAAAGTCAGATTTAGACATCATATCTAAAATGCCCCTGCACATCCACGATGGGATTTTCACAGAGACACAGATACATTGATATATTGTTCTTAGTCTTGTATGAGCTTGTACTGGCATATTTTGCAGATAAATACTAAAAATAACCCCCTCATTCCAGAGCTTCCTTTTCTTCATCTCAGTTGGCGAGAAGTGTCTGTGAGAAGAGGCTGTATTGTTATTGTTTATGAAAGGGAGGCATATACTGAGTGCTCATCAGTGCAACTTAAGCAACATGCCGTGATAGAATTTATGACTGTTGAAGGAGTCCCTCTAATTGAAATTCACCATCGTACGCGAGTTGTTTATGGTGATAATTGTGCTGATGTGTGTACTGTGCTTTGCTTGACCAAAAATGTAAAGATTATGGCCTAGGAAGGGCTGATTTGTGTGATTAAAATTGAAATGGACAACCCATGACAGCAATGGATCGGTCTCACATGAGAAAGGTTAACAAACTTGTTAAGGACAATCAAATGATCACTCAGGACCCCTTTTACTAAGCGACGGTAAGCCCATTGCAGGCTTACTGCCCGCTAAACAGGAAGTACCGCTGTGCTACCACAGCAGCCCGGTGGTACTTCCCACCCCTAGCGCGCCATCATATATTTATTTTTGTAGCGCTGGGGCAGGCAGTGCCGCGCGCTGCCCAGTTACAGCCGGGTCAGCATGGGAGCCCTTATCGCCACCTCAATGGGTGACTGTAAGGGCTTCCCACAAAATTGCTGTGTGGCAAGTGTTTTACTTGCTGCACAGCCATTTCCTGCAGTAAAGAAAGACTTCTCTTTTACCCGCTGCGGTAAAAGGGGGCCTCGGTGCTAGTGCAGGCCCCCTTTTGCTGCAGCTTGGTAAAAGGGTCCTTCAAAGCATTCTATTACAACCCTGAAATCTTTGAAAGTATGAATGAGAAGAGTTCAGAAACACAAGAAGGAAATTTTGTTGCAATATGGCAATGTTGGGCCTCGCACATCACAAAACACCACAGAGGGAATTGCGAAGATGTTTTACTCCATCCACCATACAACCCAGATTTAGCACCATGCGATTTTCATCTTTTTCCAAAATTGAAGGAATATTTTCTGGGGCATCTGTTCTTTATGGGGTGGGAAGAGGTCAGTGCCCAGTGGGGAGTAAGGGGGAGGGGGTCATGCTTTAATCCCTCCAGTGGTCATCTAATCATTTAGGGCACTTTTTTGTGACTTAGGTGTGATTGAAAGAGGTCTAGACTAAAATGCCTAACTTCTAGCCTGGACATTTTTGCTTTGTTCCATTATGGCAGAAAAATGTTTTGGGAATGCCCAGATCCTGCCCCCAACATGCCCCCTTGTGATTAGGACACACTGCGGAGGAAAACATCTCAAATCTGAGTTTTGAAAATCATGATCTGAACATTTTTCAAAGAAAAACATCCAAATGCAATGTTATGCCATTTTTATACGTTTTTCTCTTTTGAAAATGAGCCCCATAGATACCTATGTGTCTTTATGAAATTGCCCCAAGAAAGCTGAATAAATTGAAGCTAAAAATGAAGCCATGGACATTTATGGCAGCTTGAATGTTCTTATGTATATTAAACATATTTTATAAAGTGCATGAGTAAATCACAGCTCCACCCATGTTCTGCCCTAAATCCATCCCTGAACACTCATGTTAATGTACATATGCTCTTCTAATTGCACCTACTGTTACACATTGGCTCATTTTATAAGACACATGTGCTGTAATGCAAGAATACCTTTATAAAAGTCTTCCCTTAGCCATTTAAAGGGCCAAGATTATCATTATACTAGGCCCAGATTTTTTTTTTTTTTTTTTTTTTACAGAAAGGAATTATGTGGCTAGTACTGCCACCAACCACATAAGTGCTTTTAAATATTGGCCTCTGTTTATGTTGTGAATGTAAAGGCTGGAAACAAGCGTGACTTATTGTACTGATATTGCATGTGTATTTCTGTACCTTAGCAACAATTCAGAAGCGTTTGAAGAAAGAGAAAAAGGCAAAGAGAAAATTGCAAGAAGCTCTGGAATTTGAATCAAAGAGACGAGAGCAAGTGGAACAGGCCCTTAAACAGGCCACATCAGGAGAAGGTCTCAGGATGTTAAATGGTAGTGTTCATCTTGGATTTAAATAACTAAATTATAGCAATATTTATCTTACTTTGCTGAGAAACAAATATTTGTAATGCTATATAAAATCCTAGTTAAACAAATACATGTATGATCCAGTCATAGAATAAAAGAAATTCAAGGTGAAAAGATGCTGTTCAAACCTGGTCCTGGAGGCACCCCAGCCAGTCAAGTTTTCAGGATACCCACAATAAATATTCATGAGAGAGATTTGCATGCACTGCCTTCATTACATGCAAATCTCTCTCTTATGAATGTTCATTGAATACTTCTCTGAGCTTTCTTGATTTCACTCTTACATTTATATAATTACTTTCTCACTGTAATCACTATAATTTTTTTATCCCAAACTTTTATTCATATTTTTATATTTGACAATACATTCATTGACACTATTGCATCAACCTACAACTTTTTTTCATACAATATCCTCATCCTTACTTTCATGCATACCCACACTCACTCTTAACACAAGCTGCGTGTATTGACCATACAGTTTCTCTAATGACGTTATAACACACTGTGAAAACCTTCTTTACATTCAACTCCAAGAAATGTTTTTTTGAGTCAGTAATGTCACTTCTTAATAATGTCCCTTTCTTTTGTCACCCTTGTTGTGACTGATTCGTCTGTGTTTCTGCAAGGGTTACTGTTCTTCTGCTTTCCTGCTGTGGTAACAGCAGAGGACAAGCCGAGCATACCCCCAGCAGTTACCACAAAGGATTCGGTCTTCCAGACAATAATATTTGCTGTTAAGACAGTTTCCCCCCCCCCCCCCCCCCCCCCCGATATTCAAAGCTATTTAACTAGACAGAAACAGCTGCTGACCATTTAAATAGTTTTTTGGTGCCTAACCACAAATATTCAGCATGAGATAAATGGTCATCTCTGCTGAATATTCACAGTCAGTGCCAAAACGTTAACTGGTTATATTGTGCAATAACCGGCAATATTCAGCACTGACCGGCTAAGTTTAGTGGGCAAATCGGACTGCGAAAATAGCAGTCCTATCTTTGCCTGCTATTAACTTAACCAGCCAGCGGTGAATATTCGCTTTGCCAGTTAAGCTACTGCTGGCCATAAAACCCATGGATATTCATTGCCGGTCACCGGAAACAGCCCAGTATTGAATATCCAGTGTCAGCACCAACCTCGGCACTTATGCAGGCTGCCTCCCGCCAGCTGAATATTGGCCCCAGTAAGTGCAAAAACTTTCACTCTTTAGTAAAAGGGCCCATTTGTTCTTTATGGAATGCTACGGTTTCCCATAAATTCAGTGAATGGTATCGTAAGAACATATGAAATGAGGGAGTAAGGATTCAACGAATATCCAAAATTACTTTTCCATTGTATTAACTGCTTATTACTGAAAGCAATGTAATCAACTTGGTTTCTATTAAGACTAGTAAAAAAGGCCCGTTTCTGACAGAAATGAAACGGGCGCTAGCAAGGTTTTCCTCGGAGTATGTTTGGGAGAGTGTATGTGAGAGTGACTGTTTGAGAGTCAGAGTGAAAGTGTGAGTGTGTGAGAGAGAGAGAGTGAGTGTGGGTGTGAGTGTGTTTGTGACAGAGTGTGTGTGTGAGAATGAGAGTGTGTGCAAGTGTGTATGTGAGACACAGTGTGAGAGAGAGTGTGTGTGTGTGGGGGAGAGAGAGAGTGTGTGTGAGACACAGATTCTCTGTGAGAGTGAGTGTATGAGACCAAGCGAGTGTGTGAGTGAGTGTGTGGCACATAGAGAGTGAATGTGATACAGTGTGAGATAGAGTGTGTGAGAGTGAGAGTCAGAAAGACATTGTATATGAGAGAGAGAGTGTGAGCCCTGCCCTCCCAATCCATGGCCATCTGTGCCCTGCCCCCTCCATTCATCCTTTTCCAGCAATTCCCCTCTCTCCCTGAACCCTGCCCTCCCAATCCATGCCCATCCATGTTCCTCTGTCACCTGCCCCCTCCATTCATCCCTATCCAGCAATTCCCATCTGTCCCTGAGGCCTGCCCTGCAATCCATATCCATCCATGCCCATCTGTCCCCTCCATTCATCCCTATCCAGCAATTCCCCTCTCCCTGAGTCCTGCCCTTCCAATCCATGCTCCTCTGTCACCTGGCCCCTCCATTCATCCCTATCCAGCAATTCCCCTATCTGCCTGAGGCCTGCCCTGCAATCCATATGCATCCATGGCCATCTGTGCCCTCAATTCATCCCTATCCAGCAATTCCCCTCTTCCTGAGTTCTGCCCTTCCAATCCATGCTCCTCTGTCACCTGGCCCCTCCATTCATCCCTATCCAGCAATTGCCCTCTCTGCCTGAGGCCTGCCCTGCAATCCATATGCATCCATGCCCATCTGTGCCCTCCATTCATCCCTATCCAGCAATTCCCCTCTTCCTGAGTCCTGCCCTTCCAATCCATGCCCATCCATGCTCCTTTGTCACCTGGCCCCTCCATTCATCCCTATCCAGCAATTCCCCTCTCTCCTTGAGGCTTGCCCTGCAATCCATATCCATCCATGCCCATCTGTCCCCTCCATTTATCCCTTTCCAGCAATTCCCCTCTCTCCCTGAGCCCTGCCCTCCCAATCCATGCTCCTCTGTCCCCTGCCCCCTCCATTCATCCCTTTCCAGCAATTCCCCTCTCTCCCTGAGCCCTCCCCTCCCAATCCATGGCCATCCATGCTCCTCTGTCCCCTGCCTCCTTTTCGAGCAAGTCCCCTCTCTCCCTTCCATGACCCCCCCCTCGCATCCATGCTTCTCTCTCTCCCATGTCCCAGCCTGGCCCGCCCTCTTCTTCCCCCCCCCCCTTCGCATCCATGCTGTCGTTTCTCCCCTGCCCTCCCGCTCCCATTGTTGTAGTTTAGTGGCCACCCTCTTCTCTCCCCCCAACATGGGTGTTTTTTTTTTTTTCTTGTTTTTAAATTTACCTCCGTGGCGGTTCCAGCAGCGAAGTGTCAGGGAAGGAGGCGGTGCTCCCGACTTCTAGGTTTCCCTTCGCTGTGTTCCGCCTCCTTCCCTGACGCTTCGCTGGCGAGCGATGCGATTGGTTGAGTGTCATTGCTCCGCCCTCGACGTCATCACGTTTGACGCGTGGGCGGGGCAGACACAATGCGATCTCACCCCCTTCACTTAGAATGTTGGCTAACAGAGGCTTCATTAGAACGTTGGAGGTGCGTTTTATATAGAGAGATGTTATATATCAATAATTTTTGATGATGTATTGCTGTTCTAAATAGGTGTATGCTGCGGGTTTTAATTTTCAAAACAAAGTTATACATACACAAATGAAATGCCATTTATTTTTATTTTATTTTGCATTGCTGTTTAATTAAACAAACAGACAAGTTTTTTTAAAAAGAGCCCACTTTGGTCTTTTTCCTACTCTTTGTAGACCCTTCAGATCCCCTCTTAAGTTGCTGTCCCTAGAGTACAGTAAAGATCCCCAGCCAATCTCGCTTTACCATTATTATTTTTCAGAATAGCACCAGCTGACCCGAGTCCAGTGCCAATTTGATATACGTTCTGTACTTGAAAATGACACTGGCTTTGGGTTAGTCAGCACCACTTTGAAACAGCATCAGTAGGAGCAGAATTACTGGCCTCTTCCTTCAGAATGGGGATACCATTGTGGATAAGTTAAGGGGAACGCCAGCAAATGGGTAAAAATACACAATGAGCTTTTTTTAAACCAGTTGGTGGTCAATATTCAAAGGAGTTTAACCAGGCAGGAGAGGCTCCTGCCAGGTTAAACCCCAATAGGCTGGTCAGCCACCAATATTCAGTGGCACTTATCTGGGTAGTGTCACTCAAAATCAATGCCAACTGACCGTTCCCTAACCAGCAAGATAAGGGGTGGTCAGGGGGCAGAGTTTGAACAGAACTGTGATTCATCCAGTTAGCAGTGATATTCAATCTGCTAATCAGCTAATTATGGCATTGGTCTTAATATCGGCAAGTGCCCAGTTAACTTCCAGGCTGCCACACAGCTATATGGTAAACAGTATTGCAGAAAATCTTTAGCATCATATCTATGTTAGTTGAATGTTCTAATGCATGCTTATTAGGTATATCATTAGTATTATGCTAACATTGTATTATATCTCTGGTATTTGAATTCCAGTGCTGTTAAATGTGTATATTGTTGATACTGTTTCATGGTAGTTCTATTATTAGGTTTCAGTTTACTGTTTTCAAGTTTACCTCATTTATTGTATTTATGTTTATTCTTGGTTATTTTACTATTATTATGCTATTAACAAAATTATAAGTTTTATGTTAAACTATATCTACTGTACACCACCTTGGGTGAATCTCTTCATAAAGGCGGTTAATAAATTCCAATAAATGAATAAAATAAATGAATAAACATACCTGGATATTGAATTCTGAAAGCCATGGATGCGCTGGCATTGAATATCGAAGGTTAGTTCAGCCTACGGTTGTGAGCAGCTTATAAGCTACTTACCATCATGGGCTGAATATTACTTCTTTGGTCGTAGTGTGTGCTGTTTGTAATATAGCATGATCTTACACCTAAACCAAATGAAAGCAATTTGGAATGAACAATAAAACAAAATGAAACAATACCCATGCACACACTTAGGGTGATTCTAGAACTTGGAGCCTCCAGCTAGATGCACCAATGTCAATTCTATAACAGCATCTGTGTATCTAGATACCATTATAGAATACTAGCTTGAACCTGAATTAGTGCACCTAGATATGTATGACCATCGGGCTCATTTTCGAAAGAGAAGGACGCCCATCTTTCGACATAAATCGGAAGATGGAAGTCCTTCTCACAGAAACATCCAAATTAGTATAATCGAAAGCCAATTTTGGACGTCCCCAACTGCACTCCGTCGCAGGGACGGCCAAAGTTCAAGGGGGTGTGTCAGAGGTGTAGCGAACGCGGGACTTGGGCGTGCCTAACACTTGGATGTCCTTGACCCATAATGGAAAAAAAGAAGGACGTCCCTGATGTGCATTTGGACGTTTTCACCCGGACCTGTTTTTCGTACGACTAAGGCACAAAAAGGTGCCTGAAATGACCAGATGACCCCCGGAGAGAATCGGGGATGACCTCCCGTTACTTCCCCAGTGGTCACTAACCCCCTCCCACCCTAAAAAAAACATCTTTCAAAATATTTTCTGCCAGCCTCTATGCCAGCCTCAGATATCATAGTCCGGTCCCTGGAGCAGTATTAGTGGGTGCAGTGCACTTCAGACAGGCAGACCCAGCCCCACCCACCCTACCTGTTACGTTTGTGGAGGAAACAGCGAGCTCTCCAAAACCCACCAGAAACCCACTGTACCCACATCAAGGTGCTCCCCTTCACCCATAATGGCTATGGTAGTGGTGTACAGTTGGGGGTAGTGGGTTTTGGGGGTTTTTGGGCAGCTCAGCACACAAGGTAAGGGAGCTATGTTCCTGGGAGCAATTTCTGAAGTCCACTGCAGTGCCCTCTAGGGTGCCCGGTTGGTGTCCTGGCATGTCAGGGGGACCAGTGCACTACAAATGCTGGCTCCTCCCATGACCAAATGGGTTGGATTTGGTTGTTTCTGAGATGGACATCCTTGGTTTCGAAAATCACCAAAAATTAGAAACATCCATGTCTAGGGCCGACCAAATTTAAGGATTTGGATGTCCCTGACGGTATTTTCGAAACAAATGATGGACGCCCATCTTGTTTTGAAAATATGAATTTTCCCACAACTGGATCATAACATTTCGAAAATGCCCCTCCACGTGTGCTAGGAGAATAGCAGGCATAAAAGGACGCCTAAGTGCATCATACAAAGCGGGTAACTTGGGCGCCCTTTTACTAAGCAGTGGCAAAAAGTGGCCTGCGGTGGTGTTGGCACGTGGGATTGCATTCACCAAGGCCACCTTTTACCACAGAGTTCTTTTTCCCAGGAAGCACTTAGTTTTTATTTTCTAGCGCTGGTGGCGGGGAGTAGGCTCCAGCAGTAAATGGCCATGCTCCACTTTTCTATTTTCTAGTGCCAAAAACAACACATAGCAGACCCGGAAATATCACTGGGCTCCTGGGCGAGCCCAGTGGTAGGGCCAATTCATTGCACACTACCTCAGTGGTAGACCTACCACCTTTTAGCAAAAGAGCCCCTTGGAGTATTCTATAAGACGAGTGCATGTTAGAGACATGCCCATTTTCCTCCCATGCTTCACTCTCATGCATGCTCCCTTGCAATTATGCACTATAGAACTTGTGTGATACCTTATAAAATAGCCTTTCATGTACTTATATGTCTAAGAGGCACTTTTCTGTGCACTTATGTGTGCAATGCTTGCATAACTGCGCACACTCAGTTATAGAATTGTCCTTCATATTCTAAATTGACGCCAATCAAAATAAGGTATTCATTAATCCTGAGTGTCATATTTTCAGATGCTGGAATCCCAGAGATGGAAACAGAACACAATGGGACCCAACATGACAGTGCAGCAATGCAAGGTACAGTAATGTGGTTGTTAGATACATGTAAACAAAAACCAAGAAACAATTTGTAAATGATGGTTTTTCATTGGACTAAATACATTTGTGACCACTTTTTAAAATGTTTATTTCTTGTCTTCATTTTTGTTACCTCTAAATCCTTACCTGCTTACGGTTTTGATGACAAATACTATTATTGTATATCTAACTGCTGTTAGATTGTCATCTTGATGAAAGGAACATGTCTTTTCAAAGTTAATCATATATGCATGGTTAGTCCAGTAAAAACCTTTCACTTCTTGTTGCTAATTTTTTCTAACATACAATCTAAACTATTATTTATTTATGGGGTATATTATGTTAATTTATTTTCCTTAATGGATCTCCTATTCTAATTTTGTTAGAATAGGAGATCCATTAATCCTCTCAATCTTTGTGGTCTAATGAAGAGATGTTATGTTTCCTATATCTGATTTTCTCTGTTTTGCTGTAACTTGGGAAATCTTCTTCTTCTTTTTTTTTTTTTTAATATTTTTTTAAAAACCTAGTATTTATTTGTATCAAGCTCAAACATTTCAGTAGTATCTCAAGGTGAGTTACATTCAGGTACAGTAGATATTTCCCGATTTGCAGAGGGCTTACCATATAAGTGTGTTCCTGATGCAATGTAGGGTTAAATGACTTACCCAAGTTCACACAAATCATCAACGGAATTTGAACCCGGCTTTCCTAGTTCATAGGCTACTGTTCTAACTTGTAGGTGTTTCCTCCGCTCAGCTATGCTTCACTTTACTTAGATGATTGTTGATGTTTGGAACATCTACCAATAAACATGGTAGTAAGCAAAACTGAGAGTTCAAGAATTCATGGGATTGATACAGAGGGCAATGGTAAGCATAGAAGCCAGCTTTTCAAAATGATTGCTATACCCAACATAAATTACCTCTCTGTAGACACAATGAAGGAGCTTGCTCAATCTTTGGCACCTATGATGGCACAAAGTTGGCACCTGTGATGGTCAGGTTAAATAAAAAATGAAAAAAAGTATTGCTCACACTAACAGAAGCAGCAAGGGGCAACTGGACAGAGTAGGTTATTTTTATAAAGAGAGCTGCAAAAAAAGCACTGTTTATTAAAATAACTAGTAAAAAAGGCCCGTTTCTGACACAAATGAAACGGGCGCTAGCAAGGTTTTCCTCTGAGTGTGTATGTTTGGGAGAGTGTATGTGAGAGTGAGTGTTTGAGAGTCAGAGTGAAAGTGGCCATCTGTCCCCTGCCCCCTCCATTCATCCTTTTCCAGCAATTCCCCTCTGTCCCTGAGCCCTGCCCTCCCAATCCATGCCCATCCATGCTCCTCTGTCACCTGGCCCCTCCATTTTTCCCTATCCAGCATTTCCCCTCTCTGCCTGAGGCCTGCTCTGCAATCCATATCCATCCATGCCCATCTGTCCCCTCCATTCATCCCTATCCAGCAATTCCCCTCTCCCTGAGTCCTGCCCTTCCAATCCATGCCCATCCATGCTCCTCTGTCACCTGGCCCCTCCATTTTTCCCTATCCAGCATTTCCCCTCTCTGCCTGAGGCCTGCTCTGCAATGCATATCCATCCATGCCCATCTGTCCCCTCCATTCATCCCTATCCAGCAATTCCCCTCTCCCTGAGTCCTGCCCTTTCAATCCATGCCCATCCATGCTCCTCTGTCACCTGGCCCCTCCATTTTTCCCTATCCAGCATTTCCCCTCTCTGCCTGAGGCCTGCTCTGCAATCCATATCCATCCATGCCCATCTGTCCCCTCCATTCATCCCTATCCAGCAATTCCCCTCTCCCTGAGTCCTGCCCTTCCAATCCATGCC
Source organism: Microcaecilia unicolor (assembly GCF_901765095.1). Lineage (NCBI taxonomy): Eukaryota > Metazoa > Chordata > Amphibia > Gymnophiona > Siphonopidae > Microcaecilia > Microcaecilia unicolor. The sequence continues at coordinate 58,976,869 of NC_044037.1, forward strand.
CATCCATGCTCCTCTGTCACCTGGCCCCTCCATTTTTCCCTATCCAGCATTTCCCCTCTCTGCCTGAGGCCTGCTCTGCAATACATATCCATCCATGCCCATCTGTCCCCTCCATTCATCCCTATCCAGCAATTCCCTTCTCCCTGAGTCCTGCCCTTCCAATCCATACCCATCCATGCTCCTCTGTCCCCTGCCGCCTCCATTCATCCTTTTCCAGCAAGTCCCCTCTCGCCCTTCCATGCCCCCCCCCCCCCGTCGCATCCATGCTACTCTCTCTCCCATGTCCCAGCCTGGCCCGCCCTCTTCTCCCCCCCCCCTTCGCATCCATGCATCGTTTTGTTTTTTTTTTTCTTCTTTTTCAATTTACCTCCGTGGTTCCGGCAACGAAGCGTCAGGGAAGGAGGCGGCGCTCCCGACGTCTAGCTTTCCCTTCGCTGTGTTCCGCCTTCTTTTTAAGGCGGAACACAGCGAAGGGAAGGCTAGACGTCGGGAGCGCCGCCTCCTTCCCTGACGTTTCGCTTCCGGATTTGTTTGTTTTGTCGCGAGGGCGGGGCAGAGACGGCTGGCTGGCTTGAAGGCTTCACACCACGAATCCACGAACCCTTCAGCCTCAGCCTGGGAGTGACGTCAGATGGCTTCAAGGCTTCAAGGCTTCAGGCTTCAGGGCTTCAGGCTTCCGGCTTCAAGCTTCCGGCTTCACAGAACGTTGTCTTCAGAACGTTCACGGTGCGTTTTATTATATTAGATTAGGACCCTGTTTACTAAGCAGCGTTAAGAGCGTGTTAGCGTTTTTAGCATATGCTAAACGCGTGGAGGGGCATAATCGAAAGGGGTGCCCAAGTTTTCCTGTGGACGTCCTCGCAGGACGTCTTGGCGAAGGGGCAGAGAAACCCGTATTATCGAAACAAGATGGGCGTCCATCTTTCAATAATACGGTCGGGGACTCCAAATCGCGAAATTTAGGTCGACCTTAGAGATGGTCGTCCCCAATTTTCGGCAATAATGGAAACCGAGGACGCCCATCTCAGAAACGACCAAATCCAAGCCATTTGGTCAAGAGAGGAGCCAGCATTCGTAGTGCACTGGTCCCCCTGACATGCCAAGACACCAACCGGGCACCCTAGGGGGCACTGCAGTGGACTTCAGAAATTGCTCCCAGGAGCATAGCTCCCTTACCTTGTGTGCTGAGCTGCCCAATCCCCCCTAAAACCCACTACCCCCAACTGTACACCACTACCATAGCCATTATGGGTGAAGGGGAGCACCTCGATGTGGGTACAGTGGGTTTGTGGTGTGTTTTGGAGAGCTCGCTGTTTCCTCCACAAATCTAACAGGTAGGGGGGGAATGGGGCTGGGTCCGCCTGTCTGAAGTGCACTGCACCCACTAAAACTGCTCCAGGGACCTGCATACTGCTGTCATGGAGCTGGGTATGACATTTGAGGCTGGCACAGAGGCTGGCAAAAATATTTAAAAAGTTATTTTTATAGGGTGGGAGGGGGTTAGTGAGCACTGGGGGAGTAAGGGGAGGTCATCCCCAATTCCCTCCGGTGGTCATCTGGTCAGTTCAGGCACCTTTTTGAGGCTTGGTCTTAACAAAAAATGGACCAAGTAGAGTCGCCCAAGTGCTCGTCAGGGACGCCCTTCTTTTTTCCATGATTGGTCGAGGACGCCCATGCCTCTGACACGCCCTGGTGAACTTTGGTCGTCCCCGCGATGGAAAGCAGTTGAGGATGCCCAAAATCGGCTTTCGATTATGCTGATTTGGGTGACCCTGGGAGAAGGACGCCTATCTCCCGATTTGTGTCGAAAGATGGGTGCCCTTCTCTTTCGAAAATAAGCCTGTAAGTCACTCATAGTAATTTATGGGTGACTCTAGTGTCACGGCTCCCGGAGGATAGGTGAGTCCTTGTACCAAACCCTAGTTTGGCAGCCGAACAATCCTGGCTTACCTGCAGAAGGAAATGAAGAACCGAACTCCGGAACCTCTCACAGGCAACAGAGATGAAAGCTGAAGACAGGACCAGGCAAAGTCCCAGGCAGGCGACAGGCAATGCAGAAGTCAAAGTCCAGGCAAGGTATCAAGGCAGGCGGCAGGCAAAGCAGAAGTCAAAATCCAGGCAAGGTATCAAGCCAGGCGGCAGGCAAAGCAGTAGTCAAAGTCCAGGCAGGGTATCAAGGCAGGCGGCGGGCAAAGCAGTAGTCAAAGTCCAGGCAAGGTATCAAGGCAGGCGGCAGGCAAAGCAGAAGTCAAAGTCCAGGCAAGGTATCAAGGCAGGCAAAGCAGTAGTCAAAGTCTAGGCAAGGTATCAAGGCAGGCGGCAGGCAAGGTCAAAACAGGTCAAGCAATAAACGGTAGCAGAGACAGGCTCCACGGAGCACAGGCCACTCTACCAAGAAGAAGCCGAAGCACTGGAGTGAGAAACAGACTCTCCTGAAGTACCTCTCTCATCACAAACAAGAGGAATCAGCTGGCCAGGGAATCTCCTGGTAGGCTCGCAATACGAGGAGGTAGAGTCATCCGTAGGGAACCAATCCAGCATCAGGAGGTGGAGCGAGTGTTCCTGGGCCCCGCGCCCAGAAGAGGAGAGCCAGCCCACCCCTGGAGCGCCGGCCATCTTGACACCACCGGCGCTCCACACTGCGGGAGCGGGAATGAGCCAGAGCGGAGCGTGGCAGCAGCTGCAGATCCGAGAGGAGTCTGAGCGGCGGTGGGAGTTGGAGCGTTGGCGCCACCAGCACGGCCGACGCTCCCCCTCATGACGGCGGATGCAAGGTGCGAGCACGAAGAGAAGCCAGCAAGGCGCGCCACAGGTAAGGGGCGCGACATCTAGCATTTAACCCATGCTAAAAATACTAGTGCGGCTTAGTAAACAGGGCCCTTAATGTTGTTGATTAGTTTCAGCTTTGCTTTTCAACATGTCAAATGATTCTTATAGGTGAATTGTTTACAAAGAAGATTTGTCACATCCAAAACCAACAAATCTAACAAATGTTATGCCAAATATTATTTTAATTAGAATAATTTCCCTAGTATATCAAGAATAAACAAAACGTGTTTTAAAAAACTTTGTGTGAAGGTGTTCAGAAAATGGTATCTTATCATTTAGAGCACACTAATCGTTAGTGCACCTTAGTAAAAGGACCCCTAAGTGAATTATATCTTTTATAAGGTCACTGTTATCTATCATAGCATTTCCTCATTATTTAACAGCGATCTCAGAGTTCAAAATATCACGATAGACATCATAATTGAAAACATACTTATCTTGGCTTCCTTCGTTCTCTGCCTGCTGCTCTAGCCATTAGGCCTGTGATTTTCAACCTTTTTCCATCTCATGGCACACTGTCAAGGCACACCATCAGTTTTTAAGGATATATATTTTATCATTTAACAAATGAGTATTAAGATTGTGTTTAAAGTTCAATAATTACATTTCAAATCATTGTGTTATTTTTACAGTTGAATGTTTTTATTGAAGACACAAGTTGGCAAAAGGGCAATTTCGAAGATAACAAAATTAGCCACAAATAACATGCATTCAATAGCATGGAAGGCACCATCCAAAAAAAATATTCTGATTCTCAAGTCATCTGGTCAACAGCAAATGGCCTGCACTGGTGTAGATGTGTGTATTGGATGCACAGGTCCATTTTTCAGCACATCTGCAAATAAGGCCTTTTTATTTTTTGCTGAAAATGGACTTCCGGCAAAATAAAACTTGGCGTGTGTCCATTTTGGGCCTGAGACGTTACTGCCACCCATTGACTTAGTGGTAAAGTCTTACATGTTAACTGGGCAGTAATGGTCTATGCACTTACAATGCTGATTACCGCCTGGTTAATGTCGAATGCCGGAATTTTTCTGGCACGCCTAGTGGACGCGCATAAAAAAATGAAATTACTGGTTGGGCCTCGCAGCAGCCGGGCAATAGTTCAAAATTGACGCACGTAGGATGCGCATATGTACCTACGCAGCTTAGTGAAAGGACCCCTAAAACTCTCCACTATTAAGCACATTGTAAAATACAAAACCTGAAGAGTATCTTAACATTCCTGTACAAATATGACATATAACTGTGGCACTTATTCCTTAGATTTAAATAGAAAGAACCCTACATATGCATTGGCAGTATTACAAATATTACACTGGACCCAACAACACCAATACACCTCCTCCTACTGGTAAAACAGAAGAAGTTGGACAGCACAAGATCTCTACCCAGAAGCTACATGCCCACAGAATACCATACCTCAGTCACATGCAAAACACAGACCCTTACCAAATACAGAACAGGATCACAAATTAGAAATAGAGATATAAAGACCAAAATTGAATTGGGAACCTCAAGAAGTCAAACTAGGCTTGTACTACAACATGGGAGAAATAAAAACAGAAATACATTTCCTTTTATACTGAACATAATACAAAGACATCCATGATGTACATTTCCTAAACTAACATAGTTAATAAATTCAAAATAAAACACCTTTTTTTTACCTTTGTTGTCTGGACGTTTTTCGCATCATGTTGATCTTCATTTTCTTTTCTGCTTTCTTGTCTGTCGTCTTCTCCTTCCAGGTGCTGCTGAAATATCTCTTCTCACCTTTCCCTTATTATATCTGTCTTTGACATATTGATCTTTCTGTTTTAGCTTTTTCCTTCCTTTCTTTTTCTGCCTCTCTGTCAACTCAGATGTCAACAGCATTCTCACCCTACAGTCCTCCATCTACTTTTTTTTATTGTTCATTTACCTATCAACTTTCCATCTCCTTCTCTAATCCCCTAGCTCTCCTGGTTCCCATCTCATTCCCTCCTCCGCCTCCTAATCCCTTCTATCTTTTCTCTACTCCCCATTACTAAATGTTTACCCTCTGTGTATATTATCTTCCTCTCACTCACCCCCTTGACAACCCCCCCCCCCCCCATGACCTCTCCCTCATAGTTACCCCATTCCCAGTTTCTACCGTCCCTCTTCCTCCAACCACCCCCTTTTGTTGGCCCCCACCCTCCCTTATAGCCTGATAGCTGCATGTTTCTTCCCTCCACTCCCCCCCAGCATCTCCATGCATCATTTCTCTCCTATCCCTCCCTGCCCCTGTAGCCCTGTGGTCCAACATCTTTTCTTCTCTCTTCCCTCCTTCCCTGCCCCTGTAGCCCAATATCTTTCTCCCTGCCTTCCACCTTCAGGTCCATCATTTCTCTCTTTCTTCCCCTCCACCCTTTGGATCCATCATTTCTTCCCACTCCCTTGAGTCCATCACTTCTCTCTTTCTTCCCTCCTTCCCCTTAGGTCCATCACTTCTCCACTCCTCTTTTCAGGTCCATCACTCCACCCCCCTTCCTGTCCATCACTTATCTCTGCCCCTCTAGGCTTTTCTGTCTTTCTTCCTTAACTCCCCTCCACTCCCCAGGTCCACTATTTTTCTTTTTCTGCCCTCCCCCTTCCCACGGGTCTAGCATCTTTCTTTTTCTTCTCTCCCTTCCCCTTCCTCATGGTTCCAGCATTTTTCTCTTTCTTCCTTTCTCCTGCCCTAGATGCAACCTTTCTCCCTCTCTCTTTCTCTCCAACACCCCCCCCCCCCCAGTCTACCTTAAACTGCGTCTTCAATGAGGCTCCCTGGCAGTGGCAGTAAGTTACAGCTGCTGTTTGCAGCCTACTTGGAGGCTGGAGCCTCTGCTCTGTCCCAGTCTGGCCTCTATGTAAATAGGAAATTGCATCAGAAGGGGGTGGGTCGTGGCAGAAGAGAGGCTCTAAGCAGGCTTCAAGCAGTGGCTGTGAATTATTGTCACTGCTGGGGAACCTCCTTGGAAGATGCAGTTTAAGGTAGACCAGGGCTGGGGGGAGAGTGGGAGAAATGCTGGTTTATGAAGGGGAAGGTGATGCTTTGGGTTCTTGGACAGTGCTCAGTTTCCAGTACACCCCTGCTTGTAGCACACCTGCGGAGCAGCCGCATCATACCAATATGTTGCAGCACTCTGGTTGAAATACGTTGCTTTTGGCTACCCCTCCTTAACTGTAAAGTGTTCCGGTTCTAAATCATATGCACTGTTGACCCTGTACAATATATATGGGTATTCATTTTCTTGGAGAAGCAGGATGTGTAAATAATTGTTACCTAGAATTTAATTCCCCCCTCCCCTCCCCCATTGCTAGAGTTGATTTATGGCTACTAATGCAAGTAGATTTTTATGCAAGGTATATTTGCAAGTCCTCCCATTTACCTGCCATTGTCAGCCCAAAGAACCACCCAATATAAAAGCTTTTGCAAGCACTCAATTAATAAATCAATAATTGTTCCAATAGAGATATCCACTTTGCCGTAGGAAGAAAAAGGAAACAGTGATGCATGTGCACTAACACCTGCCCATATCCATAACTCAGTTGTAAGCAAGGAAGACAGTACATTAACCATTTTATCAACCAGTCTCCATTCCACATAAAATAAACATACAGGGTGTCATTAAGTGCACCTTCAGATCAATGAGGTTTGCAAATGACATTCAAGTACCATTCGAGCAGTGGTTTTTTGCTGAGAAAAGCAAATTAAATTAGCACAACTTACAAGTGCGTTGATAAAAACTAAACTGAACAGCAGCACCATTAGCCGACAAAGTAATATTTTCTCTTTACTGCTTTCTGCCATTTAGTTATTATCCTATTGGAAATCTAATTATAATCCTTTTACTCCCTAGTTAAACTTCACAGTTTTTGCAAGCTTAGCACTGACAAGTGATTTCATTATATTTGATTGCCCGCACCCAGATTGACTTAACTTCACTCGGAGACCTAAAAGCCCTCTCAGTTTCTCAGATTCCCTGTTTGCACATTACAGCAACAGCTCCTTTAATTAATTAGCATGAACAGCAGTAACATGAGCTGCTGAACAGAAAATAACATCATTTTATGATCACAGAGAGACTTCTCCTTCTGCGTGTTTATACCTTACTTAACTTTTGTATTTCATTGTTAGGCTCTATTGGTAAAGCCTGTTTAGAAATGTGAGAAACAAATATAATAATTACGCTACATGAACCATTACTAAAGATATGGTGGTCCTCAATTTCAGTAATTGCTTTGGCAGACTTTTTCCTAATAAAAAAAAATAGCTCAGAGCAAAAACACCATACAGTGGCAAGGTGACACAGAGCCATTTTATTCGTTTGTTAGAGAACCATGAGCACATTCAACAGAGAAAGGGCCATGAGCTGTGAATTATGTATCTCTGCATTTGCTACAGATAGAGGGTGATTAACTTTATGCTTGTACTTATGTCTAAACATGTGTGGACCCCTGAATCTTTTTTTTTTCTTTTTAAGACTTGAAAAGAAAGTAAGTCATTTCAGCCTATAAGAAAAAAAAGCTTGTTCTAGGCATCTAAAAATAGACGTGTCATTATAGAATTATCCTCAACGTGTGTATACGTGTATTTTATAAAATAATTGCATACATTGCAAATCCACTCAAACTATGGGACCGTTTTACAAAAATGCGGTAAGCATTAATGCATGTGTACCACAGCGTTAACCCCCGGATTCTATATTGATCACCTAGAGATCCGCGCTGAAATCGACACAGATTTTATAACAATTCGCTTAACTTAACAAGCTTCACAAACTAATGAGCGCTGATAACAGCGCTTAACAAGCAATAATGAGCACTAATTGGCACTGATTAGAATTTAGATGCAGAAGTCACTAAGCGTATTCTGTAATGATGTACACGGAACGTCTTTTTTTGTTTGTTTCATATTTTTATTAAGGTTTTTCAAAACATAAAACAGAAAGGAAAATCAAACGATAACAACAATCCATGGCAAATAAAATAAGCATAAATGAAAAAACAAAACATTCCATGACAATACCCTTAGACAATCAGCAGTTATACAGTGGTCAGTGCACTGAACTTCTAATGCGTGCAGGCAAAAAGGGGTGTAGTTATGTGTGGGGAAATGGGCATTTTGTGGGCATTTCAAAATTTACGTGCCTAGTTATAGAATACAGTGCCTCAATCTACGTGCTGAGATTTACACCACATTTACATTGCTGTAAATGGATATGCATAGATTTAGGCGCTGAAATATCAACTAAGAATATTCTATAATCGGTGCCTAAGTCTAGCTACTGATTATAGAATACACTTAGTCGGCACTCATTTCAGTGCCAATTTTATAGGTGCCATATATAGAATCTCCCCCTAAAAGGCTTACCCTGGGGCACACTGAGGTGCCACGCAGTCATTTTGAAAAATGTATACACAAAATCCACGTGTAAAAAATAATTTTATTTTTTCACTGAGTGGGTGTGTCTGTGGGGGTGGAGAGTGGGCATGGCTATGCTAATAAGTTATCATGGTGGCATTCCCGCGCACTGATATGCACATGAGCCCTTACCGCCTACAAAATGGCTGGTGGGGCTCACGCGCTAATGGCAACATGAACGTATGAACATTAATACCGAAATAGAAAATCAGCCATTTTCCAACTGCAGAAAAAGTGGCCTTAGTGTGGGAAAGACCCACTTAAAGGTGAGCTAAAACCACTTTTTGCTGCAACTTTGAAAAAGAGCCCTTATGTTTGTAAGAACCCATATATGTATATCACGTAAAAGTATTCTGGAGCCTATTCTATATACAAAAGTGGGCATCTACACTTGTTTAGATAATATTAAAGTAATAGGTCAAAAACATACCTATATTTTATGTTTATGTTAATTTAAAACTTGCTGTATCGTCAATCTGGGCACAATCACTTACACCAGCCATAGAGCTGGTGTAAGTGCTCACACCAGATGAATAAAGAATACACGCAGATTAAAATATAATCTGTTCTTATAATTGTATGACCTGCTCAATCCCCACCCAAGCTCCACCCATTTTAATGCCTACCTCCTAAGTGCGCACCATCGCATCTAAGTGCAGTGAAAGCAGCTCTAAGGCAAAGATTCACATGGAGCCCCCCTTACACCTAGGATAGGGATATCTCAGGTGATCATAACCTCTTCATTTTCAACAATTCTCTTAGGGTCATGATCCCAATGATTTTCCAGTACACTGATGTTGTAATGTTTAGAGTTTCCAGTGAATGAGATGTGCCACCTTGTTGCACCTTTCTGTATAAAAACTTTCTGCCATCAGCACATCACAGCCAGCCACGACATGAGTGACTGTTTCTAGCTCTTTCTTACAGAACCTACAATTTTCTGTTGCACCAATATTTCAATGCTTGAAGTAAAGCCATCTTGTTCGTACTGAAAAATGATCATCTCGTGAGGCAATTTATCCAAATGGCAGTGGTGTTCCCTAGATCGGCTGCCACCCATGGAGGATTGCCTCTACGCCCCCCCCCCCCCAGCACATAACCTCCTCCCCCACAAATCACAACACTTCCCCAAGCTCATCGCTGTTACCTCCTGGGAGTGCAGGGAGCAGTCACACATGGGAGAGGAGGAGGCAGTGTTAGCATAGGGAACTTGAGTGCATGGTCAGCAGTGCAGGAGAAGAGCAGGCAAAATTAGCATTGGGGACTGGAACGAATGGTCAGCAGCACCAGAGAGGAGGCAGCAGTGAGATTTGAGCTGAGCAATGAGAGCACCAGCACCGGAGGAGTGTAGGCAGCGAGGTCAGCATGTGGTCTTAGCGCCAGAGGAGAGTAGGTGATTGAAAGAAGCATGTAGCTCGTTCACATCCTTCGACGTAAGGCTATAATCAGTTTGAAAATCCATGTCCCAAATTATTATTGCGCTTAAGTTCACCTCCTTGTACTTTGCCTGCTTAGGTGTGATTTGGAGGGGGGAGAGGACTGGAAGCAAAGTGAAAAGTATGTCCTTTGCTATGCCTCCGTCCCTGCGACGGCAGTTGAGGATGTCCAAAATGTGGATGTTTCTGTGAGAAAGACATCCATGCCTTTGCTATGCCTCTGACACCCTCTTTGTTTATTTATTTGGATTTTGGATCACAAGTAGCAGCAGTGAAATTTGAACTGGCCACCTCTGGATTGCAAGACCAGTGCTCTAACCACAAGGCCACTCTGCCACTCATCCACTCCACTCCATTCTCTTGAAATTTGGCCATCCCTGTGGGGGGGGGGGGGCAGTATGCAGGTCCCTGGGGGGGGGGGGGGAGGTATGTGTGTGTCAGCAGAGGCATAACGAAGGCATGGATGTCCTTTTTTCAAACATTTTGGATGTCCTCAACTGCCCCCCACAGGGATGGCCAAATTTCAAGGGAGTGGCAGAGTGGCCTAGTGGTTAGAGCACTGGTCTTGCAATCTAAAGGTGACAGGTTTAAATCCCACTACTGCTTCTTGTGATCCAAAATCCAAATAAATAAAGAGGGTGTCAGAGGCATAGCAAAGGCATGGATGTCCTTCTCACAGAAACATCCACATTTTGGATATCCTAAACTGCCGTCGCTTCCCCTCCTTAGGAAGGAAATCGTGTGCAAATGAGCTAACAGCGAGCAGCTCATTTGCATGCGATTTCCTTCATGCATGCCTGTACCTTTCCAGATCAGTAAGGGAAGGGCTTTTTCCATTCAGATAGTGGGACCAGTGCACTACAAATGCTGGCTCCTCCCACAACCAAATAGCTTGGATTTGGTCGTTTCTGAGATGGGCGCCCTTGCTTTCCATTAGCGATGAAAACCAGGGACGACCATCTCAAAAGTTGACCTAAATTTCATGATTTAGGCGTCCCCGACAGTATTATCGAAATGAAAGATGGACGTCAATCTTGTTTCGATAATACGGGTTGCCCCGCCCCTTTATGGGGGCCGTCCATAGAGATGGGCGCCCCCGTTCGATTATCCCCCTCCATGTTGCTTTTATAAAAATAAGTATAAGAAGAGGTGTGTTATTGGAAATTCTTATAGACATACTGCTATAAAATTATTCCCTGTATCAGCAGTATAACTGATAATTGTTGTGGAAATCTAGGTAAGGATCCTATTTTCCTTAACCCAGCACCATATGACTTACTTTATAAAATATTTCTCAAGTTTCTTGGCATCAGAGCAGTTTGGAAAGGGAACCTTTGTGCCTTTCTGTTAATGTCCTGTCCTTTACTTCTACCTTTATGGTGTCCTTTCTCTATAATTGCTGTTAAGTTCATCTTGGCAGTTATTGAACTTAATTAAGGCCTCTCTTTCACTAATTCTTTCATGCTTATTACTTGATGACTTCCCTCTGCCCTTCTAATGGGGATTGTCTGAATTTCTTATGAATTTAAAATATGCTGACCAACTACTCTCCTTCTTTGATCATTTTAGCTTAACCTTATAATTGCCATTTGTCGGTTAAGTTGTGTTTACAAATAATATCAGGAGGTCCAGTGTATTGAACCTTATGAATCACAAGTGTAGAGTAAAAGGTCTATAAAGCTCTCAATTGGACATTTTTATTTTAAATTTTATATATACCATCTGCAAGCCATCAAAGTGGTGTAAATTCAGTTACAGTGCATATTTTGTTTATGATTATTGACACTTGATATACTGCTAACCTTTCTGAGAACATAGTGGATTACAATTAAAATAATATTGTAAAATAAAATAAAAGAACTCCATAAAATTAACAGAATAGATCTAACACATCCAGACTAGAATGTACACACATCAAGACTCACCCTCATATGTCTATTCTCACCTACAATAGTCCTCTCAGTGCACTGTCCTCTCCCCATATATAAAAAAAATAATGTTTTTAATAGACTCTTAAAGGATTGTAAGCTCTGTCAAGCAGGGACTGTCTCTTCATGTTCAAGTGTACAGCGCTACGTACGTCTAGTAGCGCTATAGAAATGATAAGTAGTAGTAGTAGTCCTAGGGCATCCTTCCAAATTCAATGCATAAGAACATAAAGAATTGCTGTATTGGGTTGGGCCAAAGGTCTTGCAATCCCAGTATCCTGTTTCCAACAGTGACCAATGATAGTTTCTATCATTTGCCCAGACTGTAGTTTCCTGGGATCATTTCAGTGTCCTGTGACTAATGTGGAACTTTTCCTCAAGCATTGTTTTAGAGCTAGATAATATTTTTAGAAAACAAAGGAGCAACAAAACCTCATGGATAATAAAGCTACAAAGGAAGAGGAGATTCAACAAATGAAGTGAGGTTCAACAAACAAAGAATCCAATATATTAAAGAAATACACTTTATTGAAGGGACCAGACATGGCCATGTTTCGGCAATGATGCCTGCATCAAGAGTCCATCAACCTTAAAATGTGTCTTTCTGTCGCAGGAGGCTATGAGCCGCTGTCAGCCAACCCCAGCAACTTCCCAGCTCATAGCCTCCTGTGACAGAAAGGCATATTTTAGCGTTGATGGACTCTTGATGTTGGCTTCATTGTTGAAACCGGCAGTGTTGAGTCATTTTAATGAAGTGTATTGCTTTAATATTTTGGATTCTTCATTTGTTGTACCTCGCTCCTCTTCCTTTGCTGCCTAAATAATATTTAAAAAATAGTGCGAGGCAATTTATGGGTTGCAATGTAATGGTATTTCCTGATGTATGTTGTGAGACACAGAAATGACAAAAGCAATTTCTTTTGCTCCGTCCTGTGTTCTTCTTTTATTTAAATTTTCCATAAATGTATAATAAGTTTCCAGTCTACTAAATATGTTTTTTTTTGTGTGGTGGTGGTGGGATCCTTCTTACTTAACCACTTTTATTTTTTTTGGCTACCAGAAGAATTTCTGGGATGGAGACTCTAGAGTAATATTAGGGTTAGCTTAATTTAAGCTTATCACAACAGCCTGTATGATTGCCTTATCATATTTTCTTTTTATTTTCCTCTTTTTTTAAAATGAATCCCCCAGTTGTGGACTTTAGCACCATTATAATAATTCCTAGAGCAGTGGACATCACTAATTTTTTTTACATTAGGGCCAATTTGGATCTAAATGAGATGAAGGGCTGCCAAATGTTTTCCCATGTAGGGCCATGACACTACTGACCATTGTGCATCAATGACATCCATCCCCAGCAGCCTGCCTTCAGACTTTTCATTGGGGGTATCATCAAGGAGGTGGGCATATCCAAATGCATTCTCTTCATCTGTAAGATGATAGGTGCTTCCTCAGAGATCTCCAGGGGCTGCCATTAGTCTCCAGGCCTTTCATTAAAGAACACTGCATAGAGATATGTTACTGATGTTCTATTTTTTTCCTTTGCTTTTCTGTACAGGTTATTTTACTTGGTTGCATTTTGAAAATCTATAAATAAAAATAAAAATACATATCATCCTTATACAATAATAAAATACATCCTGGTACACTGGAAAATAGTAAAACAGTCAGGCAGTAGTGTGAGCATGTGTATTGGATGCGCACTGGACCATTTCTCCACCACATCTGAAAAAAAAGGGGAGGGGGTTTGGACTAGGAAATGGACATGCATCAAAATGAAAACCAGTATGCGTCTATTTATGGCCTGAGCCCTTTACGCCACCTATTGACATAGCAGTAAGGCTCATGCGTTACCTGTGCGGTAACTGTCCAGCACACGCCAACTGCCGATTACTGCCGGAAAAGTCCCATGATGGAAAATAGATAATTATTTTCTACTGCGTGTTGTCCTCATGCTCCAAACTTGGAATTACCGCCAGGCATACATGCTAGACAGGTGGTAATGCCGATTTGACGTGTGCTGCACATGTGTAGACCCTTACGTGCCTTTGTAAAAGGTCCCCTAAATGAGAAAATAAGTATGAAATAACCACATCTTAAGAGTGTGCCAAAACTGGCCATATGATATCATTCTATGTATTTCTTCAGATCTCCATAATTCAGGACCCCTTCTCAGAGTAGTCTTATTTTTAGTTTCCTGTATATGAAATCACGTGACCAAAAGAGCTTGTTGAAATTCACCTGCTTGACATAGAGTAATACAAATAATCCAGTGTCAAATCTGTGCAAAATCTTAAATACAAACAGTGAAAGGTTCAACAGAATTTATGCCCATACAGTGAGCCAGTGCCATTTGATCAAATATGGTATCACTGTCCACATGGACCCCCACTCTTTGATATCAGCTTAGTCCCCCACATTTTGCAATACCTGTAACCTGCATAGTTGTTTGTCTGGAAGGCCAAATGAGTTTACATTATTATAGTCCACGTGGATCAAAATGGCAGATTGCACAACCTTCTGTCCGTAAGCCCTTACCTTATCAATATATGCCCTAATTTGGTAGTTTAGTCTTAAATTGTAAAAAAAAAAAAAAAAAACTTTTCACATCATCTCTCTATATAAAACACACCTCCAACGTTCTGAAGCCTCTGTTAGCTAACATTCTAAGTGAAGGGGGTGAGATCGCATTGTGTCTGCCCCGCCCACGCGTCAAACGTGATGACGTCGAGGGCGGAGCAATGACACTCAACCAATCGCAACGCTCGGCAGCGAAGCGTCAGGGAAGGAGGCGGCGCTCTCGACGTCTAGCCTTCCCTTCGCTGTGTTCCGCCTTCTTCTGACGTCAAGGATGACGTCAAAAGAAGGCGGAACACAGCGAAGGGAAACCTAGATGTCGGGAGCACCGCCTCCTTCCCTGACGCTTCGCTGCCGGAACCGCCACGGAGGTAAATTTAAAAACAAGAAAAAAACAAAAAAAACCCATGTTGGGGGGGGAGAAGAGGGTGGCCACTAAAGTACAACAATGGGAGCGGGAGGGCAAGGGAAGAATGACAGCATGGATGCGAAGGGGGGGGGGGGGAAGAAGAGGGCGGCCCAGGCTGGGACATGGGAGAGAGAGGAGCATGGATGCGAGGGGGGGTCATGGAAGGGAGACAGGGGACTTGCTGGAAAAGGATGAATGGAGGCGGCAGGGGACAGAGGAGCATGGATGGGCATGGATTGGGAGGGCAGGGCTCAGGGAGAGAGGGCAATTGCTGGAAAGGGAAAATGGAGGGGGCAGGGGACAGAGGAGCATGGATTGGGAGGGCAGGACTCAGAGAGAGAGGGAAATTGATGGATAGGGATGAATAGAGGGGACAGATGGGCATGGATGGATATGGATTGCAGGGCAGGCCTCAGGGAGAGAGGGCAATTACTGGATAGGGAAAAATGGAGGGGCCAGGTGACAGATGAGCATGGATGGGCATGGATTGGAAGGGCAGGACTCAGGGAGAGGGGAATTGCTGGATAGGGATGAATGGAGGGGACAGATGGGCATGGATGGATATGGATTGCAGGGCAGGCCTCAGGCAGAGAGGGAAAATGCTGGATAGGAAAAAATGGAGGGGCCATGTGACAGATGAGCATGGATTGGAAGGGCAGGACTCAGGGAGAGGGGAATTGCTGGATAGGGATGAATGGAGGGGACAGATGGGCATGGATGGATATGGATTGCAGGGCAGGCCTCAGGCAGAGAGGGAAAATGCTGGATAGGAACAAATGGAGGGGCCAGGTGACAGATGAGCATGGATGGGCATGGATTGGAAGGGCAGGACTCAGGGAGAGGGGAATTGCTGGATAGGGATGAATGGAGGGCACAGATGGGCATGGATGCATATGGATTGCAGGGCAGGCCTCAGGCAGACAGGGGAATTGTGGATAGGGATGAATGGAGGAGCCAGGTGACAGAGGTGCATAGATTGGAAGGGCAGGACTCAGGGAGAGGGGAATTGCTGGATAGGGATGAATGGAGGGGACAGATGGCCATGGATGGATATGGATTGCAGGCCAGGCCTCAGGCAGAGAGGGGAAATGCTGGATAGGGAAAAATGGAGGGGCCAGGTGACAAAGGAGCATGGATGGACATGGATTGGAAGGGCAGGACTCAGGGAGAGGGGAATTGCTGGATAGGGATGAATGGAGGGGACAGATGGCCATGGATGCATATGGATTGCAGGGCAGGCCTCAGGGAGACAGCGGAATTGCTGGATAGGGATGAATGGAGGGGCCAGGTGACAGAGGAGCATGGATTAGACTCACACTTTCACTCTGACTCTCAAACACTCACTCTCACATACACTCTCCCAAACATACACACTCCGAGGAAAACCTTGCTAGCGCCCGTTTCATTTGTGTCAGAAACGGGCCTTTTTTTACTAGTTATTCCATAATGAGACTGGAATCCAGGAATCCATTGCGACTAGATATTATTCCACAATGAGTCTGGAGCTCACACACAAAGTATTTTTTATGATTAACTTAAGGGAATACTAATACCTGCTAGAGTGGGCTCGTCAGGTTTAAATTCTGCATTTCATCTTCCCACCTACAAGATCTTATTTTCTGGGCTAACATTCAAACCACTCCATTGCATCCATGTACCCGCTCACAGGATGCACTCATGTAATCATAGGTTTATGATACTGTGGACACCATGACAAAATAATAACATTATCGACATACAAAAAAAACAAGGTACTCTCAAAGATCTTAAACATCTCAAATAAAAATTTGAACAAAATTGGCGATGGGGAAGCCCTGAGGCACCCCGGTTCCACTGGCCATGAAGCTGAGAGCTTCCCTGGTCAATTGACCTGCAGTGACCCATTGGTTAGGAATCTCACAAACCAGCTCAATACCATACCAGCCACCCCTGCACCACTTAATCAAAAAAGCAAAATATCATGATGTATACTAACTAGGTTGAATGCTACAGATAAGTGTAACTGCATTTCGAAAGCCTGATGTCTACCATCTATAATAGTCCTCACTTTGGCCACTATACAGCCATTACTATATCCCTACTATATAGACTGTTGCATTATATCCAGTAGATCAAAATCAGAAAGATGATGTAACAGCTGGATAACCACAGCTGCCTCCATTATTTTGACAATAACAGGAATATTGGGTCTTTTGAAACTGCTATTAGGAGGGTGCTCAGATGCCTTCCAGTTTCCTTTTTTCTTTATACACTAGTAAAAAAGGCCCATTTCGGTATGAAAGGAAATGGGCGCTAGCAAGGTTTTCCTCCCCCCTCCCTCCCTCCCTCTGTCCCCCCCAAGTCCCACGGCCCCCTTTCCTCCCCTCCATTTTCCATGGCTTCCTCCCTCCGTCACTCTCCTTCACTCTGTTCTCCCTCCGAGTTGCAGGCCCCCTCCCCCTCCCTTCCCCCCTGTGTAATTCTCCTTCGCTCTATCCTCCCCCTGAGTGCCAGTCCCCCCCCTCTAAAATCGCCAACCCCCCTCTCTTACTGGGGTCCCGTCGGCAGCATTGAAGAGCGAACAGACTCAGTGAGTCTACTGCCTTTCCTTCTCTTCGCTCTGAGCTCTGACTCTGGTCCCGCCCTCATTTCCTGTTTGCGCAAGGGCGGGGCCAGAGTCAGAGCAAAGAGAAGGGAAAGCAGCATACTCGAAGGGATGTATGACGTCAGTGTTTATCTACCGCACGTAGCAGACCACATCCGAGGGAGCCACGGTCTCAGGCAGCGTCAGAACATTGGAGGTGAGAATTATTATATAGGATTTCAATGCCCCAGTGCCAGTAAATATAGCTCTGATATCTATAGAAAAGCAGGCCATATGCGTGCATGGAATGAAATAAAATCAGGGTTAGATCAGACTTCTCTGTTGACTTTGCCCTATATGGCCACGCTGAACACACAACCATAGATTCTGCAGTGGTGCTAATTGGAGAGAGAGAGAGAGTATGCACTTAGGGAATAGAAATCCACGGGAGACGTATGTGTTAGGCGGGGAGAGTCTGATAGGTACGGGCGGAGAGAGGGATCTTGGGGTGATAGTATCTGAGGATTTGAAGGCGACGAAACAGTGTGACAAGGCGGTGGCCGTAGCTAGAAGGTTGTTAGGCTGTATAGAGAGAGGTGTGACCAGCAGAAGAAAGGGGGGTGTTGATGCCCCTGTATAAGTCGTTGGTGAGGCCCCACCTGGAGTATTGTGTTCAGTTTTGGAGGCCATATCTTGTTAAGGATGTAAAAAGAATTGAAGCGGTGCAAAGAAAAGCTACGAGAATGGTTTGGGATTTGCGTTACAAGACGTATGAGGAGAGACTTGCTGAACTAAACATGTATACTCTGTAGGAAAGGAGAAACAGGGGTGATATGATACAGACGTTCAAATATTTGAAAGGTATTAATCCGCAAACGAACCTTTTCCGGAGATGGGAAGGTGGTAGAACGAGAGGACATGAAATGAGATTGAAGGGGGGCAGACTCAAGAAAAATGTCAGGAAGTATTTTTTCACGGAGAGAGTAGTGGATGCTTGGAATGCCCTCCCGCGGGAGGTGGTGGAAATGAAAACTGTAACGGAATTCAAACATGCGTGGGATAAGCATAAAGGAATCCTGTGCCGAAGGAATGGATCCTCAGGAGCTTAGTCAAGATCGGGAGGTGGGGCTGGTGGTTGGGAGGCGGGGATAGTGCTGGACAGACTTGTATGGTCTGTGCCAGAGCTGGTGGTGGGCAGCGGGACTGGTGGTTGGGAGGCGGGGATAGTGCTGGACAGACTTGTATGGTCTGTGCCAGAGCCGGTGGTTGGGAGGCAGGGCTGGTGGTTGGGAGGTGGGGATAGTGCTGGGCAGACTTATACGGTCTGTGACCTGAAGAGCACAGGTACAAATCAAAGTAGGCTATACACAAAAAGCAGCAAATATGAGTTATCTTGTTGGGCAGACTGGATGGACCGTGCAGGTCTTTTTCTGCCGTCATCTACTATATGTTTTGTTCTGTGTTTTGCTAGTTAAGTCTTCTACAAAACATAATGCTACCATTAGATAAAGGGAAAGCCACTATTTTAGGAAGGCAAATCAGTCTGAGAGAGTTACAATCATTTAGGGGTCCTTTTACAAAGACGCACTAGCGTCTTTAGCTCACGCTAAAAATAAGCATGCACTAAACTCTAGAGATGCACATATGTTCCTATGGGCATCTTTAGTGTTTGGCACACGCTAAAAATGCTAGCGTGCCTTTGTAAAAGACCCCCTCAATTATCTGTCTCAAGAATTTGTGAGATCTTTCATCTTATTTTACATTGTGGACAAAAAAAATCTTTCCAAGTGCTTATTAAGCTAGTCATGCATTCAGGGTAGGTTGTAAAACAGTATAACACGCACATGGGGCTCATAAGCATATTTTAGTGTTACAGAATAGCATTTTTACAGTTTTATATAGTCAACATTACCCCAGAGGATGAGATTCAGCTGTAAACTAAATCTACAGTTTTGCTCACCTTTGTGTAATTTCTTTTTTTTAATAAAATGAAACCCATATAAATGAATATTTGATTAAGGAATAAACCTAATAAAATAATACATTTATTGCTCACAAATTTACACAAATCTTGAATATATGTTGCAGTAAAATGTTGAAAGGCTGGTATATCATTTGCAATGAACTGCACTGAAGGGACTGGAGACCTTCTGGTGTGAAATCTGAATGTAGACCACGGAATTTAGGTAGTCACCTTCAAGCTACAAAATATATTTGGACAGATTTTATAAGGTACTTGAGCATGTAGAACTGCATTTTATGCACTTAAGGGTCCTTATACAAAGACATGCTAGCATTTTTAGTGTGCACTAAAAATAAGCGTGTGCTGAACACTAGAGACACCCATATATTCCTATGGGTTTCTCTAGCGTTTAGCACGCAGTAATCAGCATGTGCTAAAAACTCTACCACGCTTTTGTAAAAGACCCCCTTAGGGACACTTTTACTAAGCTACATTAGGTGCTGACATGGACCTAACACAGATTAAAATGGCATACTGTGGACACGCTCAAGCGTCATGTAGTAACTGCCAAATTAGCGTGTGCTAACTGCACACTAAAACATACTTTAAAATTAATTTTTGAGGGAGCATGTCATGAGGCAGAGAATGGGCACTCATTACCACACACTAACTGGTTAGCAAAGGGAATAACCACATGAGCCCTTACTGCCTAGAAAATGGGTGTCAGTAAGCGCTCATGCAGTTCATTTGTATGGCTGCAGTAAAAATGGCCTTAGCATGTGGGGAAAACCCACATAAGGACGCTCTAAAAGCATTTTTTGCTGCAGCTTAGTAAAATGACCCCTTAAGTGGATTCTTATAAAATTGGACAAATAGGGACACAGATACATGGGGTTATTTTATCATCAGACACCGTTGTCCAAGTAGAAAAAGGTGTCAATTTTAAGCTTATTTTATAAAGGTAACATAAGTGCCAAGCAGCATTGTTATCAAAGTGGGCTACTGTTAAAATGTATTCTACCACTAACTCCTGCTATTTAGGTTCCATTTTATTCAATGAGACCATGGGGCCGATATTCAGACAGCGGGAGCTAGCCCAGCTAACTCCTGCGGTCACCACTAAACACAAATATTTAATGCCGGGCTGTTTCCGGTGACCGTCATTGTATATCTGGTTTATTTTTGGTCAGTTAGCAGATAACCGGCTATGTTGATATTCAGACTTAGCCAATTATCTTCTAACTGGCCAAAGATATCCCACATATTCACACGACCAAATATAGCTACTAAAGTGGGGCTGAAAATCAGTGGATAGCAGGTTATTCAGCTTATAATCGAAAGACAAAAACGCCTATATTGCGACCTAAATCGGGAGATAGGCATTTATCTCCCAAAAACGAATAACGCGGTATAATCGAAAGCCAAACTTGGACGTTTTCAACTGCACTCCATCGCGGAAACGTACAAAGTTGACGGGGGTGTGTTGGAGGCATGGTGAAGGCGGGACTGGGGCGTGGTTATCACCTGAACAGAGATGGGCGCCTTTCGCCGATAATGGAAAAAAAGTATGCGTTTGTAGCTAGAATTTAGGGCACTTTTCCTGGACCCTGTTTTTTCACGAATAAGGCCCCAAAAAGTGCCCTAAATGACCAGATTACCACCAGAGGGAATCGGGGATGACCTCCCCTGACTCCCCCAGTGGTCACTAACCCCCTCCCACCACAAAAAATGATATTTCACAACTTTTTATTTTCACCCTCAAATGTCATACCCACCTCCCTGGCAGCAGTATGCAGGTCCCTGGAGCAGTTGTTAGGGGGTGCAGTGGACTTCAGGCAGGTGGACCCAGGCCCATCCCCCCCTACCTGTTACAATTGTGCTGCTTAATGCTTAGTCGTCCAACCCCCCCAAACCCACTGTACCCACATGTAGGTGTTCCCCTTCACCCCTTAGGCCTATAGTAATGGTGTAGACTTGTGGGCAGTGGGTTTTGAGGGGGATTTGGGGGGTTCAACACACAAGGGAAGGGTGCTATGCACCTGGGAGCTCTTTTACCTTTTTTTTTTGTTTTTGTAAAAGTGCCCCCTAGGGTGCCCGGTTGGTGTCCTGGCATGTGAGGGGGACCAAGTGCACTACGACTCCTGGCCCCTCCCATGAACAAATGCCTTGCATTTATTCGTTTTTGAGCTGGGCGCTTTCATTTTCCATTATCACTGAAAAACAAAAACGCCCAGCTCACAAATTGTCGAATAAAACATGGACGTCTATTTTTTTCGAAAATACGGTTCGGTCCGCCCCTTCACTGACCCGTTCTCAGAGATAAACGCCCATGGAGATAGACGTTTTCGTTCAATTATGCCCCTCTATGTCAGCCAATATAACCAGCTATCTGCTAGCCGCTAACTGGTGATATTCAGTGGGAGATAGCTAGCTAAATGCTTTTGAATATGATGGGTGGGCTACTTATTAATAACCCAAAGAACAGTAAAGTAGCCTGTCTTAATGGTAGCTCACATTGATTACTTCTTCTCTTAGTTCTTTTATAAAATATGCTTCAAAGTTCTGGGGAGCGGGGGAGTCTTGGAATAAGGTAGGGGAAGGATGAAGACTATGTTTCAGTATACTCAATAGATGGCCTGAGGTCGTAAGAGTCCAGGCTTTAGGCTATTGTATTGACATTTTGTTCACCAGTTTGTAGAGGGGTTGAGACGAATTTG
The DNA here is from genome assembly GCF_901765095.1 of Microcaecilia unicolor. NCBI lineage: Eukaryota > Metazoa > Chordata > Amphibia > Gymnophiona > Siphonopidae > Microcaecilia > Microcaecilia unicolor. The sequence continues at coordinate 58,998,722 of NC_044037.1, forward strand.
GGAGAGGTAAGATAACTGTAAAACTGAGATCGTAGATCTGCTTGTTTCTTCGTTTGGTTATGGCAATGTGAATATAATTGACTGTTCACTGCATGATTGCATTCGTTGTAATTTTGTGTTGCTATAAAGCTTGATGTTGTACAAAACTGATCCTGAATAAAAACCGTTTGAAATTGAAAATAGGATCCAAGGACCAGCCCCAATAGCACACAAATGCCATTGCACACGTTTACATCTGCTTTAAAGTTAAGTGTAAATGTGTGTTAAGTATTCCATTTGTGTACCCACTGTGATAATCCTAGGCTTGGAGCCAGTTACAGCTTTCCGGACAGCCGTTTCAGGCTTGTCTTTCACCACAGTTCAGGTCAGGGTACTAAAACGAGTCGGTCTGGATTTTTGCTCTTCATTTCCACCACAATTCTAAACTTTCAATCCTTAATAAAGGAAGCCAAAATAATAAGAAAAGGTCCAACTACATAAGAAAACATTCTCAGAGTCATTTTCAGTCATGGATGGCAGACCTCTCAAGGTATATTCAATTTGGGAAAGCTCAACAGTTCAAAACCCTCTACTCCTAGCAGTGAGTCCTTTCCTTCTGGAAGGGATGGCAGCTCACCTGCCCCTACATAGCCTTAATCCTGCTGTGTCCACCGCAGCTGCTCTTGCTTGCTAGGCATCACTCATTTCAGTGGCTTCCCATTCCATCTCACCCTTTCCTCTGTCTAGTTCTAGAGACATTTCCCTGCCCTCCTCTGTGTAGTCCATGAATTCTTCAACCCTTAGGACATCACTGCCCTCTTCCAGTTTGGGCTGGGCTGAGATGAACTCCTCCTTCCTCACCTAGCAGAGGAAGGATCACATCTTTATCCATAGGAACTGAGTTTTGCCCCTGCTGCCTCCTCTAGTGACCACCTGGGGTAATTGCAGTCCTCTCCGGGTCTTCTGTCTCTCCCTTATTTTTAGGATCCCAAGGATTTTCCGGGGGCTTGGTTTCTTAGGGCCTTTCCTTCTAGTGGGGATCCCTAAGCCCACTTCATCACACCATATATTTTATAAAATGTGCACATACCTTGCAACTCTGTCTTCATGCCCCTCAAACAATCACATACAAACATAGCCATGCAATTTTTCATGCTCTTATAAAATGAATGGGGTATATGTGAGTAAGAGTCGGTGGACCTTTTCCCATGCGAGAATTGCAGAAAGGTTCCTATTTAAACATATTTTATAATGTGCCTTGATAAAATACACTCCCAGCACTAGTCCCAGTGGTGCAGAAATGCATGAATTTACACTATCACCAAAAATGCATAAGTAATGTATGCACTCTACTTTTATACCTGTATATTTTATGAAATATGCACATGCATTGTAGTTCCTTCTCTGCTCTGCCCAACCTATGCTCCTGTAGTGCCTATGCATGGATCACATAAAAACAGGAAATCTCAACTGGTCCATTCTCTTTATCGCATATATGCCACACAGTGTTACAAAGCAGGCTTTACATGTGGAGAAACCTTTATAACAGAAAGTTACGCCAAGTAAAACTTGTCGTCAATCCTATGCCTAAATTATGCATGGAGCAGGTGTATTCTATAACAACGCGCATAGATTTAAGAACACCCATGGCCATGCCCACTTTTCAACTATGCAACTTAAAATTACATGCACCATGTTACAGAATACGCTTAGAAAGTTATGTGTGTAAATTCTAATCAGTGCCAATTAGTGCTGATAATTGGTTGTTAACATCCAATTATTAAAGCATTGTTATGGATTACACTTCGATTTCTTTGTGGAAATCTCGGAGTGATATATAGAATCCTGGGGTTAATGCCTTTCACACCCATTCTGTGCCCATTACATGCTAACACAAAAAGCTCATAGGGGGAGATTATATATATGGTGCCTAAAAAATGGGCATGGAAATCAGTGCCAACTAAGCGTATTCTGTAAGTGGTGCCTAGATTTAGGTGAAGTATATAGAATACGCTTAGTTAATATTTCAGTGCTTAAAACTATGAGCATTCATTTACAATGAAAATGTGGTGTAAACCCAGCACATAGATTTACACACACTGGGCCATATTCTATAACTACGTGTGTAAATTTCATTACACCCATGAAACGCCCATTTTCCTACCCATAATCACTCCCCTTTTTGCAATAGAAGTTTGGCGCACTTAGTTACAGAATATGCTTAGCAAGTTATGTGTGTAAATTCTAATTATTTCCAATTAGTGCTCATTATTGCTTGTTAAGTGGAAAGGGAAAGGGGAAATGGGACTTGATATACCGCCTTTCTGAGGTTTTTGCCACTACATTCAAAGCGGTTTACATATATTCAGGTACTTATTTTGTACCAGGGACAATGGAGGGTTAAGTGACTCGCCCAGAGTCACAAGGAGCTGCAGTGGAATCAAACTCAGTTCCCCAGGATCAAAGTTCACTGCACTAACCACTTGGCTACTCCTCCACTGTTATCATCACTCATCACTCACAGAAACATCCAGGCATGGACATCCTTCTCACAAACATCCACATTTTGGACAACTGCCGTCACACGGACGGAGGCATATCAAAGGATGTCCTCAACTGCCGTTGCAGGGACAGAGGCATAGAAATATCCAGTGTACTTGAATGTAACTCACCTTGAGCTACTACTGAAAAAGATGTGAGCAAAATCAAAATAAATAAATAGCGAAAGACGTCCTCAACTGCCTTCACAGGGACAAAGGCATAGCAAAGGAGGTCCTTCACCAATACTCTAAAAAAAAAAGACAAACTTTTTTAAAGTTGTTTTTTTCAGGGTGGGAGGTGGTTAGTGACCACTGGGGGAGTCAGGGGAGGTCATCCCCGATTCCCTCCAGTGGTCATCTGGTCATTTAGGGCACATTTTTGTGGCTTGGTCGTAAAAAAATAAGGACCAAGTAAAGTCGGCCAAGTGTTCATCAGGGACACCCTTCTTTTTTCCATTATTGCTTGAGGACGCCCCTCTGTTAGGCATGCCCCAGTCCCGCCTTCGCTACGCCTCCGGCATGCCCCCGGGAACTTTGGTCATCCTCGCGACGGGAAGCGGTTGGGGACGCCCAAAATCGGCTTTCGATTATGCCGATTTGGGCGACCCTGAGAGAAGGACGCCCATCTCCCGATTTGTGTCGGAAAATGGGCATCCTTTCCTTTCAAAAATAAGCTAGATAATGTGACCTGATTCTGGGTAAAAGATAGAAAGGTTTGCTGAAAACAATTTTGCATACAGTTTTCCAAGTAAGAGTAAACCAGTAGAAGTTAGACCTATGGAGAGAAGTACTTGCGGTAAGGGGTTGGAGCTTGAGGGGTAGACCTTTGTGCTCAGGTCAAACTTTGCCACTTCTGTCATAACCAAACCCACTTTCTTAATAAGGACTTCAAAATAATAAATCAAGGAGCATAGTTAAAACAGTTATCAATAGATGTCTTCAGATTTCTCTTTTCAGTGGAAGACCAAAAAAGGATTTTTGTTTATGTCAAAGTATTTTTTTAACTTTTCAGTATCAATCAGCTTCAGTTAGTTTTGTTTGATCTTAGCCGTCAGATAAAGGCGGATGCTAAACCATTAGTTTCAACTATATAGGTAGTCAAGCTGCTTAACAGTTACTTATGATCCCCAGTATGGAGAAACAGAAATTCAATATGGCAAAGGTGGCGGAGAAAATTGTGTCCTCTCAGTTAATTGATTATCTTGATAAAATCAATGCCTTACATCCTAGGTATACAGGCTTCAGTGCTCATCATTCCTTAGAATACATCCTCTTCAATCTCACAGATTATATTAAGGTAAATTTGGATGGTGGCAAAGATGTTTTCTTAATTTCATTAGATTTATCTTCTGCCTTTGATCTCTTTAACCAAGCTATTCTTCAACAGCTTTGGCAACGTCTATTTCTGGTTTTATTCATATCTAGCAAGTAGATCCTTTCGTGTCCTTTGGTCTCAGATGATTTTCTGTCCTGTACCCTTATCATAGAGTGTCCCCCTCCCCAATCTTGTGCCCTATACTTTAAATGTCTTCCCTGTACCTCTAGCTTTATTTATTCAATCTTTGTTTTTCCCTTTTTTTCATATATACTGCTAATATTCAGTTTCTTTGTACTCTGGATGCATGTTATTCTGATTCTGTGGCTTCTGTTCCTACTAAATTGGTAAAATTTCTGAATGATTTGCTAGAAATAAATTAAAACTGAATACTGATTTTAAAAAGATGCTGTCATCTTTTCTTAGTATTTATTGGTTCAGGTCCCATATCTTCCTTCCATTAATGGGGTGCAGTTTCCTATGAAAATCCTGAAGGCCATATTGGATAAACATCTCTGTTTTAACCTCTAAATCACTAATGTTGTCCATAATGCTTTTTTTGGTCTAAGACAAATACATTCATTCCATTATACAGAATTCCTGATAATTTTTATGTATGTATTCTTATCCTTACCTTAGTTGTTTCTCATTTAAAGCTTCTTTTTACTAAACTGCGCTAGCAGTTCTCATGCAGCAAATTAGAGGAAGCCCATTCAGTTCCAGTGAGCTTCCTCTCATTTGCCGTGCCGTGAATCACTAGCATGGTTTAGTAAAAGAGGCCCATGGAGTATTGGAATTCCTTTTACTAGGGCTGAAATGGGATACAGATAAGGTGACTTCAAACTGTCAAAATACTTCTATTAAGCTGCTTTTTGGTAAGAAGAAATTTGATCATGTCACCCAACTTTTCCATGATTATTACTGGATCCTAATTAATGATCAGATCCCATTAAAGGTGGGAGTTGGTAAGAATTGTAACGCATGAAGCATGTGTGTACACGACTCCAAAAAATGAAGAACAGTCCTCTGCACAACTCCACCCACATTATGTCCAAATTCCTCCCAGAACATATCTACTGTTGGGTCAGGCATTAACACCAGAGGCAGTTTTATAAAAACTCATTTCTGTAGTTTGCCTATGTAAAAGAATTATAAAATTATTCCCAGAAGGCTGTTGTAATATTGTCACAAGAATTCATAAGTGAAGTGATACCTGTGGAGATTATAGGAATTATTTGCATCCTTTATTCAACAAGCAGGTATCATACATCAAAACCCCTTAACAATTGTAGTTCAAAGACCAAGATGATGTAACTCGGGCAAGCAATAAAAAGCATTAATATTGAGCTTTAATACAGGCTGATTAAAATGTACCCAGAAACAGGACAATATTGGAGGGCAGGGAAGAGGAGAATCGCTGGATATGGAGGGGAGGGAAGAATTGCTGGACATGGAGGGGAGGGCAGAGGAGAGAGAAAAAAAAAAGCTTTCATGACAGCCTTCCTAGGGCCCGTTTCATTGTTGAGGAAACGGGCATGGTTCCACTAGTTTCTATATAAAAGCAATAGCAAATGCTTGTGACTGCCTCCTTGATCTTATGGAACCTCCTTGGGAAGAGGGCTGTGTGTGGAGTCACCTGTATGTGAGTTGTTATTCCCCCCACACTGCTTATAAACTCACCTGACTCCCACTAGTGAGTGACCATGCAAGCAGATGCTGCCACCGCTCCTCCCGCCCTAGGGACAAGTGGCAGAAATCCTAATGACACGGTGCATAGCATAACGTACCTTCTAGTAACTCATCGCCACCACCAGCAGCCAATTCTGGGTAATTACACAGATTACCGAAGGTGACTTTCCATGGACGCGGAATGTTGGCTGAAAGATGCAGCTTGCGCTGAGATGGTGCGGCACCTGCCAGGTATTGTGGCTTTGCAGGGTTCCGGGAGCCCAGTGAGCATTGATAACTTCATGATCCTGCCATGAGTGGGAAAGCGCGGGGTACAAATGTAACTAAAATGAATGTTGAGTACCTGATTCTCATAATGTGTCTGTTTTGGTGGCCCTTTACTAGATGAAAACATCTCTACACCAATACAATATATGCTAGGGTGCCCCTGTAACTAGCCCCTCAAATTGAAACTGATTAAGATTTAGAAGCATTTGCTACTCTAATCGATGCAAGGTTATTCTGTTGTGCAGCAGATGTACACAGAGGAAGAATCACAAGTTGGCGTGTTTCTATCTATAACTCTGATAAAAGAATGAAGAAAACAAAAATGTGGATGCAGCAGCTGATTGTTTTGGAAGTACCAAGATGGCGGCTATATGAGAGTGATGGCTTCAGCTTTATGACATCACACTGGCTCCTGTCTTATTAAATTTCCTTGATTTAAAACAATGCAAAAACCTTGAAAGGAAGGAGCCCTGTGGGGGAAGAGGAAGATAACAGTACCAGCAGTTGCTTCCACCTCCTTTTGGGGCTTGGATCTAGTGCTTCATACCTTCTTTCATAACCATCTGGGAATTTATTATTTCTTTTCTTTCCTTCCAGCTTATTTTAGATTAAACATTGCAGTGAAAGTTCTGGGTGAGTGTTGGGATGGATTAATTAATGCCACACTGGGAAAAGACCAAAGGTCCATCGAGCCCAGCATCCTGTCCCCGACAGCGGCCAATCCAGGTCAAAGGCACCTGGCAAGCTACCCAAACGTACAAACATTTTATTCAAGTTATTCCCGAAATTGTAGATTTTTTCCAAGTCCATTTAGTAGCGGTCTATGGAACTTTTTAAACTCTGCCAAGCTAACCTCCTTCACTACGTTCTCCGGCAATGAATTCCAGAGTTTAATTACACATTGGGTGAAGAAACATTTTCTCCTATTTGTTTTAAATTTACTACACTGTAGTTTCATCGCATGCCCCCTAGTCCTAGTATTTTTGGAAAGCGTGAACAGACGCTTCACATCCACCTGTTCCTCTCCACTCATTATTTTATATACCTCTATCAAGTCTCCCCTCAGCCGTCTCTTCTCCAAGCTGAAAAGCCCTAGCCTCCTTATAGTCTCCTTAGCTAGGTTGTACTAATCTGTGGTCTCATGGCTGTTCTTCCCCCATTTATTCTCTTCTTTACATATAAATGCATTATGTGTTTAGAACTGTGTATGTGTATTTTAATGGTGATAATTTCCAATCAAAATTATCCACTCAAAAATAGAGATTTATATCAAAAAAGGACAGAAAAGCCTCAAAGAGCTCCAAATCCAAAGATTTAGTGCCCTGTTTACTAAGGCGTGCAAGCGTTTTTAACACGTGCTAAAACTTAGCACATGCTAATACTAGAAACACCCATATATTCTTATGGGTGTCTCTAGCATTAGTGCATGATTAAAACGATAGCGTGCTTACAGCGCAGCTAAGTAAACAGGGCCCTTATAGAGCTAGGCGTGACCACAAAGATCTACTCTTTATCATCGGTAAAAACCTTCCATATAAACATATATTTTTTAATTTTCAGTGTTCTCAGTATACAGCAATATTTAAGTCACTTCTTTCATCTATTCAGTAAAGCCAATCCACAACTCTTCTATATTCAGTGAGAAAATCTTCAGCTTTACTGATCCAAATATCAAATGCACTTAACTTTAAGCAGCACAAATAGAGCCACCTTCTTCAATCATTCTCTAAACACCCCGGACCAATGATGTTTAGCGTTTCGCTTAGCTGCTTCAGGGTCCAAACTGTCCAGGCTATTCTAAAGAAAGAAGAAAAGTAATTAGATTTAACTCGCTGTGATGTATACAAGTTCAAAAATCTCATACATTCTCTCACATATCAGGACAGCACTTCCACTTCTTACAGCTGCCTCCAGCTCTCACAGTCCTTCAAAATGGCCACCCCTTTTTACAGGTGACATCAGACATTTTTTCTTAATTTCTCCAAACAGCAATTCAGAAAAAATGACTCCACTCTATAAGTAAATTCAAACCCATGGGCTCCAAGGATTTCAATGCAAATATTGCTTCCTGTGGAAGCAATATCCTACGTCTGTCTCCTTCTCTGCATAGTGGGGCCACTTGCTGTAAAACTACATAGTGCAATTCATGAAAAGTATGCTTCATATATAAACAATGTGATGCTAGAGGCAGACTTACTTTACTAGTCTGCAATGAGCACTTGTGTTCCGTTAGAAGAACAGAAAGTCTTCTTGAAGTCTGACCAACGTATATCTTATCACAGGGACAAATCAGGCAATACATAGTCTGTTTTACATGAAGTTCTTGCTTTCAAGAAATCGTATGCTCCACTGGATTAGTGAATACAGTAGTCTCTTGTATGATATTGCATAGTGTACATTCACCACATTTAAATTGGCCACGTAAAACCTTGGTACCAGTAAAATCTTCATCAGGGCTAGGCAACACTGAAGGGCTCAAATGTTCTTTTAAGTTCTTGCTTCTTCTATAAGCATAAACAAAGCAACGACTCCCCCAAAATGGATATCGTTTTCACTAGCTCCCAAGGTTTCTTCACAGCTTTGACAACTCTAGATGAAAAAATATTGTACTTCTTCACATTAGTAATCATATCGTCATCATCATCATCATAAGCACAGGTCTGGGCGCTAAAAGAAGATCATGATTATTAAATTTAGCCCAACAATAAATTTTTTTAAATAACATCAGTAGGATATCCACATACTTGTAACTTAGTTGACAAGTCCTTAGCTTGTCTTTGAAACTCCAGATCATTAGAATAAACTCTGCGATATCATATAAACTGTGAAAATGGCAGACTACTTTTCAAAGAAGTGGGATGACTACTTTCATAATTCAAAAATGTATTTCTGTCTATATCCTTATGAAATACTGTATTTGAAAACCCCACCTCTGTCTTCTTAAGTAATACATCCAGGAAGGCAATTTCAGAGTAATCAAAATGTAGAACAAAATTAATTCTCAGATGACATCCATTTAAATGCAAAACAAATTGTTGTTAGAAGCTCCACTTCCCCTTCCCACAACAAAAATATGTCATCAATATAGCAACTCCCAAAATGAACAAATTTAAACAAATCTGCTGTATATACATATTTTTTGTTCATAGACACTCATAAAAAAGATTTAGCACAGAAGGGGCCAAGGTAGCCCCTATCGCAACTCTTGAAATTTGTTGATACATTATACTCTCATATTGAAAAAAAATTCCTCTTCATTGCCAACTGGGCCAGCCGTATAATGAATTAAGTAGGAACTCTTGTAGATAATCTACTATCCAAATATACCTGCAAAACTTCTATGGCTTCATCTTGCGGTATCATCGTGTAAAGGGATGTAACATGCAAAGTAACCAGTACACAAGTACGTATATCAAGCCGTTGTTCAGACAGACATCTCAAAAAATGAATGGAATCTTTCAAATATGATCTACTTGCTGTAATGGTTCTAGTAAAGTCCCCCTATTTGAAATTATTGGCCTCCTAGGGGATTAGTCAATGTTTTATGAATTTTTGGCAATGTATAGAAAACTGGAGTCTGTGGATGTGAGGTATTCAAAAAATGAAACTCTTTATGCGTAAGAATACCTTTAGCATAAACTTCACTAGTAATCTGAAAATCTCTTTCTGCAATCTAGAGGTAGGTTCACAGGACAATTTCACATAATCAGATTGAACTCAAGAGTTGTCTATAAACCCTCAATGTGTTCAAGGTCAAGACTTAAATGACAGTTTAGTTTATAAGATTATTTTTTATACTGGTAAAATAACATAACTGACATATGATTATTTCTTTGACACATCAGTCTACAGAACCAATGACACTATACTTGTTCTTATGCAAATTGTTCCCTTAATCTTTCCCCATCATCAAGGGCCTGATTCCTTTAATGTGAATTGGCACACTTGTGGAATTAGTAACCACAGTAAAACTCTTGTGTTTTCTGTTTTGCGGTGTGCTGCATCATCTGCTTCTTTAAGCCACAAAAGTGCACATTGTTAGTTGTGCCATTTCAATAGTGTACAAGCTAGAACGTTAACTCGTGGTCCAAGTAAATGTTAAATATTTGCCTTTAGTGAGTGCATGCTATATAGAGAGCATACTGGGGCAATTCTGTAACTTGGTGCCTTCATGTAAGAGCCCTAATGCTTTGCGCTGAGTGCTAATTGTATAACGTCAAGATACCGTTATGTTTCAGAACAGTATGAAACAAAAGAGGCAAACAATAACCTTATGTCAATCTTCACCAAAATCTTTGCACTCCTATAACCCCCACATAAACCCACACAACCCTCCCCTTCCCCCCTTCTACCCCCCCAAGTCTATGAAGTCTAGGATGTCAAATACTTATCAGGTAGCTGTGGGCTCTCGGTGTCAGGGTCCCCCCAAAAGGTTCCCAAATAGCCTGGAATTGCTGACTCATAGTATGTAAATGTTCCTTAACCTGAAAACAGTCCATGAGCATTTTAAGTAATCATCAAAGTTTTCCATTGGTGCTGTGTGGGGCCAAGAGCATCAAACCACACATTAAGGATTGCCCTTAAAGCCATCAAAATTGCATAGCGCAAGAAGCCCTGGAATACCTTGGTTTTATGTTTCATTGGTATAGAAACCCCAGACAGCAGGAGTGGGGTCCTAGAAAGTATACAATGCCATAAGGCACACCTGGCAGTGCCAAAACATATGCCCAAGCATTGCTGAAAAAGTCCCACACTTAGGGCATGCCCTGAAGATGACAAGCCCACATATTCAAGATACTGCTCTAGAATACTAGCATACATCCAACTTGGAGGACCTAAATTTAGGCATGGCCATGCAAAGCACCTAACATATTATTCTGCTATATAAGTTATGCATGTAAGCTGGAAATCTATCCATAACCTACCCATGGTCTACCCACATATATACCTCCTTGGTTTTACATGTTATAGCTCCTAGGTGTTACCATATATAAATGTGCAGGTGTGCATAACTGCCAATTTTGGCACCTCAGATGAACATAAATGAGACTGTGGTCACCAAGTTATAGAATTCTTCTCATCATGCTGTTTTGAGGACACTCTCTGAAGCCTCATTTTCATGTGATACTACTTCATTTACATGTATTGACACTAAGGGCCCTGTATACTAAGCCGCATTATAGGCATGTTAGCATTTTTAATGCATGTTAACCATATATGCGTGTTAGCTGTGTACATGCCTACAATGTCCCTATAAGTGCTTACACAGTCAGCGCATGCACTAATCGTAGGAGCGTTAAGAATGCTAACCCGCCTTAGTAAACAGGAACCTAAGTTAGCAATGCACATGTTCATGACTTTTCAGACCAGCTTAGCATGCTCAGTAATTTTGGTCATGTTAGGCAGCTTTAGCACGCAATCAAAGTATTATTTTATGGGCCTCGGAATCAGGAAAACAGTTCTTAATCACCTGCCAGCACTTAACTTTTGTGACCAAATATAAGTCTACCTCATGTGTAGTAGTCACTCAGTATACAATATTTCACATTAAAAACAGCCTAATTTTGACTCCTTCATACATTTCTCAAAGGATATAATGCAGATATTTTTTTTTAATGATACGAGTGCTGCTGCATTTTCACAAGACCATCACAAGTATCAGTCCCCTAGATGATGGCTAAGTTAAGGCTGCATGACTTCTGAAAGCTAGTCTGATAGACATTCATATATGGAGGCAGAGAGAGATATGTCTTAGTGTTCCTCACCCTCCCACCCCCACCCACTGACATGGAATTCAGTAAACACACATTTTCATGAGAAAATATATTTTGAAGCAGAGCTGAAGATTTAAATAAAGAAGAATAGCTGATAACCTTAAAATGTCTCCTCTTTAACTAAGATTATAAATAGTGCAAGTTTAAGGGCATTGAAATACTGCATGTTAAATGAAGGAGTCTTGACTATTTAGTTCCCTTGGATAAATATTGACCTGTGCTTGTGAGTATGAACACACCAAAGATATCAGTAATCAGACAATTCTCAAAACATTGTTTTTTGGTCACTCCCCTCAAGTTTCTCAGGCCCCCTAACATTCCTCTGGAGATGTTTTGTTCCATGCTCATCGTGATCTTTATTCTTGTTTACACCAAGAATACATATTAGATCATCTTTGTTTGGAGCTGAAATACAAATGCTCTTAAAACATGAACCATTCAGTTCCTAATTAGCTGTTTCCTGTTCCTAATGAAGTAAGCATGCTGGGGTTTGGATTAAAATTCAGCCACAGCTCTCCTCTGTTTATGGTTCCAGATGTTTTTGCTTTATCTAGGAGTTTACTTTGACAGCTACTGCTAAATGATAAATCACTCATATTATAGCTGAAATGCATTTTGAAATTGAAATGTGGCAAATTTTGAGATTGCTCCAAGGATCGGTGTCAGTTAGCAGGTCAATACTGGTTCTTTCCTAGTGAGTATTCAGTATTGGCATATGCAAAGCAGCAATGGGAGAGATGTCAACATTTTATGAAATACTACTCAAGATTATCATTTTGCTCTGATCAACAGTATTTGCAGGCATGGACTTAACCATTTCACTTCATGATGCTGTATGTTTTGGTTAGCAAAGTAGATTTCCATTTCTTTTCTATGTTCATTTTTGGGATTCAAGATGGTTTAATAATATATTACCAACATTGATAAATGTAAATAAGGCTTACATTATTTGGTCATACCCAGCACAGTGGTGCTTGTCCTCAGTTGGAGGTACTGTGTTTGGGTGGAAGGTTAAAATATGCCCACACCTATTAGTTTATTTTCAATATGTAACTACGTGTTTGATGACTATTGTGTGGTGTATTTAGGGGTCCTTTTACTAAGCTGCGGTAGGCTCTACTTGCGTGCAGCACGCGGCCAAATGACACTACTGCCAGGCCACTGCACCCTCCTGGCGGTAATTTCAGATTTGGCATGCGCCCATAGCACATGGATGAATTATTTATTTATTTCCTCCTACACATGCTGGTTCCGGTGGTAATCGGCACTTGGTGTGTGCCAACCGGTCCCCATGTATGTAGCACTTGAGCCTTTACCACTAGATGAATGGGTGGCGTTAAGGGCTTAGGCCGGTTTTTTGGACACGCGCTGGTTTCATTTTTACCGCAGGTCTTTTTCCCATCCCATTAAAAACAGTCATTTTTTTGTAGATGCGGTAAAAACTGGCCTAGCACACCCAATACACGTGCCTATGCTACTGCAGGCCACTTTTTACCACAGCTTAGTTAAAGGACCCCTTAATGTGTTATTAGAATGCTATGTTGTATTTCTGTAAAATATCAGTAGGACCTATAACTTGACAAGTTCATTTAAGATGAATGTGAGTGAATATCAGTTTGCCCCTCCAACATAGAACAACTATGAAAGGAGAGTTCTTACACATTCTCATGGTAAACAAAGATTTCTGAGGAATGACAACTCTATTTTTCGTAGTTGTTTAAAATTTCCCAAAATTGGCTAAAATATCAGTATTTGTTACCCATCTCATGATTTAAGATATAGTTCTGATGTGCTTCTGTTTTCATATCTATAGAAAGAGAGAGACTGAGACTTTGATTGTGCATTAAACATTAGAAATGGGATTCCATAATTCAGTTGAGTCTATAAGTTAATTGTGGGAACTACTCATCTCCATTATATGGTATAAAACAAAACTTGTACCTAAAAGATGTTGTGTTATATTGCTCTATTTCAATCCTAGATCAGAGCTTACCGTTCTAAAATCAAATAATACATTTGCATAATATTTCCTTGAAGTTTATTTAATACTTCATGGATGCTTACTTTACAGATGATTAATTAAAATATGTTTTTCTCTGCATTATTAAAATAAGTCTGCACTGAAGACAGCATGACCCTGATGAGATTGTCCATGATCAAATACAAAATTACTAATAGGCAGAGTAGGCAAGAACCTATGAATAGCCATCCCTATACCTTATTTTACATCATCAGCTGCAGTACCACAGGGTCCTGTAGGAGTAGGGGGAGGCAGCCAGTTCCTTATGGAGGTAATTCTATAACTGGGTGCCTCCATATAGGTGCCCTGAGGTCGCATGGTGAGAGGCTATTCTATGATAACACCTGGGTGCCCAGATTCTATTATAGAATAGTAGCATATCTTGATAGTCATCTATGGCCCGATATTCAGACTGTGGGAGGCAGCCTGCATAAGGGCCACTGTCAGCGCTGACCCTGGATATTCAATGCCGGGCCGGTGCACCGGGCTATATTCTATAACTATGCGCATAAATTTCAGAATACCTATGAAATGCCCATTTCCCCGCCTATAACCACACCCCTTTTTGCTTGCATATGTTAAAAATTAGGCACAGTATATTACAGAATACACTTAGTGAGTTGTGCGTGTAAATTGTAATTATTACCAATTAGTGCTCATTATTGATTGTTAAGAGCTATCAATGCTGATTAGCTTGTTAAGCCAATTAAGTTACACACGGTTTTGAAGAATACTGTTCGATTTCGGCATGGATCTCTAGACGCACTATATAGAATCTTGGGGTATGCACTAATTGCAGATATTCAGCTGAGATAACCGGCTACCGCCCACTGAATATTAGCAGTTAGGTGCCTAAATACTATATACAGATCTCTCATGCATACTCATTGTAGATATCTTGAAAACCTGACTGGCAAGGGATACTCCAGGACCAAATTTGGGAAACACTGGCTTAAAGAATTCTGTGAGTTATGTGCTAAAATGCTGCAGTAGGTGTGTGCATTTACATCTGCTGTTGACATGGCATAAGTGAGCATGCCTAAATGTTGACTTGTAAATGCCTACTTCCTATATAATAATTCTCACCTCCAACGCTCTATTGGTCTTGCTGCCTGTGTTTGTGACTTCTTTGGAGTTGGTCTGCTAGGCTCCGTAACACAGGCTGACGTCACCACGAAAAAAGGTGTCCATTGGTCACGGTGACGATGGACGAGCTGACATCACCGCGAAAAAAGGCACCCATTGGTCATGGTGACGATGGATGAGCAAAGGAAGAAGATGAGCGCTGTCAGCAACAGCGAGTAGGGAGAAGTAGACGCGGATCACGGCGCCGCCAGGGATGGCGATGGGAAAGAGCAGGACGGGCGGCAGCACCCAGGCCGCTGTGATCAGGAGCCTCATCTGCTGCCGGCTCATAAGGGAGGGAGGGATGCGCTGGGCGGGGCTACACACCATATAAGGGAGAAACTTATATGGTGTGTAGCCCCCGCCCAGCGCATCCCAGGATGCACTGGGCGGGGCTGGGCGCCACCATTTTGTGGCATTAAAGGAAGAGGAGGGAGGCAGGCTGCGTCCTTCCTCCAACTAAGGTAGGGGGGCTGGGAGGGGGTTCGGGGTTATTTTTACCAGGGATTCGGCAGCAGACAACTCTGGGAGTTGGGGAGTTGGGGTGGGCTGGAGGTCCGCTCACCCCTGTCGCTCGCTGGGAGGGAGGGGGGTTGACCGGCAGCCACTGGACCACCACGGAGTCTTTTTCTGGGGGTTTGGGGAGGGCTGGAGATCCGTGCCCAAATTTGGGCGACCTACATAGAATCCCTGTGTTTGTCCTGAAAGTAGGCAAAATTACATTCATAAATATTTATAATAAAGGCATTTACACATGTATGTGTGCACAGATGTGCATAACTGCCAAAATTCTGCCTAAGTCCTATTCTGTTTGGAAGTCATCTGCAGCACTGAGGCACTAAAATGACTAAGCACATACAAATATCCTATATAATAATTTGCAGCTCTGCACATCATTCTGGATGCCTGGGTTCATAACACTTGGGTTTGTAACACAGTTCCCATTGGTCTGCCCTGGGGATGACGTCACAGGGTGGACCAATGGGAAGTGAGAGGGAAGAGAACCCAGCAGCAGCCACCAGAAGCTCCAGTCCGTTGGCCCACTCCCGTCCGAGTTCAACGCCCCCCCTCACCTCCAATTTCCTCCACCCAAAAACATTTTACCTCCTGCTCCGCAGTCCGCCAGCCACAGTGAAGCCCTGCACGCACGGACGCCGCTTCATACTGCCTTTGCTTTCACTTCTGTTTCAGCTGTTCCTCTGATCCCGCCCTTCTGCAAACAGGAAATGAGGGCGGGACCACAGGAACAGCTGAAACAGAAGCGAAAGCAAATGCTGTCTGAAGCGGCATCCGTGCGTGCAGGAGGTAAAAACTTTTAAACAACAGCCGGCTCTTATGAAAGGGAGGGGCAGAGAGGGGGTGGGGTTCGGGTCCGGAAATGACAGAGGGGGAGGGGGGTCCTGGAACTCCAGTGGAAGGGGAGGGCCGGAACTGGAAGAGGAGGGGGGTCCTGGAACTCAGACAGGGGGAGGGGGTGAGGGGAAGGGAGTGGAGGAAAGGGGGCGGGGTGAGGGAGAGGGGGAAGGGGGAGGGAGGGGTGTGGAGGAGGGGATATGGAGGTTGAGGGGGAGAGGCACCTGGAGCTCTGAGGATGGAGGGAGAGAGGGAGGGGGCCCTGGAACCTTGCTAGCGCCTGTTTCCTTTCTGTTGGAAATGGGCCTCTTTTACTAGTATATATTTATACCCAGCTATGAAAGAAAGTAGGCTTCATCTTTCTTTTATAGGATATGCATCAATCACACACCCTCTGGCCACCTACAGTGGGGGAAATAAGTATTTGATCCCTTGCTGATTTTGTAAGTTTGCCCACTGACAAAGACATGAGCAGCCCATAATTGAAGGGTAGGTTATTGGTAACAGTGAGAGATAGCACATCACAAATTAAATCCGGAAAATCACATTGTGGAAAGTATATGAATTTATTTGCATTCTGCAGAGGGAAATAAGTATTTAATCCCTCTGGCAAACAAGACCTAATACTTGGTGGCAAAACCCTTGTTGGCAAGCACAGCGGTCAGACGTCTTCTGTAGTTGATGATGAGGTTTGCACACATGTCAGGAGGAATTTTGGTCCACTCCTCTTTGCAGATCATCTCTAAATCATTAAGAGTTCTGGGCTGTCGCTTGGCAACTCGCAGCTTCAGCTCCCTCCATAAGTTTTCAATGGGATTAAGGTCTGGTGACTGGCTAGGCCACTCCATGACCCTAATGTGCTTCTTCCTGAGCCACTCCTTTGTTGCCTTGGCTGTATGTTTTGGGTCATTGTCGTGCTGGAAGACCCAGCCATGACCCATTTTTAAGGCCCTGGCGGAGGGAAGGAGGTTGTCACTCAGAATTGTACGGTACATGGCCCCATCCATTCTCCCATTGATGCGGTGAAGTAGTCCTGTGCCCTTAGCAGAGAAACACCCCCAAAACATAACATTTCCACCTCCATGCTTGACAGTGGGGACGGTGTTCTTTGGGTCATAGGCAGCATTTCTCTTCCTCCAAACACGGCGAGTTGAGTTCATGCCAAAGAGCTCAATTTTTGTCTCATCTGACCACAGCACCTTCTCCCAATCACTCTCGGCATCATCCAGGTGTTCACTGGCAAACTTCAGACGGGCCGTCACATGTGCCTTCCGGAGCAGGGGGACCTTGCGGGCACTGCAGGATTGCAATCCGTTATGTCGTAATGTGTTACCAATGGTTTTCGTGGTGACAGTGGTCCCAGCTGCCTTGAGATCATTGACAAGTTCCCCCCTTGTAGTTGTAGGCTGATTTCTAACCTTCCTCATGATCAAGGATACCCCACGAGGTGAGATTTTGCGTGGAGCCCCAGATCTTTGTCGATTGACAGTCATTTTGTACTTCTTCCATTTTCTTACTATGGCACCAACAGTTGTCTCCTTCTCGCCCAGCGTCTTACTGATGGTTTTGTAGCCCATTCCAGCCTTGTGCAGGTGTATGATCTTGTCCCTGACATCCTTAGACAGCTCCTTGCTCTTGGCCATTTGTAGAGGTTAGAGTCTGACTGATTCACTGAGTCTGTGGACAGGTGTCTTTCATACAGGTGACCATTGCCGACAGCTGTCTGTCATGCAGGTAACGAGTTGATTTGGAGCATCTACCTGGTCTGTAGGGGCCAGATCTCTTACTGGTTGGTGGGGGATCAAATACTTATTTCCCTCTGCAGAATGCAAATAAATTCATATACTTTCCACAATATGATTTTCCGGATTTAATTTGTGATGTGCTATCTCTCACTGTTACCAATAACCTACCCTTCAATTATGGGCTGCTCATGTCTTTGTCAGTGGGCAAACTTACAAAATCAGCAAGGGATCAAATACTTATTTCCCCCACTGTATATATGGGTGCACAATTATAGAATTACCCCCTTGTGTCTCTCATTATTATCCTTAATGTATTAACACTGCCTATACTTGGGGGTAAACAGCAGGACTCTTACTACTTTTTGGGATTCTACCAGTTAATTATTACCTGGATTGGCCACTGATAGAAACAGGGCACTGGGTTAGATGGACCTTTGTTTTGACCCAGTATGGCAATTCTTATATTTCTTATTATCCAGTGTTAATTCCTAATGATTTGAATGGCAGGAACTTCTCAGCTAATTGACTCATTTGTATATACATTATGTAACAGCCTTGTGCCTGCAAACAATATGCCATGGATATAGGCATTAGGTAATGCCTGTATTTATACACATTAAACACTGTCATTAACCTTCAAATCAATTAGTATATAAATATGCAAAACCCTATGATTCCTGCCTAAACCATGCCCACAATATGCCCTCTTCAAAACAGTGAATTCTGTGGATCTACATGTGTAAGCAGAAACTTTCTAACTGCACTATTTTGATACATAGGGTATTTATACATATTAATGCTGCACAAGCCTTCTAAAATGACCTCCTAAATTTAGGTAAATAAATTACAGACCTAAATTTAGGAACCTAATTTTTTCATAGGACAACTTAAAGTTCCTGAATTTGTCTCTACAAAATGTAGAAACAAATTTAGGCATTGAGAATTTTTTGAAATTTGATCACTAAGGGCTCCTGCAGTAGTGATTCCCAGTGCGGCAAATGCAACAAAGCCCATTCAGTTCCTATGGGACTATGTGAAAAGTCCAAAAAGACATCTAATTTATGCCTTTTTGATAAAGACCCAAATAATCACTTCACCAGAATATCAGAAAAAAATGTTAAACTTGAAAAATGCCTTAATTAATATCAAATTGAAAAGAAATATCCTTATTTAAAAAAACACACATGAAAGGAACTACTATGTAGAACAAGGGAGCTATATAGTTTCAATTTTGTATAAGAAAGTAATTTTATAACAGAGCACCTGCTTTAAAAGGTCATGTAGGTGCCTACTTAGGTTCCTATCCAGCTTATTTTCAAAAGAGAAAGACGCCCATATTTCGACCCAAATCGGGAGATGGGTGCCTTTCTCTCATGGGCGCCCAAATCGGTATAATCAAAAGCTGATTTTGGGCACCTCCAGCTGCAATCTGTCATGGGAACGAGCAAAGTGTCAGAAGCGTGGTGAAGGCGGGACTGGGGTGGGTTTTTCGGCCGAGGAGAGATGGGCGCGCTCGGCCGATAATGGAAAAAAGAAGAGCGGCAGTAGCGAGAATTTGGGCTGCATTTTTTAACCCTATTTTTTCATTAACAAGTCCCCCAAAAGTGCCCCAACTTCCCAGATGACCACCAGAGGGAATCGGGGATGACCTCCCCTGACTCCCCCAGTGGTCACTAACCCCCTCCCACCAAAAAAAGAACTTTTTCCAGCCTGTATGCCACCCTCAAATGTCATACCCAGCTCCGTCACAGCAGTATGCAGGTCCCTGGAGCAGTTGTTAGTGGGTGCAGTGGACTTCAGGCAAGTGGACCCAGGCCCATCCCCCCTACCTGTTACACGTGCTGGTAAATAGGAGCCCTCCAAACCACCCCCAAAACCCACTGTACCCACATCTAGGTGCCCCCCTTCACCCATAAGTGCTATGGTAATGGTGTAGAGTTGTGGGGAGTGGGTTTTGGGAGGGATTTGGGGGGCTCAGCACCCAAGGTAAGGGAGCTATGGACTTGGGAGGTATTTTAATTTTTTTTTTTTTTTACTTTTTATAAGTGCCCCCTAGGGTGCCCGGTTGGTATCCTAGCATGTGAGAGGGACCAGTGCACTACGAATCCTGGCCCCTCCCACGACCAAATGCCTTGGAGTTGTTCGTTTTTGAGCTGGGCGGCTTCAGTTTCCATTATCGCTGAAAACCAATACTGCACAGCTCAAATCCGCCCAAATCCGATGCATTTGCCCGGCACCAACCGTATTATTGAAACAAAAGATGGACGCCCATCTTTTTTGAAAATACGGTCTATCCTGCCCCTTCGCGGACCCATCCTCGGAGATAGTCGCCCATGGAGATGGGTGTCCGAGTTCGATTATACCCCTCTATGTATCTTTATAATAAGCTATGTGTTTTTATAAAATTATGTAGTTTATTAACCTTGATAGTCCACCTTACCAATCAAGATTCAGGCAACTTACAATAATAATAATAAAAAAATTAACCAAAAACTCCAATATACACAGATAAATAATACACAACAAAAATAACCCAAACATAAAAAATGTACTTTAGAGATGCATGTTGAGAAGTCCTTTCCCTCCTGGGTGTTTTTTCTTGTTTTGTTTTGTTTTGGGTTTTTTTAATTGCTTCTTTTTCTTTCTTTTCCCTCCCTCAAGCTTTTTGGCATTTGTATGATGTTATAATGCTTTCTAATATTTATTCTGTTATTAAATCAATAAAAATACTAAGACTTAAAAAAGGGGGAAAATGTGCAAAAATCTACTATGTATTTAAATCTCTTCAAAATTCAGGCATATGCAGCAGAAATTCCACCTACCTTGCATGCTCAGACACCTACACCTGCTTGAGCAGGTATAAATATCCACATCTGGACATACAAGTACTCATGTAGGGTAGCATATCTTATCATCTATGTCTTCTTGAAAACTCTGCCCTTGTATATACCTACTGGCAAATAATATGACATTATGTCATGTAACATATTACATTGTGGTCAATATTTTACAAGTGCCCATTTACATGTGTAAATCAGCATTTTACAAGTGACAAAGTTCATACATTACCATGTACAAGGCTTGCTGGGTTCCTTATTTCATTATTTGTCCTTACTATATATATAAAAAAAATCTGGCATAGTGATTATTTTGGTTTATCATTATGAGATCACTTCAAGATCGGCAACTTTGTGCCTTTATAAAAGAGGCACCCAGAACCAGACCTAGTAGTGCAAAAATGCTCAGAAGAAGGTGTAAATATGTGAATATACTCTGTGCTCATATATAGGTATCTTATACAATACACACATACATCACAACTTTCCCCCACTTTACTAAAACTTTGGCCCTGGGAATGAACACATTACATAATAGTGGGCAAGCTTTTTCTGAGCACCTACTCTTTACGTGTGTAAACCCCCTACACAATGGAGTTTCTCTACTCAGTTCTCGGGACCCACTCAGCTAGTCAGGTTTTCAGGATACCTGCAATGACTATGCATGAGATAAATTTGCATACGCTACCTCCATTGTATACAAATCTATTTCATGCATATGGATTGTGAGTACCCGAAAACCTAACAGGCTGGGTGTGCCCAAGGACTCAGTTGAGAACTCCTGTTATATATAATTTGAAGGTAGTTCACAACATAAGACATAAAACCAAAGCACTAACCCCCTAATTCTATAACCTTTTTAGCACCTAAATGTAAGCAGTATTTGTGTGCTAAAATTATAGAATACTAGGACTTGCGCACATTAACGTAACATTTATGTGTGTAAGTGCCTGGCACATGCTCAGTAGCATTCTATAATATGACTGCATGTTGCATACACCTAGATTCTAAATGGTGCCCAAAATTGGGTGCTGATATTTGGGTGCCGATCCAAAATGTGCACCCAACTAAATTGGCTATTGAACCAATTGTGGCCAATAATTGGATGCTCATTGGCACTAATCAGAATTTGCGTGCATATCTTGCTACCCGCTATTCTTATAGCAATGGGGGCCCAAACTCTATAGCATGCAACTCAGAGGGGGAGTGGCCATTGGAGATGCATGGGTGGGTCAGGGACATTCCTAAAATTTGTGTGCAGTGTTATAGAATACCAGGGATGTGTGCCCAAATTGGGCACTGGGAATTACATCTGGTTTCAGCAGACATAAGTCTTGGTGCCAAAATTGGCACTTTGTGCTTTTCTTTAATGGGCGTTCATCTTTGAGCGATTTTTATTTAGCGCCGATTTTTGAGTATCATTTACTGAATCTAGCCCATAATGCATAAATGCAAATGGATGTTAACAGGGGGGGGGGGGGGGGGGGGGGTGCATGGGCAAGGCATGGGTGTGTTAAACATTTACTCGTATAGTTAATAGAATACTTTCATTTATGTCCTAAAGTACTACATTTAGGCACACACATTTATACCTCTATTGACATGGCATAAGTGAATGTGCATAAATGTTAACACGTAAATGTTAACTTATACTAGTATTCTATAATTGAATCTGGGTGCTCAGATATCACTATAGAATTCATGTTCTATGTGCTGCATTTTGGTGCCTTAATTTTGGCACACTTTATAGAATTGACCCCGAAACTACAATCAAAATAAAATAGAATAAGACAAAACAATATAACATAATGATAAAACTGAAAACTTCATAAAGCAACAAGACAACAAACAAAGAGATATCATAAGACAATAAAGCAAAACAAATAACGTATACTAATGCTGCAATGACCATATTCCCCCTCAAGCTGATAACCTATGCTTATAGGCTTCATTGGAAAGAAAGGTCCTTGATCATTTCATAAAAACTGAGGGGCTGATATTGAGACTGTAGGAAGTAGCTGGGCTGCCTCCCGTGGTCAATGCTGAGCCTGGATATTCCATATCGGGCTATTTCCGGTGAACAACATTGAATATCTGGGGTTTTTTGGCCGGTTTAAACATAACCTGCCAAGCCAATATTCAGCACTGGATGGTTATATTAAGTTCACATTAGGTACACAAGTAAAAACATTTAAAAAAACTCATCATATAGAATACACACACACCAAACAGAATCAATAGTGCTACTCATCCATTGTTCCCTCCAACATCAGTGGTGCTAGTAATACATTATCCTTTCCTAGTCTGCTTTCTTCCATTGAAAATACTAATACTCAGAAGCAAATTTAAAAGGCTTTTTCACATCTAAGTGGAGTTGAATTATCATTTGTTAACATGAGGGGTATAAACAGCAGAAAAAAAGAGGTGTTGATGCCCCTGTATAAGTCATTGGTGAAGCCCCACTTGGAGTACTGTCTTAGGTTTTGGAGACTTTATCTTGCTAAGAACGTAAAAAGATTTGAAGCGGTTCAAAGAAAAGTGACCAAAATGGAATGGAGTTTGCATTGCAAGACTTATGAGGAGAGACTTGAGGACCTGAACCTATACACCCTTGAGGAAAGGAGAGACAGGGGTGATATGATACTTTACAAACAAACCTTTTTCCAGAGATAGGAAGATGGTAGAACTAGAAGACATGAATTGGGGGGGGGGGGGGGGGGGGAGCTCAGGAATAATATCAGAAACTACTTTTTTCACAGAGAGGGTAGTAGATACCTGGAATGCCCTCTCGTGGAGGTGGTGGAGATGAAAATGGTAATGGAATTCAAAACTGCATGGGATAAACAAAGAAATCCTGTGTAGAAGGCATGGAACCAAACAAGCTTAGCGGTGATTAGATGGCAATACCAGTAATTGGGAAGCGGAACCACTGCTGTTAAGACTTCTACGGTCTGTGCCCTGATTGTGGAGAACAAGGCCAGTGCTGGGCAGACATCTATGGTCTGTGCCTTAAAAATGGCAAGAACAAATCAGGATCAAGTATACGTATCATACCTTATACTTGAACGTACAGGTCTTTATCTGCCATCATCTGTTATGTTACAAAAAAATAATTCTCCAACAACTTTTTAAATTGGATCTTATTTGCACAAAAGTGGTACTGTCCAGACCATGTATTCCATAGCAATGGTCCAGCCCAGTGGCGTAGCAGGGGTGGCTGCCACCCAGGGCGGTTCGCTGTTGCACCCCCCCCCCCCCCCGGGTGCATCACGATGACCCCCCCCTCTGAGTGCATTTTAACTGTTGGGAGGCTCCACGCCCCTTCTCCCATCTGTTCCCCCTTATCCCATCTGAGTCTCCCCCCCCCGACCCCTGACCCAGTGCCTACCCTCAGCTCCGTCCAAAGTCGTCTTCTTCCTGCCAGCTCCCGCACCCTACCTTTACAAGGAAATCTCAGAAGCTGAGGCGCAGCGCCTCGTGTCTGCATGTAAAAGCAGTGTGGATCGTCTCTTCGGGCCTTCCCTTACTGTCTGTCCCGCTCTTGCGGAAATAGAAAGTTGTGTCAGCGGAGGGTGGGACAGACAGTGAGGGAAGGCCCAAAGACACAATCCACACTGCTTTTACATGCAGATGCGAGGCGCTGCGCCTCGGCTTTCGAGATTTCTTTTGTAAAGGTAATAGGGTGCGGCAGGAAGAAGAGGACTTTGGGAGCACCCCCCTTGAGGTGACACCCGGGGCGGACCACCGCCCCGCCCTTGCTATGCCACTGGTCCAGCCACTGAGAAAGCTGAAGCTCTTGCGCATAATGTACTCTGGTAATTGCCTCTATTTTTAACCACATTGCAGTCTAAGTCCTCTTAGAAAAGATGGCTGAGGGGAGATATAATAGAGGTCTATAAAATAATGATTGGAGTTGAACGGGTACACATGAAGCGTCTGTTTACTCTTTCCAAAAATACTAGGACTAGGGGGCATTCAATGAAGCTGCAAAGTAGTAAATTTAAAACGAATCATAGAAAATTTTTCTTCACTCAACGTGTAATTAAATTCTGGAATGCATTGCCAGAGAATGTGTTAAAGGCGGTTAGCTTAGTGGGGTTTAAAAAAGGTTTGGATGGCTTCCTAAAGGAAAAATCCATAGACCATTATTAAAATGGACTTGGGGAAAATCCACTGCTTATTTCTGAGATAAGCAGCATAAAATGTTTTGTACTTTTTGGGGATCTTGCCAGGTATTTCTGACCTGGATTGGCCACTGTTGGAAACAGGATGCTGGGCTTGATGGATCTTTGGTCTATCCCAGTATGGAAATACTTGTGTACTTATGTAGGATGGTAAACATGCAAAGCATTTATAAAATACCAAGGTACTTTTCTATACAAAGCCTGATGAATGATGGATGGAACCTTATGCTGTATCCTGCTTTTCACTGGTAACCAGCGAAGTTGTTATATGATCAAATTTAAACATTCCAGCAATTAGTCTACCCACAGAATTTTGAATAACTTGCAAAGCTTTCACCTGTGAATTTCCATTTCCTAAATACAAAGCATTACAATAATCTACTTTAGCTGGTACCAAACTCTGTACTACACACTTCAAAAATCCAACATAGTTAACATTGGTTTCAACGTATATAATAAGCAGTGCTTTTTTTGTAGAAAAAAAGGTGCCGGTACTCATTATGGGCGGGGTCACCACATATGGCTCCACCCCTATGATAGCCACACCCACATTAACCACACCCCCTATACCAGCCATGGCGCATATAAACAGACATCATTGAAAATATTATAGTACTATAGGAGAAAAAAATAACGTGATTTTTTTTCATGATAAATAATCTCTGTAAGCTCTTACAGCTCCAGTATACCCAGTGCAAAATAAGACAGCCAATGTAAATTCTCAAATTGGACATATTACAAACACTAAAATGAAAATAAAATGATTTTTTTCTACCTTTGTTGTCTGGTGACTGTTTTTCTTTCCATATTGGTCCCAGTCTGTGATTCTCCTTTCCTTTGTTTTCGCTTAACTCTTCTGTGCCATTTGTCATTTTTGTCTCCTTTTTCTTTGCTTTCTTCAATATTTTTCAGGCTCTCTCTCTCTCTCTGTCCAGATTTAATTCATTCTTACTATCCATTCTTTAATTTCCTTCATCTACCTGTGGCTTTTCATCTTTTCCTCACCCTTGTTCTCCCCATGCCCCTTCCTCTTATTCTCCAGTCTTTCTCTATTCCCCTTTTCCATCCAGCAGCTCTGCTTTCTCTCCCCATCCTTCCAGTGTCTCCCCTATTTCTTTCTGCATTCTTCCATCCAGCGTCTTCCCTCTTTCTCTCCCCATCCTTCCGTTTTCCCTCTCTCTCTCCCCATCCTTCCATCTGTTTTTCCCCCTCTCTCTCCCCATCCTTCCATATGTTTTTCCCCCTCTCTCTCCCCATCCTTCCATCTGTTTTTTCCCCCTCTCTCTCCCCATCCTTCCATCTGTTTTCCCTCTCTCTCCCCATCCTTCCATCTGTTTTTCCCTCTCTCCCCAAACCTTCCATCTGTGTTTTCCCTCTCTCTCCCCATCCTTCCATCTATTTTTCCCCTCTCTCCCCATCCTTCCATCTGTTTTCCCCTCTCCCCAATCCTTCCATCTGTTTTTCCCCTCTCTCTCCCCATCCTTCCCTCTGTTGGTTTCCCTCTCTCTCCCCAATCCTTCCCTCTGTCGGTTTCCCTCTCTCCCCAATCCTTCCCTCTGTTGGTTTCCCTCTCTCTCCCCAATCCTTCCCTCTGTTGGTTTCCCTCTCTTCCCAATCCTTCCCTCTGTTGATTTCCCTCTTTCTCTCTCTCCCCAATCCTTCCCTCTGTTGGTTTCCCTCTTTCCATCTCTCCCAAATCCTTCCCTCTGTTGGTTTCCCTCTCTCCCCAATCCTTCCCTCTGTTGGTTTCCCTCTTTCTCTGTTTCCCCAATCCTTCCCTCTGTTGGTTTCCCTCCTTCCCTCTGTTGGTTTCCCTCTTTCTCTCTCTCCCCAATCCTTCCCTCTATTGGTTTCCCTCTTTCCCTCTCTCCCCAATCCTTCCCTCTGTTGGTTTCCCTCTTTCCCTCTCTCCCCAATCCTTCCCTCTGTTGGTTTCCCTCTTTCTCTCTCTCCCCAATCCTTCCCTCTGTTGGTTTCCCTCTCTCCCCAATCCTTCCCTCTGTTGGTTTCCCTCTTTCCCCAATCCTTCCCTCTGTTGGCTTCCCTCTCTCCCCAATCCTTCCCTCTGTTGGTTTCCCTCTTTCCCTCTCTCCCCAATCCTTCCCTCTATTGGTTTCCCTCTTTCCCTCTCTCCCCAATCCTTCCCTCTGTTGGTTTCCCTCTTTCCCTCTCTCCCCAATCCTTCCCTCTGTTGGTTTCCCTCTTTCTCTCTCTCCCCAATCCTTCCCTCTATTGGTTTCCCTCTCTCCCCAATCCTTCCCTCTGTTGGTTTCCCTCTTTCCCCAATCCTTCCCTCTGTTGGTTTCCCTCTCTCCCCAATCCTTCCCTCTGTTGGTTTCCCTCTTTCCCTCTCTCCCCAATCCTTCCCTCTGTTGGTTTCCCTCTTTCCCTCTCTCCCCAATCCTTCCCTCTGTTGGTTTCCCTCTTTCCCTCTCTCCCCAATCCTTCCCTCTGTTGGTTTCCCTCTTTCCCTCTCTCCCCAATCATTCCCTCTGTTGGTTTCCCTCTTTCTCTCTCTCCCCAATCCTTCCCTCTGTTGGTTTCCCTCTCTCCCCAATCCTTCCCTCTGTTGGTTTCCCTCTCTCCCCAATCCTTCCCTCTATTGGTTTCCCTCTTTCCCTCTCTCCCCAATCCTTCCCTCTGTTGGTTTCCCTCTTTCCCTCTCTCCCCAATCCTTCCCTCTGTTGGTTTCCCTCTTTCCCTCTCTCCCCAATCCTTCCCTCTGTTGGTTTCCCTCTTTCTCTCTCTCCCCAATCCTTCCCTCTGTTGGTTTCCCTCTCTCCCCAATCCTTCCCTCTGTTGGTTTCCCTCTCTCCCCAATCCTTCCCTCTGTTGGTTTCCCTCTCTCCCCAATCCTTCCCTTTGTTGGTTTCCCTCTTTCTCTCTCTCTCCCCAATCCTTCCCTCTGTTGGTTTCCCTATTTCTCTCCCCAATCCTCCCCCCCCCCCCCCCCGCGACACTCCGGGCTAGTCCTGCACTTAGTTTTTTTTTTTTTTTAAGACTCAGAACATGCGAACGATGCAGCCAGCAGCGATTGAAAGAGGCTGTCTGGGCTGGCGTCTGCGTCGGAGCTTCCCTCACCCTCTGCGAGTCCCACGAAACAGGAAGTTGTAACAACGAAGGCGGGACTCGTAGAGGGTGAGGGAAGCTCCGACGCAGACGCCAGCCCAGACAGCCTCTTTCAATCGCTGCCGGCTGCATCGTTCGCACGTTCTGAGTCTTAAAAAAAAAAAACTAAGTGCAGGACTCGCCCGGAGTGTTGCGGGGGGGGGGGGGGGGGGGGGGGAAGGTGCCGGTACGCCGTACCATTGCGTACCGGCACAAAAAAAGCACTGATAATAAGTGAAGTTGGTGAAAAGATCCTGCAAGATCCTAGCAATTTGCACTCTGATAGTCAGCTTCGCATCCAAAACAACACTGAGCAGTTTCACTTCCTTCTTCACTGGCAACAATAAGAGTGAAGCGCTGTCTGTAAACCCCAGTGAATTGGACCCTGAAGCGCTGGCCACCATTGGTCCTAGGGGGGGTCATGAATGAAGCAGCTCTTGACACTGCTTGATGTGATAAGTGCATTCTCCTCTAAGAAAATTTGATTGTTATATTGAAGGATAAGATTTTCAGGAAGGTTTTTGCCAGTGATGAAGATAGGGTCCGTGAGATCGATGTTCAGCTCTTAAAATCTTGCGATTCAGAGCTTTTTGAGGCTTTTCCTTCCATCTAAAGAATCCAGTAACAGGAAGTTTCTTTTGTGGAATAAGTGAATCATAGTACATCAAGCACAAAGAACTGTGATGTTTATTTTGACATGTACATTGAAAAGTTATTTCTGTGAGTCTTTACTTGCGGATATGTACCCTGTATGTGCATAAGACCTGCTCAGAGGAATTTCCAGGGGTTGGTTGGGTTTGGATTTGTATGCATTTTTTAAATAAAATACATGCATAATCATGTAAAATAAAATAGAAAGTTTGACTGTGCCTCACAGCAGGTGTAAATGTGCATTTTCCAACGGGCTAATTTTAAAAAGAGTATGTGCATACTTTCCTCTTTAAAAATGGTATAGCTTATACACATACAGTACCTTCCATAGAAGGCCGGCAGTGTGTGTACAAATTCTAGAATTCTTTTTAGTTGCTCTAGATAGTAACTGACCAAAGACATTGTTCTCATAGCACTTACAAAATATGCATGGAACACTTCCAAGCATTCCCCTTTAAACTTGAAATCAGGTAGGTGTGTAAAAAAAGTGGATTAACCCCCGAGTTCTATAAAATTTGCTAAAAATTGCATGTACAAATTTAGACACGCACCCAGTTTGCACATGCAATTTAATTGATTAACAAGCTAATTAGCATTGATAATTGGCATGTTATCAAGCAATTATTGGCACTAATTAGATTTAATTAAAATATGCGCACAGACATTTAGGTTTGGGATCCACATCTAAATTTTATATGTCAGTTCAAAAAGAGGGTGTGGAAATGGTAGGGTCATGTGTGAAATAGAGGCATTCCTAAAATGTATGTGGGTAATTAAAGAATAATGGGGATACGTGCCTAAAGTGACTCTGGGCAAGTCACTTAACCCTCCATTGCCCCATGTAAGCCGCATTGAGCCTGCCATGAATGGGAAAGCGCGGGGTACAAATGTAACAACAAACAAAAAAAACAAAATTAGGGGGTATGTTTACTAAGGTGCGCTATTGGTGCGTTAGTATTTTCAACATATGATAATGGTTGATGCGTGTTAAATGCTAATGCACCCATAGGAATGTATAGGCGTGTTAGTAAACATACCCCTTGGTGTAAAGATTTGCACCATATTTCAGTTGGTGCAAATGGCCATGCCTAAAGTTAGGCACAAATTATATACCTAACTTTAAGCGTGATTTATAGATTTGCGCTTATTTTGGCATCAGTTTTTTTCAGTGTCATATACAGAATTCACCCCTTATTGTATTATTTTCATCTTCTTCATATCATGAATATTTGGTATACTTGAACTAGAAAGATGAGCATGCATCCATAGGTCTTTACATAAGTAGAGTGATGAAATTTACTTTTTGTATTATTTTCAATTCAAAGTTTGTATAGGGATAGATTTAGGCGTCAGTGTTCAAAGTGATTTAACCAGCCAGAAATGACTCCTGACCAGTTAAATGTCTTGTAAAGCGCTATTCACTGATATTCAGCAGCACTTAACTGGTTAGTGCCGCTGAATATTACTACAGACCGTTAAAGTGAAAGCCGACTATTTTGTTGGCAGTCCGGGAGTGGTGTCGGCACTTATACGTTTAAGTGCTGAATATCGCACTTAACCGCATAAGAAAAAGCCAGCCACATAAACCTGGCTATTTAATGCCAGTGCCTGGACATGGCCTGGCATTAAATATCAAGGAATAGCGCTGCTGTCGGCAAATACATACTCACTGCCACAGCTAAATATCAACCCCTTAGTTTAGATTTACACTTTCAAAAGCCAAAAATTATAAACTATCATATGTAACTGAATTTTGTCTTTCTTCTCCAGAAAACAGAACATACATAAAACCTGCTATTATGTACTGAAGAAGACCAAGATGAGTCATGATACACAAAGTTGGCTATTTGAAGACTCTTGATCAAGAAAGATGTCCCTTCCAACCTTTGATGCCTTCAGTACTGATATGAAGAACAGAATTTGTAGCATGAAACTTGACAGACTATTTCGGGCAATTTAAATGTTATTGCATTGAAAACTGCCGTATTGTCATTACAAGATACTAAATGGTTTCTTACAAGCTTTCCATACCAAACCAGGCCTGTAGCAACAGCCAATTTCTAGGTCCCACAGAATAAGAGTTTTAACATTTTTAAGCACATACAGAAGCTATTTCCCTGAACAACAAACAATTTTATTTGATTTCAAACACCAGAAGGCTATTATTGTATAGCTACGGCACAAAGATTATGTCAGGCCAAGAAAATCCTTGCTGGACTATGTAACACAAGGTCTAGTTATGACTGAAACTGTTCATCAAGGAGCTGTTTCAATTGTGTTTATAAATTTAGCTTTGTTTACTGAAGCTGACACTCAATATATATTATGTTTAAAAAAAAAGAAATGTGTGTACATTTTTTAAAAATAACGATGTATAAATTGTCCTTTCATTAGATGACCAATTCAAGAGCGTGAGCTAAATCCTAATAGCTGAAATATCCTGAGGAATATAAATTGATGCTTTTTTTATGCTCATTTCAGCTTGGCTTTTGGTCTTTTAAGATGAAAAAAGTAATTATGCATTAAAGTGTTAGGTAATGGAAACTTTTAAGTATGGTTTCTCTGTTGTACCATATTAAGTTAAGTACACCTTCTTTGTTAAAATGTTCTTGCTAAGATACAGTATTAAAAACCTTTTGTTTGACTTTGGAAATTTTCTCAGATTCTTTTTCAAATCAAGTTTTCGATGTTCATTTTCTGAAAACAATACATTTAAAACGAACAGAATCTTGCTATACTTCTTAGAACTCCTCCTTAGGGACTAATTTAACAGGAGGCACTCACATTCAGCTGTAAGTCCCCCCTACTTTTGGCCTGCTTTATTAATGTTTTACATCTATCTTGCTAGTGCTTATTCTCATCTCTATTTTCCTTATTAAGGTCTGTATTCCATTTTCTGAAAGATGCCTTTTTGAATTTCACTGCCTCTTCCACCTCATCATTGAATCACGCTGGCCAAGTTTTAGCCTTCTTTCGGCCATTTTTAGTGTGTGGAATATATTTTATCTGTGCCTCCAAAATGGTCTTTTTATTTAATGCCCATGTCTCGTACAATCTTTGAGCTATTTCTTTTATTTTCTTTCTCTTCATCCCTTCCATGTGGATGGTAGTATACTCACACAAGTATGATGCTCCCCATTACACGTTGAATTTCTGTCCATAAAGATCTGCATTGCATTTTGATTCCTGCAGAGTTCAATAATCTTTATTAGGTTATACCAAACAAAAAGATTATACCAAACAAGAAAGAAATCCCACAGTTCTACAATCCAAATGAGAGACATCATGCTTACAGTTCAATATTTCCTCACTGTATAACAGTGGCCCATTAGTTTTCCTCCTTCCACCAGGTCTGTTGTGTCTATCTATTCCTTCTTATTTTTAATCTTCTGGCTTTTGCATGCATACACTAACCCCCCTGTTTACTAAGCTGCATGGCAGTGCCAACACAGCCCATTCACAATGAATGGGCTGTGTTGGAATTAGCGCATGGCAGCCAATAGCACAGCTTAGTAAACAGGGGGGGGGGGTAAGTTAGGGTTTTTTTTGTATGTGTGTTTACATCCTTTGTAGCAGTTGACAGGGTCATTTTGAATCATTTATCTCTGTCTGTTCTTTATTTAAAAAGTAGTGGGCTACTACAGCTTTTATCATAATCTCTCTATCAGGATATTCTGCATTTTTCCAGTATCTCTTGAAGCTACTTCATTCTGAACCATGCACTACAGAGCATCCATCAGCTTTTCCTCAAGTTCTAATTTCAAACTTTTCTATCTCATTTTTAAAGGTTAGTGCCAGTAGCCTGGTTTCACCCTGGTAAAGTTGGAGCCCATCCTTTTGAAATAGGCTCCCACTCTTCTCCAGAATGCTGCCCCATTTCTAACTAATTATCTCCTCCTTACACCATTGTCTTACCCATGTATTGAAACTCTGGAGCTCTGCCATGGAACAGGAAGAATTTCTGAGAATACTACCACAGAGATTCTGGATTTCAACTTTCTACTTAAAAGACTAAATGTGTCTTCCAGAACCTCCTTCCTACGCTTTCCTATATCTTTGGTACCAACTTTTGCAAAAACAACCAGCTTTCTCCAGCAATGTGTAAAATCTGTATAGATGACATGTGAAATCTACAGCCTTTACACCAGACAGGCAAATTGCCAAGCAATGCCTATGACTACCAGCTATCTGCATTCCTAATGACTGAATCACTAACCACAACAGTCATCCTTACCCTTCCTTTCTGGACGCACACCCCTGGAGACAAATTCTTGGTGTGAGATAATATTGTTACAGGATCACTTCTTATCATACCAAGGTAATATTCTTCTTTCAGGTGACCTTTCTCCTCCAAGGCAACACAGAGGCTGCCATACTGAAGAAGGAGCCACATGCAAGATTAAAAAGAATTTTCAAGCACATTTGGGTAGGTTGCCTATATATGTTACATTTTATGAACTGCAAAAGGAAACTGTTTTTGGCATGATGCAAGTATTAAGGTGAGCATTAGTAGTGAGTTTTTACATTATAAACCACTTTGATATATTCTTGATTAAGCAGTGTATCAGATATTGAAATGTGAATTTGAGAGACTGAGACCTTACTTAACATATCCTGGCTTAGGTGTGAGTTCATTACTGTAATGGTATATGCAAATTAAGCCTAACTGGGTAATCCCTGTGGTGAAAAATGTCCCTGCTATCTTCTTAATAGGCTTAAATCCCTATAAATCAAAGATTGACCTGGGGTGGGTAGGAGTCAAATACAGAAAGTCATGGATAGAATGGTGGATGCCTGAAATGCCCTTCTAGTGGAGGTGGTGAAGACAAAAGCAGAGATAGAAATCAAAAAATGTATGGGATATACACAGAGGACCCCTATATAGCAAGAGGATGGGACCAATATAGAGGGGTGTAACTTTCATAGAGTGGCAGCTACAATCCCATTAAAAAAAAAGTACGGAGGAGGTAAACTGTATATTCTGCACCAAATGACAGGTAGACTTCAAGCCACCTTACTGGGCAAACTAAGGGGTCCTTTTACCAAGCTGTGGTAAAAAGTGCCCTGCGCTAGCAGTGGGGGCTATTTTTGCGGTGTGCTGCATCACATTTTACTGCAGCTGGTAAAAAGACCAAAATAATAGCATGGCCATATGGTAAGCTTTCACTTACGATGTAGCCATGTGGGGGAGCACTTAACGCCACTCATTGAATTAATGTTAAGGGCTCCCGCGCTAACCCGTAGCAAGCAGTGCTGCCCGATTACCACTGGGTTAGCACCACTCTGAAAAATATTTTCCCTAGTATGGCAAATGGTGCATGCCAGGGCTTGAACTAGCACCAGTGCCCGTGTTTGGCGGTAGCTCCAGATTAGCATGCGGTAAGCCCGCGTTGGGCTTACCAATGCTCTATAAAAGCATCCCTAAACGGTCCATGCTGGTCTTTAATTGCCATCTGTTACTATGTTATTACGTAAACAATAATGTACCTCTCTCTAATATTTTCACAGTATGACTTTATGGACAGTCAAATACAGGAAGACTTTCAGAATCATTCAATATATTTTAGTCTCCCATCTTCTCATCATCAGTCCATTTTAATCCATTACTTTTTTTCATCCAGATTAATTATCATGTTTAAATCCCCAAGCGTTTCAATCAATAAATGTCACAATTCACTTATCTGCTGTATACTATTAGTCCATCAGTTCTGGCATGAATTCATGTTGTGACTCTGCATCTATCTCAGGGAAACAAATTGGAAATATCCTTATTCAACAAGACGTATCCTTCATAGGATTTATCATTATTATGTTTATTAGATTGTTGAAATACTGCCTTTATGTGGTACAACCAAACTGGTTACATATTAAACGTGGAGAGTCATTTTTGAAAGGACGTCCAAGTCAGAACATCCCAAACAGACATCCATCTCATATGTATTTTACAACAGGATACAGCCTGTTCGAAAATACGTTAGATGGATGTCCAAGCACTGGAAGTGTCCAGCAACATCTATTTTACAAACTGAAAGGTCCAAATTTTGAAGGGACATGGACATCCGTATAGCAGCATTCTTAGAAAATGGCTACACAGACACCCATGCAAAGGTTAGAGTAGGTATTTTTCTGTTTCTGAAGGGCTCACAGTTTAAAAGAAAAAAGAGTCAAAGTGAGTTTGAACATGTGGTTTACAGTCCACATAAACAGCTATTATCTCTCATACATCATGAACATTATGGGGTTGATACTCAAACTTTTTTTTAAATAGTTGTATTTTTGTATTAATATTGTCTTGTAATGCTTCTTCTTAATTTGTTATGTAAGCCGCATTGAACCTGAGCTTTCTTGAGAAAATGTGGGGTAGAAATGTCATAATAAATAAAGTGATTTAAATGGCCAGTACAGGCTCCTGACCATTTAAATCACTTTTCCAGGGCTAACCACAGATATTTAGTGCCACTGAACCAGTTATAACTTCAACCCAGCTGATTCAAACATATCAATCCTGTCTTTTCTTCTTAAAGTGGTAAAATATTCTCCAAGGTAGTCCAACTGACACCATAAATTTGATGAAAAAGTTCAGTTTTATTAATATACAAACTTACCCTTGCTGTTTTTCATTGACCATTTAAGTGGACTTAACCTGTTAGTGGCACTGAATCTCTTTGGTTAACGCCTAATCTGAAACTAATTTGTGGGTGGCCTTGTGATAGAGTCAGTGTTTATGCAGTTAAGTGCCGATACATAACTACATAAGATAACTGAATAAATAGGACCACATAATATACATCTCCATCTTTCTGCAGTTCATCTTATTCAGTTAAGTAGTGAATATTGCATTTAACCACGTAAATTTTAGGCAGCCACATATGCTCAGATTCTCATTGCTGGTGCCGCTGACATGGCCTGGCATTGAAATATCCTGTCAGCTGATTGAATGATCCCTGTTTAGACATCCACTAGTCAATATTCTAAGCAACTTAAGTGGGAAGGAGAGGCTCCTGCCTAATTCAATAGTGTTTTGCTGCCTATCCCCCGATATTCAAGGGTACTAAAGCAGGCAGTGCCACTGAATATTGCCTCTGACTGCTGCCAAAAAAGTGGGGGGGGGGGGGGGGGGCAGATCAGAGGTGGTACAGGAGGCTGCGTTAGGGAGGAACCTGGGGTTATACAAGTGCCAGCATTATTCAACTATGTGGTTGCATTTGGCAGGCGTAAATGCTTGTGCCCAAAGTTAGCCACAAACCCCAGATTCTATATAGTGCGACCTAAGTTGCGCATGGAAATCTGGTCTTATTCTGATTTGTGCACAACTTAATTGGCTTAATAAGCCAACCAGTACTGATAATTGCTTCTTGACAA
Source organism: Microcaecilia unicolor (assembly GCF_901765095.1). NCBI lineage: Eukaryota > Metazoa > Chordata > Amphibia > Gymnophiona > Siphonopidae > Microcaecilia > Microcaecilia unicolor. The sequence continues at coordinate 59,034,671 of NC_044037.1, forward strand.
GCACTTGTTGGCACTAATAGGCTGTAATTAGAAGTTACACACACAACTTTCTAAGCATATTCTATAAAATTATGTGTATAAATTCTAAGATGCAGATCGGAAAATGGGGCATGGCCAAGGGAGGGGCGTGGGTGGGTCATGGGCATTCCTAGCATTTACGTGCAGTGTTGTAGAATATGCCCATTCTGCATGTAACTTAGGCGTTGGCGTTTACACCGGGTTTTAGTTGGTGTAAATGGCCGCAACTAAATATAATCACAGGAAATAGGCACTGCGCATATTCTATAAACAATGCCTAAATTTAGACATACTCTATAAACCTCACCTAACTTTAGGTGTAGCTTATAGAATACACCTAGGTCTATTTTTATCTGCACCGATTTGTAGGTGTCGTGTCATAAGTAGAATCTACTACTACTACTACTACTATTTAGCATTTCTATAGCGCTACAAGGCATACGCAGCGCTGCACAAACATAGAAGAAAGACAGTCCCTGCTCAAAGAGCTTACAATCTAATAGACAAAAAATAAATAAAGTAAGCAAATCAAATCAATTAATGTGGACGGGAAGGAAGAGAGGAGGGTAGGTGGAGGCGAGTGGTTGCAAGTGGTTACGAGTCAAAAGCAATGTTAAAGAGGTGGGCTTTCAGTCTAGATTTAAAGGTGGCCAAGGATGGGGCAAGACGTAGGGGCTCAGGAAGTTTATTCCAGGCGTAGGGTACAGCGAGACAGAAGGCGCGAAGTCTGGAGTTGGCAGTAGTGGAGAAGGGAACAGATAAGAAGGATTTATCCATGGAGCGGAGTGCACGGGAAGGGGTGTAGGGAAGGACGAGTGTGGAGAGATACTGGGGAGCAGCAGAGTGAATACATTTATAGGTTAGTAGAAGAAGTTTGAACAGGATGCGAAAATGGATAGGGAGCCAGTGAAGGGTCTTGAGGAGAGGGGTAGTATGAGTAAAGCGACCCTGGCGGAAGATGAGACGGGCAGCAGAGTTTTGAACCGACTGGAGAGGGGAGAGGTGACTAAGTGGGAGGCCAGCAAGAAGCAGATTGCAGTAGTCTAAACGAGAGGTGACAAGGGTGTGGATGAGGGTTTTGGTAGAGTGCTCGGAAAGAAAGGGGCGGATTTTATGGATGTTGTAAAGAAAGAAACGACAGGTCTTGGCGGTCTGCTGGATATGAGCAGAGAAGGAGAGAGAAGAGTCAAAGATGACCCCAAGGTTTCGAGCTGAGGAGACAGGGAGAATGAGAGAGCCATCAACAGAAATAGAAAGGGGGGGGAGCGGGGAGGTGGGTTTGGGGGGGAAAATGAGAAGCTCGGTTTTGGTCATATTTAATTTCAGGTGGCGTTGAGACATCCAGACAGCGATGCCAGACAAGCACGCTGAAACTTTGGTTTGGATGCAAGGTGAGATATCAGGGGTAGAAAGGTAGATTTGGGAGTCATCAGCATAGAGATGGTAGGAAAAGCCATGGGATGAGATTAATGAACCAAGGGAAGAAGTGTAGATAGAAAAGAGGAGGGGACCAAGAACAGAACCCTGAGGTACGCCGACAGGCAGAGGGATAGAAGTAGAAGAGGATCTACCAGAGTGAACACTAAAGGTGCGGAGGGAGAGGTAGGAAGAGAACCAGGAAAGGACAGAGCCCTGGAATCCAAGTGAGGACAGGGTATCGAGAAGTATGCTGTGATCGACAGTGTCAAACGCAGCGGAAAGATCAAGAAGAATGAGGATGGAATATTGACCTCTGGATTTAGCCAGTAATAGGTCATTGGAGACTTTAGTAAGCGCAGTTTCGGTTGAGTGGAGAGGGCGAAAACCAGATTGTAGTGGGTCAAGAATAGCATCTAGAATCTAGCCCAAAATGTGTACTAGTCTATTATTCTGTAATGGTCATTCTGCACAGAGCACCTTTACAGAATGCTAGCTTAATGTACATCACTTTGGTGCCTATCTTTGGGTGCCATTTATAGACTCTAGCCTTGTGCCACTAACGTGCGCCCTAACAGAATAATCCTTTGCTAGCTCTTACCCACATTAATAGGGGAATTCTAAATATCAAGTCAACACGGGGATGCTGCTTGAAAATTATTTTAATCAAAGGAGAAGGACCCGACATGGACTGTGTTTCAGCGGAAGGAGCCGCCTGCCTCAGGGGTCACAATAATGCTGTAATGATTAAAAAAAATAGTATATATAAATAAACAAATAAACTTAGGGATATTTTAAATACATATTTTTAAAAAATACAAGAAAACTATTGAGAACATATAAATGAGTCATGAATTAAACTTTGGTCTCCAGAGGGTTACAAACTTATTCACTCATAAGAAGAAGTACATGGTAAAAAAACTCCACAAATAATAATATATGCATGTAAAAAATAAAAGACGTCAAAATAAAAGGGACAATCCTCAATGTGGCACAGATAACAAAAAAAAATTTAAAAAATATAAACCTCAAAGAACTTTAATATTTCATAGTACATACAGAGGTGAGGAGATTCAAAGAACATAGGGGTCTTTTAATAAATGTTAACTTGAGTTATCTGCAGCAGGTCCCATTTTATTCCTATGGGCCCTGCTGCACATAACTTGAGATAATCTTTAGTAAAAGACCCCTGGCAAATGTTACTATATCACTGTATGCACTGAATAGAGATATACACAAAGCCTACCTCTATCAGCTAGAGTGACTAGTTGTGTTGACTGGTGAATTAATGCTAGTAGAATTAGTAATATCAGCTGAAAAAAGGCAGATACATTTTAATATGAGGTAAGCAAACTTTATGAGTGACAATACATACTTAAAACCAAACTCTCTATACCTGACTGCTTCAGTCATACTGTCACCAATGAATGTTAACACAGTACCACCTTATTTCTCACGCCGGAAATGAACTGATTACCTAATTTAATCTATAATTTACTCTATCATTTAAAACTTTAATGCAATACCACTTTGTATTTCTCAATCTGGAAATGGCGATCGCCATTACAGCTTAATGTAAGCCACATTGAGCCTGCAAAAAGGTGGGAAAATGTGGGATACAAATGCAACAAATAAATAAAATAAAGGAGTCTTAAAATGTTATAATGGGGAAAGCAAGCCCTGCTCTAACATAAACACTAAAAGATATACATGCTAAATTCCTATACATTATATATCTGCTAAGAAATATATAACAGCTAAAACAAATATATATCACTAAAAAATAACCAGTTATAAGATAAACCAGGTAAGGCACCTGAGCCAGCTGAAAAATGACACCAAGCTGCAATTTAAACAAAAACCATTGTTAACAAACAGAAGGGTCCTTTTACCAAGCTGCAGTAAAAAGGGCCCTGCGCTAGCAGCAGGGGGTGTTTTTACTGCAGTGATTAAAAAAGGCTGAAAATAGCCATGGCCATGCGGGAAGATTGCTCTTACCGCATGGCCATGCATGGGGAGCACTTACCGCCACCCATTGAGGTGGCAGTAAGGGCTCCTGCGCCAGTGGCGTAGCCAGACAGCCAGTTTTGGGTGGGCCTGAGCCCAAAGTGGGTGGGCACAAAATTTTCTCTGCTCCGCCCTACTTCCACCTCAAAATATAAATACTTTAGCTAATGAGGATCCTAAAGCTCAGTCAGCTGAAGACTTTCTCTGAAGGTGGCCAGAACTCTCTTTTACCAAGCTTGGCAGGCAGCAGCAATGACCCTAAGCCACTGATGCCAGCACCCCACACATGCTTAGCTGTCGATGGCTCAAGGATGCAGTTGCCAGAGCTTGGTAGAAGGGAGTTCTGGCCGCCTTTGGAGGAGGTCCTTAGCTGGGGATGCCTGGGAATCCTCACCAGCTATACAGCAAGGGTTAGGACTGTTGTAAGACCTACTTGGCCCAGGTCAGAAAATAAAGGAGGGCTCCCCTCCCCGATTCCCTCTCCTCTTTGCCTCCCTTCCAATTTTCCACCTGCCATTACTATCACACCAACAGAACCTCACCAAACACAGAACAAGGGATCACAAATTAGAAATAAAAATATTTAGACAAAAATTGAAAAGGAATCCCAAGAAGTTAAACATAGCATTACTGCAACACTGGAGACACAAAACATGCATTTCCTTTTCTACAGAACACAATACAAAGACATTTCCTATGCACATTTCCAAAAGCTAACATATTCCATTTAAAACATTTGAAATAAAATGCTTTGTTTCTACCTTTGTTGTCTGGACATTTTATTTTTCCATCTTGCTGGTTCCAATTTCTCTTTTCTGCTTTCCTGTCTGCCGTCTGCTAATTCTTCTTCAAGCGGCTGTAGTCCATTTGTCTTTTCTCCTCTCTCCTGTCTGTTCCCTCAATATTCCTGCCTCTGACATGTTGGTCATTCCTTTGTAGCTCTTTTCTGCCTCTCTCTCACCCTTCTTTGTCTCCTTTTTACTTTTCAACTACCTATCAAATTTCCATCTTCTTCTTTCACCCACTAGCTCTCCCATTCCCCATCTTACTCCTCCCATCCCTACTTTCTCTTTTATCTTTAATCTACTCCCCATTACCATATTTCTACCCTCTGTAATCACTATCTCTCATTCATTTCCTTGCCACCCCCCTCCTCCCCCTCTTGCCCTCTCCCACAGGGTTCCACCATTCCCATCATCTTCTCCTCCACCCTTCTAACCAGCATCTGATCCCCTCCCCACCCCACCCCACCATGGTAGCCTTATATTTTCCTGCCCCTTCTCTTTTCATTCCTGTTAAATAGTAATAGTAGTAGTCCTCTCCCCCATGGCCCAGCATTTCCCCCCTCACCACCTACTGTGTACCTCTCATCCACCTCCATGTCTATCTCCCCCTCTCATTCCCACTGTCCAACGTGTCTCTCCCCTTCCCATATAGCATATCTACCTTCCTCCCCTCTACCAGCATGTCTAACATTTCTCCCTTCCCTCCACCCCTATGCCCACCATTTTGCCCTCCTCTCCACCCCTATGTTTAACATTTCTCCCCCTCTCACCACCTATCCCCTCTCTATGCAGCATGTCTCCCTCTCCTCCACCTCATATGCAGCCAAGACTTCTCCCTTCCTGACCCCTCCACCCCTTTACTGGATCTCTCCCTTCTTCCCCATGCAGCTTCTCCCCCACCCACCATGCCTCATCATTCCATCTTCCCTCCTCCCTGTGCAGCATCTTTCCTTCCATCTTCTTCCCTCCCCCCCCCCCCGTGCAGCATCTTTCCTTCCATCTTCTTCCCTCCCCCCCCCCCCCCGTGCAGCTGCTGTCCCCGTCTTCCCTCCCCCATTCCAACATCTTTTCCCCATCATCCCTTGCCCCATTGCGTGCCACAACTTTCACCCCCATCTTCCCTCACCCTCTCAGGCCCGCCCAGCAGCGATTCCGATCGCAGGCAGCTCCTTCGACTCGCACACGCTGCCTGCCAGCTGCCGCTCAAATCTCCTTGCAGCTACTAGCAGCGCTAACCCGGAAGCTCAGAGGAGAGGCTTCCAGGTTAGCGCTGCTAGTAGCTGCAAGGAGATTTGAGCGGCAGCCGGCAGGCAGCGTGTGCGAACCGAAGGAGCTGCCTGCGATCGAAATCGCTGCTGGGCGGGCCTGCGAGGGTGAGGGAAGATGGGGATGAAAGTTGCGGCATGCCACGGGGGAATGGATGATGATGGGGACCGGAGCCTCCGGTATCGCTGTGCTGCTGGGCGGGCCTGACCCCAAATTGGGTGGGCCCAGGCCCACCAGGGCCCACCCGTGGCTACGCCCCTGTCCTGCGCTAACCTGGTGGTAATCGGGTAGTGTGAAGCGCTAGCTGAATACCGCCTGGTTAGCATCTTGCTAAAAAATATGGGCCGATTTTCCTTAGCATGGGAAATGTCGCATGCTGGGGCTGGAACTACCACTGGTGCCCACGTTGGGCTGCCGGTAGCCACAGATTAACATGCAGTAAGCCCACATTGGGCTTACTGCTGGTTTGTAAAGAATTAATGATGATATAAAGTGCTGATATACTACGGGAAAAACACGGATGGTCAAACAGGTTTATATAAATCAATTAGGAATGATCGTAAAATCGAAAACGAAAATCCCCACTAAAAGCCAATAAAGGAGGTCGATAAAAGTGTCATCTAAAATAGTGCTAAAGACTAGAATTCTAATATTTTTTAAATATGTATTTAATATGTCCATAAGTTAATTTGTTTATATATACATTTTTTTTCATTATTAGAGCATTAGTGTGACCCCTGAGGCAGGCGGCTCCTTTCGCTGAAACACGGCCTGTGTCAGGTCCTTCTCCTGGTGCTTTGATTAAAGGAATTTTCAAGCAACATCTCTGCTTTGCCTCGTCACTGAATCCAGCCCTAACCCCGAGATTGTACATAGTGCGACTAAAGTAGCATGCTCAAATCTAGGTGTATTTTGATTTGTGTGTGCAACTTAATTGGACAAGCCAATCAATGCCGATAATTGGATGCTAACAAGCAATTATTGGTACTAATTGGCACTAATTAGGATTTATGTGCATAGTTCGCTAAATGTATTCTATCAAGCAATGCGCACAAATCATATTAGGCAATTCTCAAAAGGGCAATTCATTTCAGGGCAAAAATTTATGTACAGCATTTCACTCTTTCATATTAATAATCTGAAGTTATCAAAAGAAAGTTTGAATTTATTTATGTAAAGAGACAAGCAGTATTTGTCATGCAGCTAGTACAGTACAGTAAGTCTAGGATCATCCCAACACTGATGCTTACTGAGAAGTTTAACAAACTCCGAGGTCCTTTTACCAAGCTGCAGTAAAATGGACCCTGGCAGGGGCCTTTTTGCCATGCGCTGCAGCCTTTTCTAATGCAGCGGGTAAAACAGCCAAAAAATAGCATGGCCATGTTGTAAGATTTCACTTACTGCGTGGCCATTCAGTGAGTGTTAAGGTCTCCTGCACTAACCCAGCGGTAACCAGGTAGTGCACGGTGCTGGCCAATTACCACCAGGTTAGCACCACACAGGAAAATAGATATCTATTTTCTGTAGTGCTGCAAATGGTGCATACCAGGGCTGGAACTATCACTGGTGCCCACATTCAGCTGGTGGTAGTTCCAGATTAGCATGCAGTAAGTCCTCGTTGGGCTTACTTATTCCGCCAGTGTCGCTGTTCTCATATCAGCCCTCTCCTCAAGTCATTTCACTGGTTCCCTATCTGTTTCCACATACAGTTCAAATTCCTCTAATTGACTTACAAGTGCATTCACTCTGCAGCTCCTCAGTACCTCTCCAATCTTCCCTACACTCTTCCCCGGGAACTCCGTTCACTGTGTAAATCTCTCTTTTCTACACCCTTCTTCTCCACCGCTAACTCCAGACTCTGTTCCTTTTATCTTGCAGCACCATATGCTTGGAATAGACTCCCTGAGCCGGTACGTCAGCTCCATCTCTAGCTGTCTTCAAATCTCAGCTAAAGGCCGACCTTTTTGATGCTGCTTTTAACGCCTAACCCTTACTCACCCGTTCAGTACCCGTATTTTATCATTCCCACCTTAGTTATTCCCTTATCTCTTATTTGTCCTGTTTGTCCTAATTAGATTGTAAGCTCTGTTGACCAGGGACTGTCTCTTTATGTTCAAGTGTACAATGCTGCATACGTCTTGTAGCGCTATAGAAATGATAAGTAGTAGTAGTACTGCCACTCTGTAGAAGGGCCCCTCAAGGGCATAGTTACTAAGATGAACTAATTTAGGGGTCCTTTTACTAAGCCTTGGCAAAAAGTGGCCTGAGGTAGCATGGGCGCATGTTTTTGGCGCACGCTGGGCCAGTTCTTACCACATTTGGGAAAAGGGCTTTTTTCAATGGGACAGGCATTCTGTAAAACTGAAACCAGTGTGCGTCTATTTATGACCGGAGCCCTTAATGCTACCCCTTGATCTAGCAGTAAGGGCTCACGCGTTACACGAGCATTGACCATGCCAACGAGCATTGAGCAGTGCATGCCAACTGCTGATTAATGCCAGAAATGCTGCGTGCAGTAGAAAATTAAAAAATAATTTCTTCTGGTTGTATGGATGTGCACCAAATCCAAAATTACCATCAGGGGGCACGCTAGCCTGGTAGTAGTCTTGTTTGGGTGTGCGCTGCATGTGCACAGAGCCTACCATGCCTTTGTAAAAGGGTCCCTTTACTGCACTTAATACAGGTTAACTGCAAAGGTTAAGATGTGTTAGGTGCAAGACTTATGCAGTTATTGTTGAGAGCATTCCCAGCATTATTGGGAGGCCTGCCATGCATTTAACAAAGAGATAAATTCACTGCATGGCAAATAATGCAGAAAAAATTTACATTTATCTCATGAAGTGTAGCAAACGGCACCATATTATCGGCCATCTTAGCAGTTAACACTCAATAAAGACATCTATATAAATTGCATGGTGCAGTCATGCCCATTCTGTGCCCTGAAATGATGATATCTGTATTATCTGTTGAGCAGTTAACATGCCCTTTATTAACTGATAACACTGTGCCATGTTAATATTAGCATGCATTAATTTTAATATTAAACCATTAGCATAGATTGAATAGGTTCCTCAATGTTGTGGTCATACCATACTATAACATTTCAAGTAGAAAAATTGAGGGCTGCATACTCAGAAGGGTTTATTTATTTAGCATTGGCATCTAAACTTATAAAAATCTCCATATAGATAATGCCACTGCAAATTCTTAGACTGCCCTGGAACTCTACAGATTGCGCTGGGGCAGAGGAAAATCATTCTATTTAAACTCTCTGTATAACAGCAGCGCTTATCACTGAAAACACAAATTTAATGCAGCACTGAATAATTAACTTCATAGCCTATTTTTTTTTTCAAAAGGGCTGACCCCAGAATTTAAATATTAACTTCTTGTTCTCATCAATTATCCATTAATTGAATTCTTTCCATTTTTTTGTGTGAACCCTCTTCTAAATATATTGTTCTCTGCAGCACAGTGGTAGATTTGGTGAGCATTCAACTGATATTCATTTGGGCTTTCAAGGATTGTTGCAGATGTCAAATTACTGGCAGATAGAATGTAAACCATCAATATGGCTCACACAAGCAGTCTGCTGTAACCTTATTAACTGGCTATCTGAAAGAGGGTGGCACACCAAGTCAAGAGCGTTTCTTCAACCCAACCCTACGAGCCAAACTCATGTAATTATCTGCAGAAAGATAATATGGTAGTGTTTAAACTGGGATCATTAACCAACTGATGCTGATTATCAGTGTCTGTGTACAACGTTGTAGAGTCATAAACTCATAAAATTCTGATTAATGCTACATTCTGTAACTAATGATACACGTAATGATACTACACATGGTCAACATTTTTTTCACAGAAAGAGTATGAATAAATAATCTAACTAGAAAATAATTAGGTAAAACAGATTCTGTAATAATAATTTGTTTTGAGAATATCACAGCATTCTACTTGTATGTGGGCTTAGCATCGGGATGCTAATATATGAGGTTTATCTCTTCATTAAAAGTGATGCAGCAAAAGTGTTAACTCTACAGAAATACAATAGTGGAATTTGAAAAGGTTCAAAGAAGAACAACCAAAATGATACAGGGAATGGAACTCCTATCATATGAGGAAAGGCTAAAGAGGTTAGGGCTTTTCAGCTTGGAAAAGAGATGGCTGAGGAGAGATATGATTGAGGTCCACAAAATCCTGAGTGGTATAGAACAAGTAGACGTGAATTGATTTTTTACTCTTTCAAAAAGCACAAAGACTAAGAGACCCTCAATAAAGTTACATGGAAATATTTTAAAAATAAAAAGGAGGAAATAGTTTTTCACTCAATGAATAGCTAAGCTCTTGAACTCGTTGTCAGAGGATGTGGTAACAGCGGTTAGTGTATCTGGGTTTAAAAAAAGGTTTGGACAAGTTCCTAGAGGAAAAGTCCATAGTCTGTTATTGAGATAGACACGGGGAAGCCACTGCTGTCCCTGGGATCATTAGCATGAATCTTGCTACTATTTAGGTTTCTAAAAATACCCTGGGGGTTTTAAAGTATTTTTTGATGTGGTATTTCCTCTGGAGGTGAAAAGTATTTTTATCCTCCCAACTCTATTGTGGTATTGACTATTTGGGTTTCTGGATTAGCCACTCTTGGAAGCAGGATGCTGGGCTAGATGGACAACTGGTCTGATCCAGTATGGCTATTCTTATTTACTTACGAAATACAAGCAAAACTAACTTAGTAGTATGCTTGTTGTATTTCTGCCCTTTGCAGATAATTCACAGGACATACAGCTACCATTTCTCTCTCTTAAAGACAACTTTGGTTCCATGTGCCAAAAGCTCTCTTATAATGGATAGCACAGGGATCAAATTAATTGTATGAATTTGACCTCAAATTAATGTATGTCATGGAATTTCATTTGATTACAACATTACTCAAAAATGAAAAGTACCCATTAGCAAAAGGAGAGTAAAAGTCGATTTAATTGAATACCTACCTGTTAATGATGAAAATAGTTTCTGAGAAGATGATTTCTTTCTGACTATAAGTATGTATTAACAAATCTTTGGGGCCCTTTTATTAAATTGTGGTAAGCAGTTAGCATGTGATTTGGCACACAATAACTGTTAGCAACCAGCCATGGTAACCATTACCTTACTGGCATGTCACCTACTGTGCCCTAATTCATTCGCTATGAGGGTAATTCTGTAAGGGTGTGTGTATTTTAAACAGTAAAGTATGTACTCACTTTAGTGTATTTTAATCATTTACACACAGATGTGGCAACATAGATGCATAAATGGCTCCTTACAGAATACTGATTAATTGAAAAGTGCATGCCCTGACATAGTAACATAGTAAATGATGCCAGATAAAGACCTGAATGGTCCATCCAGTCTGCCCAACAGTCACACTCATTATCGATTTATGATAAACCAACAATGAATTTGATATAAAATACTTGATCATGGTCGTTCTTTGGCATTTCTGGGACATAGACCATAGAAGTCCACCCAGCATTGTCCTTCCAACTACTGGAATTGCCATCAAAGCCCACTCCAGCCTATCCAAATCCATATTGTCATTTGCGGGACACAGACTGTAAAGATCTGCCCAGCTCTATCCTCACTTCCAGCTACTGAAGTTGCTGTGGAAACCCTTTCAAACCCATTCTAAACCACATTGCTATACGTGGGCACAGACCAAACAAGTTTTCCTGGCACCAACCTTAGTTCTTCACAGCCAGAGTCGCCATCCACGTACCACTCAACACATCCACACACACATGCAGCCATTTTTGGGTTTTTTTTTTAATAGCATCCATTTAGCACCTTCTCTCTGGAATAACTTGCCTCTTTACCTCCGAAAGTAAGCTCTCCTTTGTTAAGTTTAAATCGCTTCTTAAAGCTCATTTTTTGAATTGGCATTTGGCCACAAATTACCAGGGCCCAGTTAAATCTGCTTTTCACTATTCTTACAGAGATAAGAACAGACTGTTTGTTTTTGTTTTTAATCCTAATGCTTATGTTAGTTTTAGTTGTAGCTTTAGTAATATTTGTTGTGTTAATGACCACGCTGTCTTATCAGAATCTGGCGTTCCTTTCTGATTTTCTTTTTGATTTTAGAATTGTTAACCGCCTAGACCCATCTTTTGGAATTTTGGCAGGTTATCAAGTTCTTAATAAACCTAAAAATAAGTTAGATATCCCCTCTGTGTTCATTGCACACCATTTTGAATTCTGTTACTGTTTTAATCACTACCACCTCCCTCAGGAGGGCATTCTAGGCTTCAACCACCCTCTCCGTGAAAAAGAACTTCCTGACATTTCTCCTAAGTCTACCACCCCACAACCTCAATTCATGTCCTCTAGTTTTACCATTCTCCCTTCTCTGGAAAAGATTTGTTTCTATATTAATACTTTTCAAGTATTTAAATGTTTGTGTCATACATGCTGACATGTATTTGTTGGTGGGCATGCACAGGGGTGAAGTTTGGGTGGAGTGCATAGGTGTTCAACTCATTAAAAAATACTATAATTTACGTTTGTACATGGGGAGCCTGATATTCAGCCAGCTACATCCGGGCTTCAACAATGAGTTTCCTGGTTTTTTTGAGAGACTGTTCCCAGAATCTAGCTTTCTATGTTTTTGCAATCATACCAGCCTGGTTTATTTTGAAGTTTTATGGGCATTTTATATTGAACACCTGGGAGCTTTTAATCTACAAATAAAGACATCATTTTTGTACAAGGTCTGCCTCATTGTTTTATTGTCCATTTTGGAGGCGGACCAACTGCCTTGTTGCTTTCATACTAGCCAGTTAAGTGCTGCTGAAAATGACCGGTTAGCACCGAACAGGCGATTTAACTGGCCAGGAGCTGTTTCTGGCTGGTTAAATCACTTTAAATAATGATCCAAACATATATTGGTGTGGGCAATTATGCCATTTATGCTAATTATATATATATATATAAAAATTATATATATATATATATATATATATATATATATATATATATATATATATATATATATATATATATAAAAATTAATTATATATATATATAAAAAAAATTATATATACTGTATATATATATATATATATATATATATATATATATATACAGTATATATAATTTTTTTTAATAATAAAAGTAGAACTTACACCAGTGGTTCCCAAACCTGGTCCTGGAGACATCCCTGTCAGTCAGGTTTTCAGGATATCCACAATTAATATTCATGAGAAAGATTAGCATGCACCGCCTCCACTGCATGCAAATCTTTCTCATGCATCCGTTTACACCAATGAAAACATGGTGTAAATCCTTGTGCATAGATTTAGACGCAGGGGGCCATATTCTATAACTATGTGTGTAAATTTTGGAATGCCCACAAAATGCCCATTTCCCCACCCATAACCACAACCCTTTTGTCTGCGCGCATTAAAGGTTAGGCACAGTGTGTTATAGAATACGCTTAGCGAGTTGTGAATGTAAATTCTAATTATTGCCAATCAGTGCTCTCTATTGCTTAAGTGCTGTTATCAATGCTAATTAGCTTGATAAGCTAATTAAGTTACGCGTATTGTTATAGAATCCACCTGGATTTTGGCATGGATCTCTAGGTGCGCTATATAGAATCCTGGGGAAAGTATGGATGGTAAAAGTACATATGCAATTTGAATCTAGGCAGGTTACTGCAACTTGCCTCCTCTATGACTGGAAACCAATGGTTGTACAAGTGTAGTCATTCTATGAAGGGCTGCTGTAAAAAGGGCAGAAAGATTGATAAATAGGTGGCATCTAATTCCTGTGCAATAATAATAATAATAAAAAAATCTGTGACTTGCAATCATTATTCCAAACGGAAAAATTAATTATAAATAACTGGAAGTCAATTAAGGCAGGATTCTGCCGGGTAATGCAAATCTTTCATAGTTTTGTTTCAGTTAACTGCCTCATTAATGATTTATAGATGTGTATACAGCTGTGGGAACCATAGCATTATCTAATGCACTCTGAGAATAATTACATATGAAAAGAGCTACATAACTCAGGGGAAAAACTCTAAAATTACTGACTGCCTTAGCTCCAAGCACATTAATATGCAGCACATTTAGAAATGAATTGTGATGAGTTCTTTTCAGTCATAGTATTGATAATTTAAGATAAATTAGAATTTTTTTTTTAAATAAGGATATTTACTTATAAGTTTGTGGTATGCTTTAGAGTACCAGAAATATGTGGTTTGTATCTAAGGATCCTGTTTACTAAAATGCATTAAGTTCTTGCACTTACTGTGTGTAGGGTGCAAAACTTTTGTGTGGTAAGTACAAAGCCTGTGTAGTAAGTACCAGGGGTGTAACAAGCACCTGCTCTTTATTCACTACACAGAGTAGACAGTTACTGCATGGTAAATAAAATAAATAAATAAATACATCAGCAGATAATGAAGATGCATCTACTGCAGTCCCATATGTAAACATTAACTCACCCAATCCCCCTGAATAGATCTCCCTCTCCATTCCATCTCTCCAGTGCAGAAGAACAGCCCTCTCACTCCCCTGAATGAGAAGATCAGGCCTCAGACCCTTTCCCTTGCATCCCTAGCCCCAAATCAGAAGGTCATGACTGCCCTCTCCCCATTCCCAAAGCAGATAATCAACCTCTCTCCCTCACACCCCCTGAGGCAGATCACGACCTTCTCCTCCAGCCTCGAAAGAAGAAGATCATGCCCATTCTTCCTCCCATACGCATCCCTACCCAACTCTCAAGGAGTTCTTTGGCATCTAGAGTCTAAGAGCAGGAGTTATCCTGCTCGCTCTGGTGCTGGATTCCAAAATGGCAGCTATGACCCATAATGATAGTCTCACAGTCCTACTGCTAGTGTTCAATCTAACAAATATGGAGCAGGTCATAGCTGTCAGTTATGACATATATCCTTTAGACTAAAAGAAAGAAACATCTATAATCTATATAAATATAAATAAAAATGTAAATGTTCGTTTGTTCAAAATCTTAAATCTCCGAAAGTTCTTCACCGATTGCTTTCAAATTTGGACACAACTTTGCATTCGAATATGCGCATGTTTTTATGTACCTACTATTATATAGATGTCACAGCTGTCGTACTCGCGGACCGGAAGCAGTGCGATGAATAATTGCAAATCAAACTGAGGAAGAATGGCCATCACCGAACGAGCGAAACAGACAAAGAACAGACAAAGAATGGCTCAAATATGTGCTGAGGAAGCAGCAGAGCGACGTGCAGCCAGACTTGACAATGCACAGTTGCGAGCACGGCGATCGCGTTCTGCAGCTTCAGATCTGCTTCATTCTCAACAGAATCAACGTGACAGGCTGAGAGTGGCTTAAATCTCCGAAAGTTTTTCACCAATTGCTTTGAAATTACACGCATGTTTTTATATACCTACTATTATGTAGTCGTACTCGCGGAGTGGAAGCAGTGCGACGAGTACTTGCAAATCAAACTGAGGAAGAACGGCCATCAGCGAACGAGCGAAACACACAAAGAATGGCTCAAATACGTGCCGAGGAAACAGCACAGCGAAAAACATCACTCGAGGCTCTTGATCGATCATTGCAAGATTTGCGTGGAAACATCAGACCATTTGGGAACACATTAATATTGCTTGCAGGAGATTTCAGGCAAACATTACCTGTAGTTCCTCAATCGACACCAGCGGACGAAATAAATGCTTGCCTAAAATACTCTACTTTGTGGCAACATGTAAAGACATTAAACTTAACTGCAAATATGCGTGTCCAGCTGCAAAACGATCAATCAGCTCAGATATTCTCACATCAATTGCTGAAAGTTGGGATCGGAAAGGTGCCAGTTGATCTGACTTCAGGACAAATTTCATTGCCTCATAACTTCTGCAATTTAGTGACCTCAAAAGAACAATTAGTTGAAAAAGTATTTCCCAATATTCAAACCAATTATAAGAATCACGATTCGCTCAGTGAACGAGCTATTCTTGCGGCCAAGAACAAAGACGTCTACGACCTGAACAATATTATTCAGTCTAACATTCAAAGCGAGCCACTCACATACAAGTCCATCAACACTGTTCTGGAAGCAGATGAGCTCTTAATTATCCAACAGACTTTTTCAATTCACTCGATCTGCCAGGGATGCCACCGCATGTACTGCAATTGAAAATCGGCGTGCCAATTATCATGCTGCGAAATATCAACCAGCCAAAGCTTCGCAACCGCACGAGGCTTGCAGTAAAAAAATTAATGAGCAATGTCATACAAGCAACAATCTTGACAGGACCTTTCAAAGGTGAACATGTCCTCATTCCTCGCATTCCTATGATTCCAACAGATATGCCATTTCAATTTAACAGATTGCAATTCCCAATTCAATTGGCGTTTGCAATCACCAACAAAGCTCAGGGCCAATCTTTAGAATTCACCCATTTACATCTACACACGGATTGCTTCTCACATGGACAATTATATGTTGCATGTTCTACAGTCGGCAAACCAGATATTCTCTATCTCTGCACACACAATGGAACAACAAAAAATATTGTATACCCACAAGCATTGTGAAATTAAACATATTAGAAACATGCGCTTCCTCTTTTATTTCTTTTCCATTTAACCAGACTGAGCCACAGCAACGCGTGGCTGGGTAGAGCTAGTGGTATATAAAAACAAAGAGACTGGAAAACTACAGAGAGAGCTCTGCTAAGATATCTGTCCATGCCTTCTTTAGATGCTTGAAGATCAGAGGTTCAGATTTCATATTCAGTAAACCCTTCAATCCTATTGAACTAAGGGGTCCTTTTACTAACAGATTTAGCACATGTTAACCATTAGTGTGTTCTAAATGATAAGGCACCTATTATATTCCTATGGCCATCTTATCAGGACAAATCAAACTCGGATATACATACAAAGTATTGCATACCATGTAAAATGAGTTTTTCTTGTTGGGCAGACTGGATGGACCATACAGGTCTTTATCTGCTGTCATTTCCTATGTTACTATCCTGCTTATAATCGAACGAGAAAAACGCCCAAGTTCCGACCTAAATCGGGAGATGGACGTTTATCTCACAAAACCGAATAAAGCGGTATAATCGAAAGCCGATTTTTGGACGTTTTCAACTGCACTCCGTCGTGGATGCGGACAAAGTTGATGGGGGCGTGTCAGAGGTGTGGCGAAGGCGGAACTGGGGCGTGGTTATCTGCCGAACAAAGATGGGCGCATTTCACTGATAATGGGAAAAAAGTATGCGTTTTTAGCTAGAATTTAGGACACTTTTCCTGGACCCTGTTTTTTTCACGAATAAGGCCCCAAAAAGTGCCCTAAATGACCAGATGACCACTGGAGGGAATCGGGGATGACCTCCCATGACTCCCCCAGTGGTCACTAACCCCCTCCCACCACAAAAAAATGATGTTTCACAAATTTTTATTTTCACCCTCAAATGTCATACCCACCTCCCTGGCAGCAGTATGCAGGTCACTGGAGGAGTTGTTAGGGGGTGCAGTGGACTTCAGGCAGGTGGACCCAGGCCCATCCCCCCTACCTGTTAAAATTGTGCTGCTTAATGCTTATTAGTCGTCCAACCCCCCCAAACCCACTGTACCCACATGTAGGTGCCCCCCTCACCCCTTAGGGCTATAGTAATGGTGTAGACTTGTGGGCAGTGGGTTTTGAGGGGGATTTGGGGGGCTCAACACACAAGGGAAGGGTGCTATGCACCTGGGAGCTCTTTTACCTGTTTTGTTGGTTTTGTAAAAGTGCCCCCTAGGGTGCCCGGTTGATGTCCTGGCATGTGAGGGGGACCAGTACACTACGAATCCTGGCCCCTCCCACGAATAAATGTCTTGGATTTATTCGTTTTTGAGCTGGGCGCTTTCATTTTCCATTATCGCTGAAAAACAAAAACGCCCAGCTCACACATTGTTGAATAAAACATGGGCGTCTATTTTTTTCGAAAATATGGTTCGGTCCACCCCTTCAAGGACCCGTTCTCAGAGATAAACGCCCATGGAGATAGGCGTTTTCGTTCAATTATGCCCCTCTATGTTATCATTTAGCATGTGCTAATCAGCACATGCTAAATCTGTTAGCATACCTTAGTAAAAAGCCCCCTAAATGAATAACATGTTTTAAATTACATGATTATAATTGTAATCTCTTTACAAACAGAACAGTATTATAAGAATATGTATATCTGTAATTTGTACTTCAACTTATTCAGGCTCTGTTAGCATATAATCAATTACATAGCTGCATGTGGGAGGCTCCTAAAAACATCCACACTGGACCATCAATACTCATCAGAAATTATTACAAAATTAATCAAATTTATTTTTAACTCACAACTACTTCCAGTTTAACAATGAGATCTATCTACAAATAATGGGCACTGCGATGGGCACCAGGACAGCACCCCAATATGCTAACCTCTTTATGGCTGAGCTGGAAGAGACATTTCTGAATACACACCAGACTAAACCCCTAAAATACTACCGGTACATCGATGACATTTTTATGATTTGGACTGAGGGGGAAGAAACTCTGAAACAATTTTACAATTCCTTCAATACATACCATCCTACAATCAGATTCAAAATTTACTACTCCCCAGAAAAAGTAAAATTTTTGGACACCACGGTTTCATTCAGCAATGGCTATACACAAACATCTATATACAAGAATCCCACAGACAGATGCAGCTACCTCCACAACTCCAGCTTCCACCCTTCACATACAAAAAGATCCATTATTTACAGCCAAGCCACAAGATACCACCGTATCTGCTCTGACCCAGGGGACAGACACAGACACCTTGAAATCCTGACTGCATCCTTCAAACAAAAAGGCTACAACCCCAAAATAATCTCCAAGAATATTGCCTCCTCCCTCAAAACACCCAGCAAAAAATCTGCTGCAGTACAAAGAAAAAAAAGCCACAGACAGAATCCCCCCTTATAGTGACATATAACCCAGATCTGGAAAAATTAAGAAAAATCATAAAAGATCTGCAGCCTCTACTCCAGGAGGATGAATTACTGAAAGAGATATTCCCATCCCCACCAGTGCTGGCTTTCCGACAGCCAACAAACTTAAAACGCAAGCTATTTAGAAGTAAGCTCCCAACACAGACTCAAAAAGAAGAGAATGGCACACATCCTTACAATATATCCAGCTGCAAACTATGCCAAAACATTTCACAGGACCCCACAGTCATTCACAAAGGAAAAATATTCAACATAAAGGAATCCTTTACATACTCATCTTTCAATGTGGTATACATCATTCAGCGTAAAAAATGTGACAAAGGGTGCTATATTGGAGAAACAAGCCAGATGCTAAAGGCAAGATTTAATTTACATAGACATCATATGAAAAATGCCAGTGCCAGCCAGGATGTCACGCCTATGGGGCGGCACGTTTCAAAACCAGAACACTGTACCAGAGATTTCACTATCCTATCTTGAAGGACATATCAGAAAATTGTTTAAAAAATTGGTTCCATTCTATCCTCGTATTTAATCCGTAGGGTTGTACGGTATTTAAGCGATGTATCCATCTTTGTTCCTGTTGAAGTAGTACAAGTTTCCTGTCTCCTCCCTGGATATTCATTGAGTGAAAAAATATTTCCTCCTATTTGTTTTAAAAGTATGTCCAGAAAGCTAGGACCAGTCTAAAATCTTCCTCTTGAAACTGGTTAACTTGGCAGCTCTGCTAATATTTTATGGGTGTTATCAAACTTTTCAAGCAAAGGCTCAGATATTTTCTGAAAATTTACTAAAACACTTCAGGCAAAAGAGTTAATTGTAGCGTCTACTTTCTTAGACATGATTTCCTTCAGAACCTCTAAGGTCCAATTGCTCATGTTTGATCTATTCTTATTGTAAATACATAAATAAAATAATCAGCATTCTTAACAGCTCTTAACAAGCAATAATGACATTAATTGGCAATAATTAGAATTTACATGCACAGCTCGCTAAGCGCATTCTGTAATGCAGTGCGCCTAACTTCTAATGTGTGCAGACAAAGAGGGGCATGGTTATAGGTGGGAAAATGGGTGTTTCATGGGTGTTCTGAAATTTACACATGCAGTTATAGAATATGGCCCAGTACACCTAAATCTATATTCTGGGATTTATGCCACATTTTTATTGATGTAAATGTAAGCGCATAGTTTTAGGTGCTGAGATATGAACTAAGCGTATTCTATATACCGCACCTAAATCTTATAGTATTCGCTTAGTTGGCATTGATTTCCCACTGATTTTTTAGGCACCATATATAGAATCCCCCGCTATGTGTTTAAATGTGGTTGTATAGAATTGCTCTCATTGACTCATTGTGCCTTTATAAAAGTTTCATTTTTTTGTCATTTCCCATGTGAATGCATGCTGTTACCAAACAAAAACTAGCAGGAAAAACATATTTTATATTTTGTTTTTGGCCAATAATAGCGTGAAACGGCGGCCTAATTCTATATATGGCACTCAAAATTGCATGCACAAATTTGGATGCTTGCCCAATTTCCATGCACAATTTAATTGAATAACAAGCCAGTTAGGCGCTAATAATCAATTATCAGCGCTAACGGTCATCAATTAAAATTTACACGCACATTTTTAGGTGCTAAGATCCACTTTTAATTTTTTTTTCATGCGGATCTGAAAAGGGAGTATGGCCATGGGAGGGACATGGGTGGATCGGGGGCGTTCCTGGAATTTACGTGCAGTTTTATAGAATAGGGGAGATCTGTGTGTAATTTACTTGGTGTAAATCATTGCACCTAAAATCGGCAACCCAATGTTGAGTTCCATTTAAGGAATAGCACTTAGCATGAAATTTTCCGATGCCATATACAGAATCTAGCTCCAGATATAGAATCTCAGGGATAATGATTTTCCTTGACTCTAATCACACATCTGCAGAGAAATTGTAGGAAGAAGGAGGCACCAATCTTTAAAACCCTGTCTTTTAATTTCAAAAATTCTTTGTGCCTCAATTTTGTGGCTCGAGCCACATCTTGGAAAATCTGGGCAAGCAAAAAGGCTGACCTAACTTTATCTGCTGAAGTTACCGGGCACCGGTCTAAATATCAGCTATTGCCCGGTTAACAGGTGACTGTACATACCTAGATATTCAAGCTGAAGCCCAGACATGGCCTGTCATTGAATATTTGGGCTAAACATTGCCCATAACAGTCAGTGACTTAAACAACACTGTCAGCCACAGACTAAATATTACCCTGTACAGTCTTATGGCTTAGAATGTATCCTACTAACACACATACACTATGAAGGCTGTTTTTGTAGGTATATGCAAAAATACAGTTCATTGCCTGTTAAGTGATATGTGTTAGCATGCATATTAGGGGGCCCTGTTTACTAAGGTGCACTAGTATTTTTAGTGCACACTAAATACTAAAGACACCCATATATTCCTATGGGCATCTCTAGTGTTAGGGCGTGCTAAAAACGCTAGCATGCCTATAGTGCAGCCTAGTAAGCAGGACCCTACATTTTTTCTGACATATGCTAAAATAATATTTGAATAAGCACAAAAGATGCCTTTAAAGGAATCCTGCAAAACGGTGAGGATTAGTTTTGTTTGCAATATACAAATTTAGCATAGAACATTAATCACATTCTTTCACTAATTTACTAAGCTTTTGTTTCACTGACACAGAGTGGGGGAGGGGGGGGGGAACCCTTTAGCATAACTGGCACTCATACAAACAGAATGTTCCATTAGTTGGATGAAAACTAACCCTGCAATGAATATTAGATTTGTCTAAGCAGCTCTGCTCATTAGCATTTTCTTCAGTGCTGCATTCCTATGGTTATAGAGAAAACAAAGAGAAAGAACTTTATAACATTGATATCATGGTTTCATCATATAACCTGGGGCTATGTTGTAGTTATTGTTAGCATTTCTATCATTTAAATACTATGTTTTCCTTATACAAAGAGAGACACACCTTTGGAATATTCTGTAGCTTTTGGTTGATAGCAGCTCCACCTGGTATTAGGTTAATTAACTCACTGTGGGAGGATTAAAATAGCTTCATATGGGGCTTGTTAATGTAAATATAAGCAGCTAGTAGGTAAGAGAGAGCATCCTCTTTTCTGTGAAGCACTTCAAGCCTTGCTCAGCACTTAAGGGAATACTAAGGTTTATCATACTAATGACTTAACATCCTATTGTTGAAAGAACACTGTGCTAGCCACTTTGACATCACCTTAATTAGCAATTGCAATGCGATCAGTGGCCTTATACGGATTTCACTATGGAAAGTGAAAATTCATTTTCGGGATTTATTAATTTTGTGTTTTGAAGGAATGGCTGAAAACTATTCTGGGAAATTTGCATTCAGAAGCTACTGAAAGCTTGACTTACACATACACAATACTCAAGCAAATACACATTTGCCCACATGTTCTCTCTTAAATGTGCCTTTTGCAGGTTTAGGGGTTCGTTTACTAAGTTGCACTGTTTTTAGCTTGCACTAAATATCAGCTAGTGCTAAACTCTTAGATGCCCATCTTATCGTTTAGCGCCAAATGATAGAAACATAGAAAGATGATGGCAGATAAGGGCCGCATGGCCCATCCAGTTTGCCCATCCTCAGTAACCACTAATGCTTCCTTTTCTAAAAGATCTCACCTCCTTTTCCTAAGAGATCCCACGTGTCTGTCCCATGCCTTCTTAAACTCTGACATAGTCTTCGTCTCCATGACCTCAACCAGGAGGCCATTCCACGCATTCACCACTCTTTATGTGAAAGAATATTTCCTCAGATTCATCCTAAGCCTATTTCCTCTTAACTTCATCTTAAGCCTACTAATTCCAGAGGTTTCCTTCCTATGAAAAAGGCTCACCTTTTTCAAAAACACCAGCACACTTTACTAAAAGACCACCTTAATTTGTAGATTAAAAGGAGATGGGAAAAGTGGATGGAAGAAGCAGGTGTCTATGGGCAGGAGCACAGGAGATGAGGGTTGGTTTAAGAAAGAGTGACTGTTGCTGTGCTCCAGTCTCATCTCCTCCACTCCTCTTCTCTGCAGCCTCCTGGAAGGGAAAGGTTAGAGCAAAACACATCTGCTGCTCTGGAGTCTGAAAAGAATTGACATAACTGTTTTCCAGGCTGTTCCTCCTTGTTGGTGAGATCTCACTTGGAGTACTTTGTACAGTTTTAGAGGCTGTATCTTTCTAAGGACATAAATGGCTGGATTCAGTAAATGTGTAAAAAGTGGGAGTACGACCAAGGAAACCAGAAAGTGGAAGATGTTCTTGAATAAAAGACTTTATTAAAAATTTGAAGTCTTCAAATTTTTAATAAAGTCTTTTATTCAAGAACATCTTCCACTTTCTGGTTTCCTTGGTCGTACTCCCACTTTTTATACATTCTTGTTTTTACCGTGGGGTTCTTGAGTTTTCCACCTCCTGGTGGATCTTTTCTCACTTTGGATTCAGTAAATGGCACTCAAAATTCAGTGCTGAATGGTATTCTGTAAAGGCATTCCAAGAGCGGTGGCCTTTGTAGAACAGTGCGTAGCACTGGGATCCATGCTCAACTTTGGGTGTGAAGAGTTGAGCACTGGGACTAACTGGTGTAAGTTGGGCGCAGATCAAAACTATTCTATAACACTGTCCGCATAATAAGGGAATGTCTCAACCTGCCCATGCCCCTTGCATTGCCACACCCCCTTTACAATTCCACACAGAAACACTTAGTTGCTATTCTATAAATGGGCGCATAAGTGTGTTTTCACCTGGATCTGCCATTTCTGCCCCACTTCAGCGTCTTGCATCCATTAGAATGCTTTTCTGCACCAAAACTTCAGCACAAACATAGCTCCTGACATTCCCCTGATAAAGACTTGAAGCAGTTCAGAGGAAGGCAACAAAAATTGCATGGGGACTGTGGGGCACATTCAGTCAGTCAGTCAGGTTTTCAGGATATCCACAGTAAATATACATTTTGGCCTAAAATAGCATTGGACCTCACTGGCACACATGAGGATGTACAACAAGGTTTTGGAGGGTCCAAGAGCTGGATAATGGGCTATCTGGGTTCAAGGGATAATAGAATTCAAGCTTTGCACGTAGAGTATTTGGGCTCAATGGACGAAGAGGTCCAGGATTTTGAAACCAGCTTTGCATATATAAATGAGCTGAGGGATAAAACAGGGTACGCTAACTGCATAGAATGAAGGGTAGCTTTGTACAGGGCACTGTGCCATGCTATGGATGTAGATATTTAAAAATCACTTGGTAAAAGTTGATGTAAAAAACTATGCAATGCAAGATGTTTCCTCCGCTAGGTAGTGAGATAATAGTGCTATTGTTTGCTCAGTGAAAAAGTTTTTAATGTTATGTTTGGGATCATGAATGCATTCTACTTCCACTTTGAATATATAAATTTAGGGACTGTTTTACAAAAAGTACCACTAGTGCTATGAGACTACCCCTAGAGGTTGTGGCAGCCATTTTTACCATGGAGCCACTAGAAGCAGAAGGTAGTGGAGTTCGCTCCTGCCCCCATCACTCTGCTAGACTACCATGGAGTTCAGGTAGATCTGGGGGGTCCTATTCTGACTAGGGGGGGGGGGGTGAGTGGGAGGGGGCTTTACTTGTTGTGGAGGTGGGAGAGAGGTGTTTTCTTGTCAGGAGGTAGGAGGGAGTGTTCACTTGTTGATAGGTTTCAGTTTTCATACTTATTATAGCTTGATGTACCACCCATAAGAAGAACTTTCAGAGCGATTCACAATTCCATAGAGAGGGAGGGGAAGAAAGAAGAACTACCAAATTGGATAGGTCAGAAGAAGAGACAGGAAGGCAATAAAGCAGGCACATGTGCTATGTTTCTAAGATCACTCCCAAGTTGGGGACCCTTTAAGGGATTACTTGGGAAATGCATCTTTGAACAAGAATGTTTTAAAGCCAGATTTAAATTTCTCCAGGGAGCATTTCAGACATAAATGTAATGGGAGGGCATTCCATAAAATTATTTCTTGAACATGAGAGAATTGCTATTGCTGAATTTTGAACCAGTTGGTGGAGGGGGAGAGGCATGGATACAGGACTTCTGTGGGTCCCAACCGATATTCAGCCAGGACCTCATAAGTGTCTTATGCAGATCCTGGCTGAATATCGGCTGGGACCCGCATAAGGGCCAGTGGCTTGATACACCCCAGTCAGCCACTGATATTCAATGCTGGTACCCGGGCATTGTCTGGCATTGAATTTCAGGGCCTCATTCTGCCCACGGCTGATGGCATTTAAAAATCCACTGACCACAGCTGGCTGAATATTTATTTTTCCTGAAGCTGTCACAGAGCCCGGTATCCCTTGCCATTTTTGCTTTCGGGAAGAGGGGAGGGTTACATCAACCATAGGGAGAGTAAACTGAACAAAGGACCTCTAAATATGCTTTGAGGTTATTACTCTAAAACACTGGTTCTTAGTCCTTGTCCTCAGGACAAATTCAACCAGTTTTTCAAAATATCTTCAATGAATATGCATGAAATAGATTTGCATACACGGGAGATGTTGCATGCAAATTTACCTCATGCATATTCTTTGTCGATACCCTGAAAACCTGACTAGCTTTGTGTGTCCAGACAACTGGGTTGAGAACCCCTGCACTAAAATCAACCTTGGAATTAGGAAACACATTTTTCTATACAATGCCAGAGGCCCCACTTAGGCTATTATAATGTGGCATTTGATGTTTGGTTGGGATTTCAACCAGTCATGCATGGTCTGATTCTATTAACAAACTGGCCTTCTTCCAAGAGTATGCGTTTCTGTCTCACCTGCCATAATGACTAACTCTAGAAAGTGCTTTCCATCACTTAGTCACATCTGAACACTTTAATTGTTCCTTGACTAACAGTAGAGATGGTTAAAGAGAAAATGACTGCATATACATGCCTATTTATAGATTGTGACTATTTCTAAAAATAAATTTAATCCTAACATGAAAATACAACTGAAAACAAATATATCCATATATATAGTCCCTCTTCCTTTTTCCATATATTTTTTTATTATAGACACGATGAAATTACATTTCCCAACAATTCAACATAACATTAACTTCCAGACATGAAATAGTATATGTTTTTTGTTTCATTGTTCATATTTGTTGTGTATGAGTTTCTGAATTGATTTGTTGTCTTGTTGTTTTTATAGGTTTGATTGTTGTGTTTCTTTTCTATTTTAATTGGCATTCTTTTCTTAGCTTTTATTTAGTTTGTACACTGTTAGGATCCACTGGACTGGCACATATAACTTTACAAAAAACACAGTAGTTCAATATTAAAACTTTTCCTACATATTGCTTTTTTCTTTCAATATTCTATACTGCTTTCAGTCTTATTACCATTCATTTCCAGCATCATTCATTCTACCTAGCATCCCCACTCATTCTATCCTCCCCTTGGGGTTGTTCTTGTTGAAATCTGTTACTCATTCCTAAGGTAAGGACTCCCAGCTCCCCTTTCTTTAGGATTTTGCTTTCCATATTAGAATGATGGTTGTTTATACATTATCTATTCGCGTTTGTTATTCTCATTAAAGGTTTGAATCTCAAAGGTGGCCATTTCATGCATCAGTTATTTCCAGCATTTAAATGGTGGTTCTTCCTCTTTTAGTTAAAAAAAAAAGTATTTACTGAATAAAGTTGTTGTGAGTCATTCTAAGGGGCACAACTTGAGCTTAGCCAGACAGTGATGAATTTCACCATGGTCCGGATAAATCTGGTCAGAGGGTGTCCTACAGTTAATCTGATATCTTTATCTAGTTATATACTGTGTCACTTCAGTGACACTGGGCAAGTTTAGGGCCCCCTTTACCAAGCTGCTACCACTTACATGCAAGGTATGACTATGGGGCTCATTTTCAAAAGAGAAGAGAAACATCAAAATCTGCATTTGGATGTTTTTCTCACAAAACATCCAAATTGGTATTTTTAAAGCCAATTTTTAGAAGTTTTTCTATGAAGTCCATCGGAAATGCGTTCAGATTAGAAAGGGGTATGTCAGGGGTGTGTTAAGCATGGGATCTGGGCATTCCTAACACTTGGTCATTTTTCTGCCATAATGAAACAAAACAAAAACATCCAGGGCTATAAGTTGGAAGTTTTGGTCTAGACCTTCTTGATTAATGAATAAGCCAGAAAAAAGTACCCTAAATGACCAGATGACCACTGTAGGAATAAAGGAATGACATCCCCTTACTCTTTCAGTGGTCAGTGACCCCCTCCCACCCCTCACAGATATAAATGAAACAGACATACTAGCCTCTATGACAGCTTCAGATGTTATGGTCAGTCTTATTAGAGCAGCAAACAGATCCCTGGAATAGCCTAGTGGTCAGTGCAGTGCACTGTAGAGAAGGTGACCCAGGCCCATAAGCCACTCTAACTATTACACTTGTGGTGGAAAGTGTCAGTCCTCCCAAAACCTACAGTACCCACATATAGGTGACACTTTCAGCCTTAAGGGCTATTGTAGTAGTGTATAGTTGGGTAAAGTAGGTTTTCCATGGGTTTAAAAGGGCTCACCATACAATATAAGGGGGTAATGGTAAGATGTGTACCTAGGAACTTTTATTTGAAGTCTACTGCAATGCCCTCTAGGGTGCCCCACTTCTCTGCTGGGATGCTTGTGTGGCCAGTCTACTAGAAAAACTGGATCCTCCTACATCCCAATGACTTGATTTTGTGCATTTTTCACTTTTTTTTTTTTTTTTTTTGGAAAATGATCCAAAAAGATAGATGTACTAAGCAGAACAACATATAAGAAATGGTTCTTTTCAAAGAAAAAATATAGACATTTTTCTGTTTTGAAAATGGTCATTTTCATTACTTGATTGATTTTTAGACGTCATATTGAAAATGCCCCTCAACATTTACTGAATAGTGCTATGGCAGACTTTGGGCATTTACACCAATATGTGTGCACATACACACAAATATGCCACTATTATATACATTTATGCACATAATCTATGCATAAATGTTAGCACCCACTTTATAGAATTATTCCTGCTCCATGCCAGTATTGTTAGCAAAACCACTAGTTTATTGTATCTAATACTGTATTGTTTTAATTGAAGTTTATGATATTTTGATCATAACCTTCTCTTTGCAAAAATTAAAGGAGCCCTTTTACTAAGCCGCATAAGCATCTATGAGTGCCAAAATGGAGTTACCGCCCGGCTACCACGTGGCTCTTGCGGTAATTTCATTTTTTGTGCATGTCTGATACGCATGGCCAAAAAATAATTTTTATTTTTGGATGTGCGTATTGGATGCGCCAATTGGTATTTGACGTGCGTAGGTCATTACCGCCCAGTTACCACTTGAGACTTTACCGCTAGGTCAATGGCTGGCGGTGAGGTCGAAGACCCAAAATGGACGCGCAGCAATTTTGATTTTGCCGCATGTCCATTTTCAGCAAAAGTTTTAAAAAGACCTTTTTTACAGGCGCATTGAAAAATGGATTGCCGTGCGCCAAAAACCTATGCCTACACTACTGCAAGCCATTTTTCAGTTCACCTTAGTAAAGGGACCCCAGAATTAGTTATTATAAGAATATATCATTAGCAATTCTTTCACTGAAGTATAGCTATTCTATCCATATCATATTCTTTCACTTGTTTGATTGGGAAGGAGATGTCTGCTGTGAAGCATAATTTTTTTTTTTACTTAATCTCTGTGATGAAACATGATTAATGAGATAAAATTCCCATTTGGAGTTGTCTACTAATCAATAGGCAGATGGGCAGTAGTGGATGCGGAACAACAAGACAGCAGGAGATGTTTAAGCTCTTGCAACCTTCACACTGAAATATATATTTGGAGCATCCATTTAAAGATGCAGTATGCCGTTTTCATCTGACTGTACTAACAGTGTATGTACATTGTCTTCTAAATAAATAATGTCCCATAGTTTCCCTGTAATTTTCATATTGACTTTATCAATATGATCATAAACATATGATGAAGTAAATTTAGCAATAATTCTTAATAGGCAGAGCATTTACTGGTAGTGCCTTGTCTGAAGAAGTAGCTGATATGGGGCAAAAATGATGATGACAAAGGAAATGTAAATCTTCATTTTTAAGCAAGGCTTGCTAGCCTGTGCAAGTAGTTCAGTGGTAGAGCTGTACACTGTAATATCGAGCTACATAAGTTCAGTTTCTAACCCAGGTCTTCTAATCTTTGGGGCAAAAAGCTAGGGGTACTATAGAGGCAGTTTTCACAGTCATAGTTGTAAGAGGAGTAAGTCTTTGTACAACAGCAAAACTAAGGGTGCACTTATGAAAATATGCTCCTACTTTCCTTTTATAGAAGCATAACAACTGAAATGCATGCCTATAGTTTAGGCACAAGCATTACATCAGCCATAGAACTGATGCTAAAATACCAGAGATAAGCACATAGAGCCAAATTCTACAAATGGCGCCGAAAAAACCACACAATTAGCATGATTCTATAAACTATGCCAAAAGTTAGGCGTATTTTATGGAAAATGCTCATGCACCGTTCATGCGGCTAAAATTTAGATGCACCAATTTAGGTCACCTAAAACCAGGCCTAAATACCTGTGCCTGTTAGGCACAGATCAGGTGTATTCCAAAATATATGCACATGGGGATCCTTTTAGTAATCTGTGGGGAAAAGGGTCTTGAGGTAGTGGTGGGGGCTATTTTTCCTGTGCGCCAGGGCTCTTTTTACCACAGGTGGTAAAATACTCCCCTCCCAAAAAATGGCCACGTGGTAAGATACTCATGTGGTGGGAAGAACTTACCGCCACCCACTGAGGTGGTTAGCACCACGCTAGGGAAAAAAACATTCCCAGAGCACTGAAAATGGCATACACTGCAGCTGGAACTACCTCCAGCGACCATGTTGGGCTTGTGGTAGTTCCATTTTAGTGTGCAGTAAGCTGCGTTGGGCTTACCACCACATTATAAAAGATCCCCACAGTTTTATTGAATTGCCCACAACCTGCCCATTCAATGCCCGTGGCTACACCCCTTTTTCAACTGTGTGCATTAGATTTTATGTGCACCACATTGTAGAATACGCCTAGAAAGTTGTGGGTTTACATTATAATTAAAGCCAATTAGTGCAACTAATTGGTTGTTAAGTACCAATTATCAGCACTGATTGACTTGTTAATTAAGTTGGGCGTGCAAGTTGGCCATGCAGTCAAATTAGCATGCATAACTTAAGGCACCAGATATAGAATTTGGAGGATGATTTACAGTATTCTATAAGCTGTTTATTTTACTTTCTTATCTTCTGCCTGCAAGCCCCAAAACTGCAGAATATGTGCAGTACAATCGGCATGGATAGGCATTTTTCTCTGTTTCTATGCTTGTGAAGGCTATGGCCCCTTCCAGATGTGTATATCAAAGGGCTTTTACCATGTCTGAAGCACAGGCCACAGCTGTCGACCTGAACTCAGCCAGGAATGTAGACTGTGCACTTTTGTATAAAGATGTGCACACAAATCTTATAGTGTGTAACTGAAAAGGGGTCATGGCCATAAGAGGAACATAGGCAGGTCTGGGGCATTCATTACAGACGTACACAGTATTATAGAATTCAGGGGATTCACACCTAATTTACCTGAAAGGATTTACACTAGGTTTCAATTGGTGTAAATCCGGGGCACAGATCCCGGTGCTATGCGCTATTCTATACATGGCACCCAACTCAGAGTGCCATTTATAGAATAGTGCTCAATGCACATTTTTTGGTGCCCAAATTTAGATGCCATTTAATGACTCTAGTTATGCATATTAACCCATGAAGTAACATACATCCGATCAATTTTTCTACATTAAAATTTCTATTGTGGTTTAACAATTTTATTATTAATATAAATGTGTGAAACAAACAAAAAAAATTGAATAAAGAGCTAATATTTCTGAAAATGCTGCAACATTTTCTTGCCTACGCAGATCTGAAGAAATGATAAAAATAATTAAAATGGTTAAGCAGCAAGCAAAAAGGAGAACAAGGAATGTGTAAATAGCCCCCCTTAGAAAATCGCATTCTAAACGTTTGCTGTTTATTTTGGAGGATTGTTTTCCCCTTGAGCAGCCACTTGCTTTTTTCTAATTCACTTATTAGATTTAGATATCAACTCAGCTTTTGGATTATAGGACTAGATACCTCTGCTGTTTTCAAAGAAATCAATCTGTTATGTAAATAAGGTGCACCAGATGTATAGGGTTCTTTTTTTCTATTTTATGTTGACTTTATAGGCATAGCATCCACTGCTCTACATTTTAATCACTGTCTGTCTCAATTTCTTGGCCATAATCCCAGACTCTTATTCTATGGATTTGTTAAGAATGGTATTTTTGTCTGTCAACTTCTCAGCTCAGTTTGTAAATTCTTTCCTTAGGTTAGGAAGGAAAGTTATTCAGTTGGTTGAGAAGGAGTCATAACTGTGAAAATCATCTAGGGAAAGGGAAATGGGACTTGATATATGGCCTTTCGGTGGTTTTTGCAACTACATTCAAAGTGGTTTACATAATATATACAGGTACTTATTTGTACCTGGGGCAATGGAGGGTTAAGTGACTTGCCCAGAGTCACAAGGAGCTGCAGTGGGAATCAAACCCAGTTCCCCAGGATTAAAGTCCGCTGCACTAACCACTAAGTTACTCCTCCTCTAGAGGAGGCTCAGTGTTTTCTCTTTTGTTTTATCTCCAATAATAAGTTTAAAATAAAAGAGTAGGTGTGGTAACGTGAATGAGGGTGGGCCCAGAGGCTGGATAAAACGGAGCCCTGTGGGGCAGATGCACTAAGGTCCTCGGAAGAGCCCTTCCCTTACCGATTCCGTAGCGAATCAGTAGGGAACGGCCATGCATCAAGGAAAGGGAATGCAAATGAGCTGCTCATTGTAGCTTACTTGGGCTTATCTCTTGTTTGTCCTGTTTGTCTGTCCTAATTAGATTGTAAGCTTCGTTGAGCAGGGACTGTCTCTTCATGTTCAAGTGTACAGCACTGCGTACGTCTAGTAGCGCTATAGCAATGATAAGTAGTAGTAGTAGCTACTACCGTGATCGGAAAATGGCTCGGAGAAGCATTTAGTGCATGCCACGGTTTACTACTTGCTCGTTATTGGCTCGTTAAGTTTAGTGCATCAGTGGGTTAAGTTGAACAGAAATAATATTTATGAAAGATGTCAGGTAGGGGAGAAAGTAAACACAAGAATGTCCTCTCATGGTCTGCTCCTGCAGGGCCACGGCATGTACTACTGCTCTTAGCAAGGCAGCACTCCTAGCGGTATTCTGGCCTGACTCTCCATAGATATTGTTCTGGTCTCTATTCAAAAACAATTGCCAGTGCCCTTGGGCCAGTTCAAGTACACCATTCTGAAAGGTCCCAAGTCAAACCTGGCCTGACTGGAACTGTTGCAGTTTATACATACACAGTGGACCAGTTCTATAAGCTCTAAAAAGTGACCTTTATAGAACTGGTGCTTAGCATATATCTTAACGGTGCCTAACTTTGACAGTTTGTATTTGACAGAGGGTAGTTAGTGGGGTCCCGCAGGGGTCTGTGCTGGGTCCGTTGCTTTTTAATGTATTTATAAATGACCTAGAGATGGGAATAACTAGTGAGGTAATTAAATTCGCCGATGACACAAAATTATTCAGGGTCGTCAAGTCGCAGGAGGAATGTGAACGATTACAGGAGGACCTTGCGAGACTGGGAGAATGGGCGTGCAAGTGGCAGATGAAGTTCAGATGTTGACAAGTGCAAAGTGATGCATGTGGGTAAGAGGAACCCGAATTATAGCTACGTCTTGCAAGGTTCCGCGTTAGGAGTTACGGATCAAGAAAGGGATCTGGGTGTCGTCGTCGATGATACGCTGAAACCTTCTGCTCAGTGTGCTGCTGCGGCTAGGAAAGCAAATAGAATGTTGGGTGTTATTAGGAAGGGTATGGAGTCCAGGTGTGCGGATGTTATAATGCCGTTGTATCGCTCCATGGTGCGACCGCACCTGGAGTATTGTGTTCAGTACTGGTCTCCGTATCTCAAAAAAGATATAGTAGAATTGGAAAAGGTACAGCGAAGGGCGACGAAAATGATAATGGGGATGGGACGACTTTCCTATGAAGAGAGGCTGAGAAGGCTAGGGCTTTTCAGCTTGGAGAAGAGACGGCTGAGGGGAGATATGATAGAAGTGTATAAAATAATGAGTGGAATGGATCGGGTGGATGTGAAGCGACTGTTCACGCTATCCAAAAATAATAGGACTAGAGGGCATGAGTTGAAGCTACAGTGTGGTAAATTTAAAACGAATCGGAGAAAATTTTTCTTCACCCAACGTGTAATTAGACTCTGGAATTCGTTGCCGGAGAACGTGGTACGGGCGGTTAGCTTGACGGAGTTTAAAAAGGGGTTAGATAGATTCCTAAAGGACAAGTCCATAGACCGCTATTAAATGGACTTGGAAAAATTCCGCATTTTTAGGTATAACTTGTCTGGAATGTTTTTACGTTTGGGGAGCGTGCCAGGTGCCCTTGACCTGGATTGGCCACTGTCGGTGACAGGATGCTGGGCTAGATGGACCTTTGGTCTTTCCCAGTATGGCACTACTTATGTACTTATGTACTTATTGAGTCTGGCCCTGTGCGACTTTTGTGCTCACAATGTATCACTAAGCACGCACATAGCACTTACACACATAAATGTTACATTCACATGTGTAAGTGCTAGTATTCTATAGTTTTAGTGTATAAATGGCTCTTATATTTACCCTTTGATTCTATAAAAATGCTAAAAATGGGCAATTTTTATCATTTTTTATAGAATTAAAGGGTAAATGTGCCCAATTTGCTCACATAATTTAATTGACTAACAAGCCAATTAGTGATAATAGTGGAGGAGTGGCCTAGTGGTTAGGGTGGTGGACTCTGGTCCCGAGGAACTGAGTTCAATTCCCACTTCAGGCACAGGCAGCTCCTTGTGACTCTGGCCAAGTCACTTAACCCTCTATTGCCCCAGGTACAAATAAGTACCTGTATATAATATGTAAGCCGCATTGAACCTGCCATGAGTGGGAAAGTGCGGGGTACAAATGTAACAAAAAAAATAATTGAGACCTTAACAAGCAATTATTGATGCTAATTGGATTTAATAAAAATTTACACAATAAATTTAGATACAGGATCCACAAATAACTTTTATACACGGGTCTAAAAAGCGGGCACTTCCAGGGCTGATAAAGGGCGTTCCTTGAATTTACGCATGTTGTTATAGAATAAAGGGGATCTGTGCCTAATTTAGGCATGGAGATTTACACCAAGGTTTTATTGGTGTAAATGGTGGCACCTAAATGTAGTTGCAGTTCCCAGAGTTAAGTGCTATTCTATAAACAGTGCCTAAATTTAAGCACCATTTATAGAATAGTGCTTACCGCTATTTTTTCAGTGCCGATTTTTTAGAATACAGTCCTTAGGTACAAAAGTTGTAGAATAAGGGGGATAGAGAGCAACTTTAAACATCATTTCTGGAGGCAAAACTCTGGGCTTCCTGAAAATTGCTTACTCTCAATAATGGTAAAATCATGCAGGTTGTACAACAGTGTGGATAAATATATTCACACTGCTTGGAGGTATTCCCTAGCATGGTTAAGTTGGATGAAGCAAGAATGAACAAAATTTAGGATTTTCAGCACTCTGTGGGTTATGCCTGGTAGGCAGGTGCAAATCTCTGCAGGTGCTTTCTCCTGGGGTAGTAATAGAAGCAAAACTAGTTGCATAGTTTTGCTTTAATTATTGATATAGACTCTGCAGGTAAAAACTAACCAGGGAATCAGTGTTCATGTAGACAGTTTGATTATTGCCCTCTTACTAAGTATAACAATAAACACTAGTGTAAATATTAAAAGAGTCCAATGTATTACTCATGGGCTTCAGACATTTATCTTTTGGTCGTATGCCTCACAGTCCAGCTGGGTCTACATCAAAACCTCTTAATGCAGAACCTGTTATATGTTATTGGGTATGTGAATCAGTGTTTGCTTGGCACACTAGATGGGGCCTATAATTTGCCATATAAACATTCAAGTTTGGAATCTTTGCATGGCAGCACTAAACAGTATTTATTAAACTGGATCTTCAGCTAGGCTATTGGCAAATTACATAATAACCTTCAAAACCTATAATGAGCATCTTATTGGTTTTATGCATAATATAAATGAAAGCATCAACAACTGTAGAAAATTAAAAATAACTGTGAAAGATTTGTTTAAGACACAAATGACACTGCACAGCTGTGAAAAGCATCAATTTGCAGACAGAATAGTGCAAGGTTTGGTACATCTATGATTTTCTAATCATTGGAGACTTAGATGGTAATTTCCAAAGCAGATCAAAAGAGTGATTGAGCCAGAAATAGAACTTTATAAAAGTGGTTACTCTGTTTCTGGGTAAAAAGCAGAGCTATGATGTGCGCCCTCTTTTATCCACTGTAGGGGAAGACGTTTCCCGAAAGGAATTTGAAATAGGGTTTATTAGTTATTTCTACAGTACACAGATAAGCATCATTTTTTTATTTGCATAAGAAAACATATTAAAAATTCATTTATGGAAGATTGACCTCTAGTGATAGTGTAGCAAGACAAATACCAATTGTGGGCACCATTTTAGAGCAGCAGCTGCTAGGGGCAGGAGTGAGTGGGGTGTCCTCTCTCCCCCCCAATAACCCACTCAACCACCATGGTGCCAAATGTAGGCTAAGGGGGGGGGCCTCCTTAGACATGGGGGGGATCAGAATCATGGGGGAAGGGCTATATTGGTGTTGGGGTCTGGCTGATCAGAATTGAGGGGAGGGAGTCTTTAGTGCTGGTGGAGTCCTATGTTGGGGGGACCAGAATTGGGAGGAATTTGTAGCGGTGGCTGGATTTGGGGGGGTGTCAATTGGGGAGGGGGGAAGGGGATTGTGAAGGAGTAGAGCAGGTGTGATAGGTGCAGGCCACCACCATCCGCTATGTGGGTATTGGCTGATACTTAGTGCTGGCACCAACATAGCAAAGCAACCGAAGTTAGGACTGCTATTTATACTGTCCTATTTGGTCGCTTAGCTATGTGGGTGCCAGTACTGAATATTGCATAACTTCTGGCTTCTCCCCTGAAATGTCCCTCTCCTGCCCATTTTTAAAATGGCTGGTTAGTGCCAATATGCAACGGCACTGCCCAGTTAAGTGCCACTGAATATGAGTGACCAGCTCGCTGAGCATGATTTAAGCGAGCAGATGCCTCTTCTGTCTGCTTAGATCACTTTGAATACTGAACAATAGGAATTTTGACTGATGGTTACAGGAGTTAATATAAGAAAGAGATATAGATATCTAGACAGAGGGAGAATTTTTTAATGGTGCCCATCTGTATATAGTTAGTAGGACTGGATTTATGATTGCTGTTTTATAAAGGCAACACAGGAACCCACAATAATCTCAAATAGCACATAAATGCTGTTATTCAAAGCCACGTGCATACATTGCAAATGTACTGCTACTGTGCCCAAACTCTCCTGGATTCTACATTTTGTGCCGAGATTTCTGCGCAGAAATCAAAGTGTATTCCATAGCAATGTATATAACCTAGTGGAGGAGTGGCCTAGTGGTTAGCGTGGTGGACTTTGGTCCTGGGGAACTGGGTTCAATTCCCACTGCAGGCACAGGCAGCTCCTTGTGACTCTTGGCAAGTCACTTAGCCCTCCATTGCCCCAGGTACAAATAAGTACCTGTATATAATATATAAGCCACATTGAACCTGCTATGAGTGGGAAAGCGCGGGGTACAAATGTAATAAAATAAACAAGCTAATCAGTGCTGATAATTAGATGTTAACAAGCAATTATCAGCACTAATTGGCATTAATTAGAATTTATGCACGCTTACCTGCTTAGCATATTCTGCAAAGTGGTGCACATAAATTCTAATGCAAGCTGATGAAAAGGGGCATGGCTATAGGCATGGAATGGGCAGCTTCTGGGTGTTCCAGAAAACCCGCAGGATTACATAATACACCTGCTCTGTGCCCAACTTGGTATGAATGGCTGCATCTAGAGTTAGGCACTGTCATGGTCTCTTATCATATTCTATATACCATGTGGAAATTTAGGCTTATTCTATAAAATACACCTAAATTACTGTACTGTATAGAATGTGCTTAGATGAATTTCTTTTCAGCGCCAAATTTTTATGCATGATAAATAGAATCTAGTCCACTAGCAGCCTTATTTTTGAAAGTGATGGGTGCCCATATTTTGACCCAAATCGGGAACTGGGCGCCCATCTCACAAAGGCACCCAAATTGGTATAATTGAAAGCCGATTTTAGGCGCCTGCAACTGCACTCCGTCGCGGGAACAAACAAAGTTGAGGGGGGCGTGTCAGAGGCATGGTGAAGGTGGGACTGGGGCCTGTTTATTGGTCAAGCAGAGATGGGTGCCTTCGGCCGATAATCGAAAAACAAATGGCCATTTTTAGCGCGAATTTAGGTCACTTTTTTTGGACCCTTTTTTTATCATGAACAAGTCCCAAAAAAGTGTCCTAAATGACAGGATAACCACCCCTGACTCCCCCAGTGGTCACTAACCCCCTCCCACAAAAAAAAAACACGTTAACAACTTTTTTTCCAGCCTGTATGCCAGCCTCAAATGCCAAACCCAGCTCCATCACAGCAGTATGCAGGTCCCTGGAGCAGTTGTTAGTGGGTGCAGTGGACTTCAAACAGGTGGACCCAGGCCCATCCCCTTCCTACCTGTATCTATGTTAGACACAGGCATCAAATCCAAACACTATTATTAGATTAGAACCCTAAATTTCTATCCCATCCCTAAGGATATAAATTTAAGTAGCACTATCCTGTTCAATTTCTACCTTATCCCACAAGAAGGAATCCAGTTGAGGTGTATCAACAATAATAAACCAAGTATTTGCAAGGGAACTGAAGAAAGAAAGTAGCACCGGTAGCAAGAACTTTTGATTTTAACTGTAGGAAAGCCTTTCTTCATAATTGAGTTGCTCTAGCCACATCAGGAAACATCATAATATTATGTCCATAGAAAAGCAATTGTTTTTCAGAAAATACATAGTAGTAACATAGTAACATAGTAGATGACAGCAGAAAAAGATCAGCACGGTCCATCTAGTCTACCCACGATAAACTCATATGTGTATACCTTACCTTGATTTGTACCTGTCTTTTTCAGGGCACAGACCGTATAAGTCTGTCCAGCAGTATTTCCCGCCTCCCAACCACCAGTCCCGCCTCCCATCAACGGCTCCGGCACAGACCCTGTATAAGTCTGCCCTCCCCTATCCTAGCCTCTCAACCACCAACCCCTCTTCACCCCGCCACCCAATTTCAGCTAAGCTTCTGTGGATCCATTCCTTCTGCACAGGATTCCTTTATGCCCATCCCACGCATGTTTGAATTCCGTTACCGTTTTCATCTCCACCACCTCCCGCGGGAGGGCATTCCAAGCGTTTACCACCCTCTCTGTGAAGAAATATTTCCTGACATCTTTCCTGAGTCTGCCCCCCTTCAATCTCATTTCATGTCCTCTCGTTCTACCGCCTTCCCATCTCCGGAAAAGATTCGTTTGCGGATTAATACCTTTCAAATATTTGAACGTCTGTATCATATCACCCCTGTTCCTCCTTTCCTCCAGAGTATACATGTTCAGGTCAGCAAGTCTCTCTTCATACGTCTTGGAATGCAACTCCCATACCATCCTCGTAGCTTTTCTTTGCACCGCTTCCATTTTTTTAACATCCTTCGCAAGGTACGGCCTCCAAAACTGAACACAATACTCCAGGTGGGGCCTCACCAACGTCTTATACAGGGGCATTAAAACCTCCTTTCTTCTGCTGGTCACACCTCTCTCTATACAGCCTAGCAACCTTCTTGCTACGGCCACCGCCTTGTCGCACTGTTTCATCGCCTTCAGGTCCTCAGATACTATCACCCCAAGATCCCTCTCCCCGTCCATGTCTATCAGGGTCTCCCCACCTAACACATACGCCTCCCTTGGATTTCTACTCCCTAAGTGCATCACTTTGCATTTCTTCGCATTGAATTTTAATTGCCAAATGTTAGACCATTCTTCCAGCTTCTTCAGATCTTTTTTCATGTTTTCCACTCTCTCCGGGGTGTCCACTCTGTTGCAAATCTTGGTGTCATCCGCAAAAAGGCAAACTTTACCTTCTATCCCTTCGGCAATGTCACTCACAAATATATTGAACAGAATGGGCCCCAGCACCGATCCCTGAGGCACTCCACTACTCACCTTTCCCTCCTCCGAGCGAACTCCATTTACCACCATAAGTCCCAAAGTGTCAGCTAAGTGCTGCTATCAAGGAAATTCTCTAGCTGAATGGACCAAAATGGTAGTGTCTGCTCAAGGACCTTACAATTTATTTAACTTTTAAAACTGCCCTAGATATTAATAACTTTCCTTTTAAATAAATCTAGATATTGCCAATAATTATAGCAGTTTCAGCTATGTAAAAATGCCCCTCCCCTCTATCAGAGCTTGGCAGGAACAGAAAGAAAGAAAGACAGAAAGAGAGGTTTCCTAGTGCTAATTAAATTGATTAAGCAACAAGCCTTAAAAATTTAAGACAATATCAGGTAGTTTCTCACCTAAAGCCAGTCAATTTGAGAAGAGTATGGGATTTAGGGGTCAGAATAAACCTGTCCTTTTTGCAGGAGCTTGATTCAGTCCCAGCACCTGGAATTTAGAAGTAAAAGCTTTCAGAATCTCCATTTTTACAGCCACCAACTGTAAAACAACTATCATTATTGATATTTTATTTGTCTCAAAATAGCATACTGTGGATCACTCAACATACTGCTGCAAATAATTATCACACAAAATTAGAGGAAAAGACCTCAAAAAGCCTGTGGTGCTTACACATTTTCAGAAAAAAAGCATTCACTAGGGCTCAAACTCTTGGGTTTTTGGAAGTCAGTTTGATCTTTATTTATCACATCTTGTGAATATTCTAAAAATTGAGACAAATCCAAGCTATTGAGAGAACTTATTGTGACTAGGTCTCCTTCCTCATTGACTACCCTTAAACCCCTTGGAAGATAAGTGTTAACAACCACTACTGTCTCATATTAAGGAAATTATAAAACATTTTTAAGATACATCCCATATAATAATTCTTACCTCCAACGTTCTGACTTGCTGCCTGGGACCGTGGCTCATTCCTCGTTGGTCCGCTAGGCTCCGTAGATCAGGCTGACATCACCGTAGCCATTATGATGTCAACTTCAGAACCTGGGGGGAAAAACATGCCTCACAGCTGATCCATGTCCAGAGGAGGGTCCCTGGACATGGGTGGCTGGGGGGGGGGGCAGGGGAGAGAGGAGGGTCGCTGGACACGGGTGGCTGCAGGTGGAGAGGAGGGTCGCTGGACATGGGTGGCTGCAGGGGAGCCGAGGAAAACCTTGTTAGTGCCCGTTTCATTTGTGTCAGAAACGGGCCTTTTTTACTAGTTTTAAATAATTCACTTGGAAACAAATAGTGAGTTACAGGACAATTCTATAGTCTCAGGTTGGGAGCTGTAGATGCATTCTCTAACTTTTCAATTTGCAAATGGATGGTCAAATTATCTTTAACAGCTGTTGTAACTGCAGATTGCATCAAAACATTTTGAGATTCAACTTTACTTAAACGTTCAGTCACTGCACAAGTGTTTTTGTCTTGCTCAGCTTTTTTGGCCGATATATCCTCAGAGTACTTAAGAAACTGAGAAAAATGAGCTAGACTGGCCTGCAAAGTATTCTCCATATGAATCACAACAGCCCACAAATCATTCAAAGTAACATTGGATTTAGAAACAAATGAAGCAGATACTGAACTGGATGCAACAGCGGGTTCCACTCTTACAGGAACTGGTACTGGAAGAGTAACCAATATTTGAGAAAAATCACCAGCTGCAAGATTTTCACTGGAAACTAAAATGCTCTTTGATGAAGAAATCTGAGACTTTGCAAACATTAATGCAGGTTGAGAGGATACGATTTAGTCACCCAAAGACAAAGAGGCCTCAACAGGAGATACGGGCTTTGATTCATTTTGAGCAATATTACTTACCACTGTGGTATGTTGATCCTTGGGGTCCTTGATGGAAGCTGAACCTATTCTTTTATCAGTTGCTCCTGATGTTTTACTCTTATGCTTCACCATAGTGAGGGGATCAAAATTCCTGGCTACTAGCTTCTCAATTGGCTCTGAAAGGGCTTCAAAGGGGCGGCACCTGCCCCTTTGGTCATGTACTTTTGCGCACAAGCCCACAGCTGTGGCAACATTCTGCAGAAGGGCAAAGATCTTATACAGCAAGGGTCCTCACTGAACAGTCAGCAAACTCACTCCTGCATGCTTTTGTGCCTAAATAGAACCAGCATCCAGTAGGTGATAATGCTTTCCCCAGCAGCTCCATGGCAGGGCAAAGATCTTATAGAGCAAAGGTCCTCACAAAACAGTCAGTAGACTCAATCCTGCCTGCTTTAGCACCTATGTTAAACTGGCAACTGGTGGGTGGTAAATGGTGTACCCTGGTAAATGATGTCCCCTGACCTATACATTCTGTGGTTTGTGGGAAATTCCTAACATTAGTTTTTGTGCTTGCTGTGTGTCTGTGATCAGGAGAGGAGATGAGTGGGGAAAGCAGTTTGAATGGTGCAATTTCTTAATCACTATGTTACAGTGAATTAGTGTATTTATATTGCAGCTGCTGGAACTGCTTCTCACATAGAACTGTATTGGAACATTTTTTGGAGGGATTCATTTCTCTTCTACCCTTCACCACAGGCAGAAACGTTTGGAGCAGGTGACATTTCACATGAAGTTCCGTTCTGGAAATAACCTATGAGATACTGTTTGCTAAACAAGATTATTGCAAAAGAGTATAAAGACTCCGGAGGCAGGCCAGTTGGCCAAAATCAGGCCGTGTCGAGTCTCTTTGAGGTAATTAGATTGTAAGCTCTGTCAAACAGGGACTGTCTCTTCATGTTCAGGTGTACAGCGCTGCATAAGTCTAGTAGCACTATAAAAATGAGTAGTAGTAGTAGTAGTGATTTGGACTCATCAATAAATTGGACTGTTTACACATTGTCTAAAGACTTTTTCTTTGAATAAAGAAGCCTGCCATTTACAGAGGCATAACAAATGGATTGTGTCCAGATCAATCAAAGAGAGTACTTCTATATTTCCCAAGATTCACTGGACTACATGCTAGACATGATCAAACTATCACCAAGAAATGCATACCCAGGAACCAGAGGTTTCCTACTACTTCACCTGCCCAACTGCAAAAACATACTATACAAGTCCATCGACACGGCAGGATTTAGCTACCTGGGCTCAAAATGGTGGAACTCAATACCATAGTCATAAGAAGCATCACAATCTACCTCCAGTTCAGAAAAGAACTAAAGAACTACCTCTTCAGGAAATCCTATGAGTAAAATATGCACTAATCATTCTGGAACAAGAATACACAACACAACTTCTAAATGTATCGCTTTTCATTTAAGAAATGAACTAAGATATATTTTCTCAAGAAACCCAATGACTATCCCATACACACTAAGGACTATTCCACGGTTATCTTGCCAACCACTGTAAAACACAGCATTACACAACCTTCTAAATGTAATTGAATCAATACAATCTCTAACAACTGTTAAATTTAAGCCACAATGAAGCGAAACTCGTTTTTCGATAATTGTGGGATACAATTATGAATGAATGAATGAATAAATAAACAAACAAACAATACATAACTTATGAGTAAGAAGCCAATCTGCTATTTGGTCAAGCTTATAATTGAGGAAAGCAATTGACCAGGTGTCACCTGGTAACACAGGGGATAAAATCTGAATATCATCAGTACAGGCTAACACCACCAGTCCCAAAGATTCAATGAAAGAAAGCAGTGGGGACAAGAACATATTAAAGAGCAGGAGAACTGAAATGACACTCTGATGTGATGTGGTGTGGCGTAAGGAATATATCGAGATGCACACCAGTAGATCAAATAAGTTCTGTCAAGCAAATAGGACCTAAGCCAATCAAGAGCTTTGCCCTGGTCTCCAACCATGTGAAGATGATGCAGAAGAAAGGTGTGGTCAACCAGGTCAAAGGCCGCAGTGAGATCAAGGGATACTAGGATGACAGATTTGTTATGGTCATGGTATTGAAGAATGAATGTGGTAATGCCTATGAGAACAGTGTCTGTATTGCGAGACTTCTGCAAACCAATTTGTGGAGTGGTGGGGTAGTTGCAGAAGACAAGTTGCATGGTGGTATATTTTTGTGTTTTGGGGCAATTTGTGTGGTATTGTTAAAGGGTAGTTTACAGGGTGATGGGGCAGTTGAGATAGTAGTTTTATGGAGAAGTAATTGTTTTTGGAGTGGGGCAGTTTGCAGGAGGTAGTTTTAGGGGGTGGAGGCAGTTTGGTATAGTTTTTGCAGGGGATATTTATTGGGTGTTGGGCAGTATGCAGGGTGGTGTGGTAGTTGTGGGAGGTAGTTTTTGAGGTACCAGGTCAAAATAGCTCCAACATTATAGCTTTAACAAAAATGACCTGTCAAAAATAGCCCAGATACAAAACCCCTGACAAAAATAAAATGCCCGACAAAATAGACCCCGACAAAAAAGTCTGCTCACAAAACAGCCTGCTCACAATTTGGCTTCTGACAAAATAGCCCCTACAAAAGTGCCTGACAAAGGGGTAGAACAAACTGTGAAGAAAACTTACTGTTCTGATATTCGATGAATACTGATCCCTGGCCAACTCTGTAAGCATAGGCGTCACTGCAGAGGGGGGCATGGGGGAGGGAATGCTTTAGCCCAACATGGTCTTCATCTCTTCTCATTTATTCAGGGACAGCAGCAACATGAAAATCAAATTGGGAGCTTCCCCTCCCTGCTTGCCTGTCTGCCCAAACCTGCTGTCTCCCCGATTCGGTGGTTGTCAATGAAGAGAAATACTGCACAGGACCATAGAGCTCTGCACACCACTGAGAGCTCTGCCATTCCTGCCCGAACATAAAAGTGTATCATAGGGGACAGGAACAGCAGCGCTGCCAATGGCATGCAGAGTTCTATGGCCCCGTGCAGAGTTTCTCTTTATTGAACAACCACCAAATTGGGGAGAAAGCAGGTTTGGGCAGACAGGCAAGCAGGAGGGTAAGCTCCCAGTTTGTTTTTGTTTTCTGGGGCTGGGAGGAAAAGGAGAGAGAGAGAGGGTAATGTTGGAGACAGGAAATGTGAGGAAAGAAAGAGAGAGGAGTGGGGAAGTGACAGAGAGACAAAGCTTGATAGAGGGGTAGGAGGGAGTCAACTGGGCAATATACTGAATGATGGAGGAAGAGAGGCTGAGGGGTGATGGTAGAGGGAGGAGAGAGAGAGAGGGCAATGTTGGATGGTGGGGGGGGGGGGGACAGAAGGGCATCATTGGTGGGGAGACATCTCAAGGGAGATTGCTGCATGTGAAGGGAAGGAATGGAAAAAGGGGAGAAATGTTAATCATAGTAACATATAGTAACATAGTAGATGACAGCAGAAAAAGACCTGCACGGTCCATCCAGTCTGCCTAACAAGACAACTCATATGTGCTACTTTTTGTGTATACCC
Source organism: Microcaecilia unicolor (assembly GCF_901765095.1). NCBI lineage: Eukaryota > Metazoa > Chordata > Amphibia > Gymnophiona > Siphonopidae > Microcaecilia > Microcaecilia unicolor. The sequence goes on from NC_044037.1 coordinate 59,078,886, forward strand.
TACTTTGATTTGTACCTGTGCTCTTCAGGGCACAGACCGTATAAGTCTTCCCAGCACTATCCCTGCCTCCCAACCACCGGCTCTGGCACAGACCGTATAAGTCTGCCCAGCACTATCCCTGCCTCCCACCACCGGCTCTGGCACAGACCGTATAAGTCTGCCCAGCACTATCCCCGCCTCCCAACCACCAGCCCCACCTCCCGATCTCGACTAAGCTCCTGAGGATCCATTCCTTGTTTTAATCTCCCTCTCCTTCTCATTAAGGATTTGCTCCATTTGGATAGTGTATAGTTTTTATTTTTGAGAAGAGCTATTTTGTTACAGGGGCCATTTTGTCAAGGGCTATTTTGTCCAAGCTATTATGTTGGGGTGCTGTTTTTGAGGATAGGACAGTTTGTGGGGTGGTGGGGCAGTTACAGGGGGTAGTTTGGGTAGATAGAGTAGTATAGTGGAATATAGTAGAAGTGGGAGCAGCTTTTTTTGGAATGGGGCAGTTTGCAGGATAGTATGGTAATTCTGGTTCACTTGTTTTTGGGCAGTAAGGACCGTTTGGGAGGTGGGGCAATTGTCATCTCTTTATCCATTATCGTGTGGTCTTCCTCAAGGCTCCATTCTTTTACCTCTTTTGTTTAGTCCTTTGGCAACTCTAATTCAATCTTTTGGTATCACTGCACATTTTTATCTTCTGATCTATTAAGCCAATAATACGACCATTGATCTTCATCCTTTGAAGGCATGCTTGATAGTGTAGCACTTTAGTTAAAAGAAAATCAATTAATCTTTAATGTGGACAAAACTACAGCTTCTCCACTGTCATTTTTTTCTGACTCTTTTTGTTAAATCATTGCGGCCAGTTCACTTGTTTCATTACCTTGGTGTAATTCTTGATTCACACTTATCTTTTTCCCAACAGAGATTTTTAGTTTCACATTCATGCTTCTTCGTATTATGTCAATTACATGCCATCTGTAATTATCTGCATGCCAAAGACTTGCATACTCTCTACCATGCCAGTTCATGGTTAGATTACTGCAATGTAATCTATGCTGGTTTACCTCATACAAATTCGAATGACTACAATCTTTACAGAACTTTGCTGCTTGCTTTATTTGCAGAGCTAATTGATCATGTTACTCCTCTCTTTCTGCAGCTACATTGGCATCCTCTTCAATTTAGGATTTGATTTAAGATATTAGTTCTGGCATTTAAAGCTCTGCGTGAAAGTATCCCAGATTATCTGTTATCTTTAACAATACCGTATGTCCCTTCTTGTGTAGTACATTCACTTAATTATCATAGGTTAATGCACCTGAATCCGGCACATGCCAACTGGGAATCAAGTGCCTGTTTTTTCTTGCCCCCCCCCCCCCCCCCCACACTCTCTCTGAAACAATTTACTATTAGATCTCCACTCAGAATTGTCTTTTAGACAATTCAGAGCTAATTTAAAAATGTATCTGTTTACTATTGCATTTAATACCGCCTAACGCTGTGAGAAAAACAGTGGCAGCAGATATGATAGTTCTAAATGATAATTTTTAATTATTTAAATGTTGTCTTTGATTTGAGTGAATCTATTTTTCTTGTGTGAATATATTATTTCCTATAATGATATGTAGTTTATTTTCTGGCTTTATAACATTGTACTTTTGTAGTTCATCTAGTTTTGGTTTTTCCAAAGTTGGAGATACATCAAATTTTAAAATATAAACATAAATAGATGGACAGAGAGAGAGAGAGAGACAGACAAGCATTCTTGAGTCCATTTATATAATTCTTTCCAACTTCTGTTGTATTGGAAAGAAAAAATATCTTTCCTAGTGCTACAGTATTCTAGCAATTAAAAAATATAGACTTACCTGTGAAATATTTCAAATACCATTCAATATATGTTAATTCATGTCAGTAATCCAAAAATGCATACAAAGGTCTTGGACAGAAGTCCATAATAACTAAAATTTTCAAAGCACTTAGGCTTACAAAGTTGCTTAGTAACCTATGGAACTTTGTAAATCTGAGTGCTTTGAAAATGAGCCTCATGGTGTAAGAAAAAAATGGGACCACCAACATTTTTACAAATAACTCCAAAACATCCTACTGCAGCAGAAACTTCTGCCTGAAATTTGAGACATTTCTTAGTACTTTATTTTTCAATAGGATGGGGCTCCAGTGCAGCAAGCTAACAGTTGAGCTCTTAATTAATGAAACCCCAGAATTCATTGAGTGAACAGTTCAGTGGCTTCGAAGACTTTGTGAATGTGTCAAGGTTGAAGGGCACTTTGAACACAAATTATGAATTAACTAAGAACCCCCCCCCAATAATATACAAATGTATTTTTAAAGGTCACACTAGAGGGGGGGAGGAGTCAAGATGGCGGTTTGGGCTTGAGGATCTGTGGACGCTAACGCTGAGCTCTTTCAATATTACCTTTTTCCAATATGCCACATACAAAGCGAAAAGGTGCAGTGAAGGGTGTCTTACCGTCGGCCTAATCACTCCCTCCGGGCCAGCGAACGCTCCTACAGTTTGCCACGAGCACCCCTGTGGATACTGGCGTGAGAGATCCCGCTGTTGGATTAGCCAAAGGAGCAGCGTTTCCACTTGGGACGGAGACATCACTGTCCCCGCCAGAGGTTAATCCGCCGCTTTGCCCTGCAGCCCTTCGGATGAGCGATGAGGACTCGATAGGACCGGAAGTCGGTAACCTGCGGGCCTCAGACTGCAGAACTCTTCCCAGGACGCAGATGGTTCGATCATAGAGCCTAAGGCTCCCCAAGCAGTGACTCTACACTCTATTTGGGCAGCAATCCAACAATTAACAACTACGGTCATGAAAACTTCTCAGGATACAGCATTGCTGGTAAATAAGTTTGACTCTTTAACATTAACCTTGGAAACTGTTAAGACTGAACAACTTAATCAAAAAACTGAAATAACTTCGTTAAAATCTGTTACAGATACTTTGATAAAAGATAAAATGAAAACTTCCTTAAAACTGGAACATTTAGAAAATTACAACAGAAGGTTAAATTTGAGGTTATTGAACTTTCCTTTTCTAATTGGAGTTACCCCAGTGGATTTCTTTAAAAAATATTTAATGGAAGTTCTGGCTTATCCTCAATCAGCAATACCACCTATTAACAGAGTTTATTATTTGCCAGATAAATTCTCCAAAGCGAATCCGAGTGATAATAATCAAGGTCCAGAGATAAATTTGCAGGACTTATCAGCATTTCTGGAAGAATCTATTTCAGAAATAACCAGTCAAAGGACTTTACTGATATTGTTCGTTTTCGAGCAAGAATTAAATGCGTTATTAAGACTGTATTTCAAGAACGCAACTAAACTTTTTCATGGTCAAAAAATCTGGATTTTCCCAGACGTGATAAAAACTACTCAGGATCGCAGGAGAGCATTTCTAGCTTACAGAGAAGAGGTTAAAACTATGGGTGCTACCTTTTTGCTGGCTTATCCCTGCAAATGCTGTATCAAGTATTTAGGGAATAAATATATATTTTTTGAACCAGACCAGTTAAAAAAGTTTATAGAAGCTAAAAACCTGTCCAAGTAAATGTGTAGAAGATATTAAGGATATGGAAATTTGATGGGGGAATACGAGCCAGGCTATTTACTTTCTGAGTTTCTTGTTTTATCTCCTTAATTGCTTACTCCCCCTCCCCCTTTCTCACTGTTGTGGTCTAAGAAAGTAGACAATGTTTCATAGTCAATATTTGTTAGGTATATTGAAATATTTATTAGTTTGAGATATTATTGATTGTTTCATGGTAATAGTAACCTATAAAAATTTTACTGCTGTATTTCCATTCATAAGTTTATCTTGTAAAATTGAAAAATTCAATAAAGAAATTAAATAATAAAGGTCACACTAGGGGGCCCTGTTTACTAAGCCGTGCTGTAGGCATGCAAACCTTTTAGCGCACACTAAAACTTGGCATGCGCTAACACTAGAGACACCCATTGGAATATAATGGGTGTCTCTACTGTTAGTACGTGTTAAATTTTTGCACATGCTAAAAAGTTAGCGTGCCTACAGCGCGGCTTAGTAAACAGGACCCTTGGTGTTTGGCAAATCGGCCCTACTGCTGGGCTCACCTAGGAGTCCAATAGTAGTTCCAGTTTTCCCCCACGCCATTTCTGAAACAGGCTAGTAAATCAGAAGACAAAAGGCCAAATTTGGTTCCAAACAAGGCAACTTTATTGCTAGCAAGTGAACAGTACCGAGTAGTCTCAGGACACTGTGTGTCGCAAATCACCTGACACTTACATTTATATTTCCCTACTGGGCCTGCGCACTAGGCCCCTTACACGTCACTTTTGGCATGCGCAGTAAACAGTTGTAGTTCATACAGTGCATAATTGTAGTTCTCAGTACGTACACACGTCATAATACTGAAAAGATACTGGCAAGAGAAACGAAACTTAGCAGCTTATTCTACATACACACAATGCTCCTTTCTAGCACAGGAGATAAGACTCGTCAGCTCAGAGATGCAGGGCGGGGGTGTTAGCACCCTCCAAGGCCACCTATTCATGGGGCATCTACGTGCAAGCTGATCTCGTATACGCCTTGCTACTACAGTTACAAGCTATATGTCTAATAGCCCTGCATTCTGTCTTACATTAGTAAACAATAAAACTGAGTAAGGCACAATGGTCCAGTGCAGTGATAAAGTATGGCTAAAAGCCAAAAGCAGAGGTAGAATACATAAGTATAAGTCCATCAATAGGCACAAAACATGAGGTTGTTCTGGTAGGCAGTAGTATTCGGGTAGTATCCGGTGTTCCACTCCTACAATTCCCCCCTTTTGATACTAGACAGTCATTCTGATGGAGAGTATCATTTCCAGAACCCTAAAACAGAAAGGAGAGACAAGAAGTATTAGCAAGGAGGTCACAAGGAGCCCTAAGCCTTTGTGCAGCCGCTGGTTACTTCGCCGGGGTTGAGACGGAGGGCCCCTAGTGGAATCCCCCCCCCCTTTGTAGCCGGTCTTATGCTGGCACAAGGGTATTGGCTCATAAACTGATTCGGGAGGACAGAAGTCCGCGTCAGCCACAAGGTTCTTCTTCGTCAGCCTGGGGAATGGGGGAATACACCTGGAGAGCCATAAGTTGGGCAGCAGCCCGGCGGTCAGCGATACTTTCCATGGTGGAGCGGAGACACCTGAAAACTAAGGGAAGAGACAAAGGAATTAGTAAACAGGACAGCAGAAATAGGCCACCCATGACCAGGAGGCCTTGCAGGCTCCCGGAAGTTGGCAACCAGCTGGTAAGGGAGGAAGTCCAATCCCAAGCGCTGTTCCAGGTTTGGACGGGGACGTGGGCTAATTTGACCATACGGTCAGTTATCTCGCTGATGACTTGGCTTTGGTCATCAATCTGTAAGCAGCAATTACTGAGGTTAAACTTGCCACACACCCCGCCTTCCTGGGCTAAGAGGTAGTCGAGAGCCAAGCGATTTTGGTAAACTGCGGTAATGAGCTTAGTGTTCTGTCGGGCTAAAATGTTGAGGGCAAATGCCGAATCGTTGGTAAGGATCTCGAGCACTGCCTGCAAGCGGATAATGCGATTCAGCATGTAGATAGGAGTACGGTACCCGTATGTGCCATCTTCAGCCCAGGTGGCCGGTCCATAGTAATGAATGATACGTTCTGGCGGCCACTCGTTGTCTTTCCAGTCTCCAATTTGGACTTTAGGTTTGGTGCTTAGAAGAGACCGTTTGCGTCTGGCAATGCTATCAGGTCCCTTTTCCACGTACAGGGGGATGCCTAACGTCTCGCCGACTCGCAGGGGCAGAAGGAAGAAACTAGGTCGGACGGTGCCTAAGAGACAGGTACCGTACCAGCGGGCCGGGAGCTGTTCATAGGCCCTGCGCCCGCAAATATAGTAGTAGCCCTCCGGGGCTACCCATTTAAGGGAGGCATTCCCTCCGTGCGTCCACGTCGCGTTCAAGGTGGGTTCAGTCCAGATGGGCTCCGGGGCGGGCAGGCGGTCCGTCTGCCACCAGGTATGTCGACTGCCGTTAAACTGAAGGACCCCCGTGCAAGCGGAATCTCCCATGGGTACAGAATAACGCTTCGATGGCGCTCGACTAGCGCAGAGGGTACCGATGATATTGGTTCTCAGGGCCCATTCGTATGGCTTCGGGCGCTGGGGAAAGGTAATGTTAGTAGTGTTGAGCGCATCCCATGTTTGCTGTCGGACCTCCTTCGCTTCCCAAGGCCATTGCTCACCCATGTCAGTGCCTCCACAGACGAAACAGTTGGTAATTCCCAGGGAGAAGGCGATGTTTTCGGCCAGGTTGAGGAACATATTCCGCGCTTCTGTGGAGATGGGGAACTTAGTCGCTGCCTCTTCAGCGCGAGCGATTTCATCGAATACCTCTTGGTACCCAACGACAGTAGTCTGGTAGTGCGTGGGAGGCTTTGTTTCAAGGCTTTGATATATGGTAATATACGTCAGCGGATCCATCCCTCCGCCGTCAATGCCAAGGCCCCACGTTCCTCTCCAGGGCATGTCGTGGCCTCGGATGGGCCAGTCCAGTGACACATAGTTACCAGAACCTCGACGAAATTCGCCCAGGCCGGTGCATCCGGCATATCCTCCTCCCGTATAAGCGCATACTCGTTCCCAGCCCGAGGCTCGAGTGTCGCCGGCACAGGGGAGCCAAACCCAAGCGGAGCAGCATCTCATATCTGGACTGAAGGGGCAGACATACTTGTGGTCGTTCACATATGCCTGACGCCAACTTTGGCTTCCACACTTACGGGACCAAGGGTGTTTGTCCATGGCGGCGCAAACGTCGAAGGTGAGTGTAGCCACAGTTGGGATACCGCCAGCAAGGATGCGAGTGGAATTTACGTAATACAGAATGCCATCACCTTCAACTCCCGGGGGCCCGGCCACATACGCAGGGAGTCCTACACTGAGGGTGACATTGTAGTATCTTGGCTTGGTGGGACTATGGCAGACAGTGAGGTTGCCTTGGAGACATCTGTGGAACTGTTGGAGGCCATCCGGGGTGATGATGGCGCACGCCGGAAGGAGCTTGCAATTACCTTCCGGGGGCTGCGTCTGGTGGATGAGGGTGGCAACTAGGTGATATCCTCCCTCTATACGATGGCGCACCAGGCGCAAGCATTCAGTGCAATTCTGGCTCAGGGTGGTAGGATAGCTCGGGACTGAGCAAAGGAGGAGGAGTAGGCTCAGCATTATATATATGGTGGGAGGTATCCGAGCCTTTGCAGCAAGAAGACAATGAGGCCCACGATGAAGGCTGCAATGAACACAGAGCCGAAGACGCAGTGGGTCCAAAAGCTGAGCTCCTGTTGCGAGGCAGGCATGAATCTGTCGGTTCACGTCTTTCTTAGGGTCAGCCGTAGTGGAGCGTCAGGATGTTGATGCGCAGTCCAACGCTTCGGGGCGCTGCTAGTAGGAGCAGCAGGCTTCAATCGGGTCCAATGTATCCACACTGGGTTTCCTGCAATTTTAACAGCGGTTGGGGTCGTTAGGAGAACAAGGGAGGGCCCTTTCCATTTGGGTTTCAGACAGTCAGAGTCATCCCACTCTTTCACCCACACCTCCTCTCCTACCCTGAACCGGTGTATAGGACTGGTAAAAACCAGGGGAGCTACTCTCTCAGTGTATTGCTGGATGTTCTGCACTACCTCATGTAAGGCTTTCATCTGTCTCACTAAGGAATTCTCGCCCTGTATCTGCAGGGAGTCGGGGAAAGAGGGTAGTGGCGGTGGCCTAGCGTACATCATCTCGTAAGGGGTAAGGCCGCTAGCCTTGGGGGTACACCTGAGATGTAGCAAGGCCAGTGGAAGCAGGTCGGGCCATTTGGCTTTGGCTTCTTGACATAGCTTGGCTAGCTGGTTCTTCAAGGATCGGTTAGCTCTCTCCACTATTCCACTGCTCTGGGGTCTCCAGGCACAATGCAACTTCCAATCGAGGCCCAGTCTTGTACTGAGCTGTTGAGTTACTTCACTGGCAAAGGCTGGCCCGTTGTCGGAGTTTATCTGCTTGGGGAGACCGTATCTGGGTAGGATATGATGAATCAGTAGGGAGGTGACTTCTTTAGCCATTTCCGTTCTAGTGGGCTGGGCTTCAATCCATCCGGTGTACGTACACACTGCGACTAGGATGGCTTTGTAGCCCCGGGCCGGGGGCATATGCGTGAAGTCAATCTGGCAAACGTGAAAAGGGCTAGTGCCCCGGAGCACGTGTCCTGGCGCAGGACTGGGTCCTGTTCGGGGGTTATTCCGGGCACAAGTTACACATTGACTGGAAGCGTTTTTGGTCCACAGAGACAGCTTGTTGATGTAGTAGGTCTTCTCAAGTAGGCGCCCCAGAGCGTCCCTGCCCAGGTGGGTGCGATCATGAGCCTCTTTGGTCACTGCCCAGGCCAGGGCTTCGGGTATCCATATGCGCCCGTCCTGTAGTATCCACCATCCATTGCGTGACTCCAGGCCCTCTTGTCGGGCCCACTCCGTTTCTTGGGGGGTGTAGATAGGGGTCTCTGCGGGGAGCTGGACGACGAGTACGGGGTCAGAAGGATGAGATGAGTAAGGGAGCTGACTTGCCCTTTTTGCGGCATCATCCGCCCGTTGGTTACCACGGGCGATAGGGTCCGTCCGGCCGGTGTGGGCCCTACAATGCATCACAGCTACTTTCTTTGGCTTCCAGACTGACTCGAGTAGTTGGCAAATCTCGGTGGCATTTGCGAGTCCTTTTCCCTCAGCTGTCAGAAATCCCCTCTCCTTGTACAGGGCTCCATGCACCTGGAGGGTGAGGAAGGCGTATTTGGAGTCGGTGTAGATATTAACAACTTTTCCTTCAGCCCACAGGAGGGCTTTTGTGAGGGCGATCAGCTCCGCCTTCTGGGCTGACGTTCCGGGCGGCAGGGCCATAGCCTCGATCACGTGATCCTCAGATACAACAGCATAGCCAGCTCTTCGACTTCCCTCTATTACTTGGCTGCTTCCATCGGTGAACAGGGTAATGCCCCCTTGCCAGGGTTGGTCCTTGAGGTCAGGTCTGCTAGAATGCACAGTGACCATTACCTCCTCACAGTCTTGGAATGGTGGTTCAGGGGCCGGAAGGAGAGTGGCGGGATTGAGGTTAGTTGTGTCCAGGATCCGCACCTCCGGATTTTCGCACAGGAGGGCTTGGTATTTAACCAATCGGGAGTTGGTCATCCATCTGGGTCCGTGACTCTCGAGTAGGCCGCGGATGGCGTGGGGTGTGGTCACAAAGAGTGTCTGGCCAAACGTGAGTTTATTGGCCTCGTGTATCAACAGACAGGCCGCCGCAATGCTTCGGAGGCAGCCCGGCCATCCTCGTGCCACGTTGTCCATGCCCTTGGAGAGGTATGCTACAGGGCGTTGCCAGGTGCCGACCAGTTGGGTGAGGACTCCAAGTGCCAATCCCTTCTTTTCGTCGATGAACAAGTGGAACGGCTTAGTCACATCTGGCAGTCCGAGCGCTGGTGGGGCCACAAGGGCCTCCTTGAGGTCCTGAAGGGCTTTCAGTTCGTGTTTCTCCCACTGGAGATTTTGGCCCTCGAGTTCAGGTCCTTTCAGTTTGGCGTACAAGTCTTGGGTCAGGACAGCGAAGTTGATGACCCAGAGCCGGCAGTATCCAGCGGCTCCGAGGAGTGCCCGTAGTTCCTTCTTATTTGCAGGAGTGGGTTGGTTGCGGATAGCTTGGGTTCGGGGGGTACCGAGCCTTCGGGTTCCTTCTCGGAGGCGAAACCCCAGATACTCGACTTCGATCTCGCATATCTGTGCCTTCTTGCAACTGGCCCGGTACCCCTGGGCTTCCAGGGTTTTCAAGAGGTAAAGGGTAGCTTCTGCACAGTCCGTGTACGTTTCACGGGCCACTAATAAGTCATCCACGTATTGGACGACCGGCCCGTATTCGTCCTGGTACGTTTTCAGGTCCTGGGCAAGTTGGTCACCAAAGAGGGTGGGTGAATTCTTGAACCCCTGGGGGAGCCGGGTCCATGTGAGTTGCTGTTTATTTCCAGTCTGTAAGTCTTCCCACGTGAAGGCAAACAACTTCTGGCTGTCGGCAGCAAGGGGGATGGAGAAGAAGGCGTCCTTCAGATCAATGACACTATACCACTTGCTGTGGGCTGGCACTTGGGCTAGAATGGAGTAAGGGTTCGGTACGAGGGCAACTATGTCGGCTACCTGGTTGTTGACTTTCCTCAGGTCCTGGACGGGTCTGTATTCTGATGTGCCTGGCTTCTTAACGGGCAGTAATGGGGTGTTCCATGCGGATCTGATCGGTTTAAGGACCCCCTGTTGAAGAAGTTTGTGTAAGTGAATTTGCATACTATGCCGGGCCGCATAAGGGATATGGTATTGTCTTTGGTTAACGACTTGGGCATTTGGTTTGAGTTCAATCCATATGGGGATAGCATTTACGGCCAGTCCGCCTGAGTTCACTTCTGCCCATACATTAGGCACTTCATCCATTAGGGCCCGCCTCTGCTGGGCAAAAGGGGTGTTCTGGTCATACCGACAGTCGCCGGCCCCTACAGTTGGGAGGGCGTGTAGCCTCCATTCTTCTCTCACTGGGCAGACAAGTGTTACTGGCCGATCTTCAAAGCTAGCTTCCACCTCCCCCGTGGTCTTGAACTTCAAGGTGGCCTGGAGCTTACAGAGTAGGTCTCGACCAATCAAGGGGACTGGGCATCCGGGGATGTGTATGAACTGATGAGACACCATCGTCCCTCCGATCTGAACTTGGCGTTCCTTGAGGAGGGGCGCTGCAAGGGACTTCCCGGAGGCCCCCACAATTGGTATGGTTTCTTTTGTGGCCGGGGCTATGGCAGTGGTGATTACAGATCGTTGGGCCCCCGTGTCTAGTAAAGCTCTCATTAACTGCGTCCCCACCCGAATTTCCACCAGAAGGTCAGTGGGGACTCTGCCCTCCCGGTCTCTTCATGCGGTACTGTCCCGGGTAGCGTCAACAGCCATCTGCCATTCCCTTTGGTCATCCCATCCTCGACCTCCTCGGCCTCGGCCCCGGCCTCGTCTGGGGCCCCCTGTGCAGTCGTTAGTCCCCTCCTCTCTCGGGCGGTCCCATGGTTCCTCCTCTCTCGGGCGGTCCCGTATCTCCTCTGGGCAGTCAGCCCACCAGTGCCCTTCTTGCCGACAATTTGCACACTGGTTACGTCCTATGGGGGACCGTGTTCCTCTTGTCCTTTTGCCCCTCCCCTTTGGTCTAGACCTCAGGCGCTCTTCCAGTACCGTGGCCAACACATCCGCCTTCTCCCGCATCCGTCTGGTCGATTCCTTCCGGGCCTCCGTCTTCTCTTCTTGGTCGCGATATCCGAATACGCGATCAGCTATAGCTTTTAGTTGGCTGATGCTCATCCCTTCAAACCCCTCCGTTCTCTGCAGCTTTCTTCGGATATCTGGTGCTGACTGACTAACAAAACTCATAACCACGGTTGGGAGGTTCTTGGGATCTTCAGGGTTTATTGGACTGTGCCTTCTGAATGCCTCCATAAGTCGTTCAAGGAAGTCCCCCGGGCTCTCGTCCTTCAGTTGGACTACACTATGGATTTTCCCCATATTTGTAACCTTCTGCTTCCCCTTCTTCAAGGCTGCCAGGTACGCCTGCTGATACCGGCGGATAAAGGCCTGGCCTTCAACGGTCCGGTAATCCCACGCAGGGGCAGCGAGGGGCGCCTCCGTTTCTATTAGATTCTGTAAGTTAGCATGAGTCGGGTTTGCATCCCGAACAGCTTGCTCCATATTCTGTTGTAAGAGATGGCGTTCTTCCGTGGTCAGAATATGGGCGCTTAATTGTCTAAGGTCTCCCCACGTAGGATTATAGCTGTATATAATGCCTTCCACTAATTCTACCAACTGCTCGGGCTTCTGGTCGTAAGATGGCCCATGCAATTTCCAATTGTACAAGTCGGCACTGGAGAAGGGAACGTGGCTATAAACTGTTGATTCAATGGGCTGACCCCCTTCTTCTGTCGGGTTTGGGGTAAAAGTGGTAGATAGTCGGACTGGGTATATATTGATGGGCCCCCCTTTACGGCCGGGAGGGATGGCCTTCTGTGGACTTAATTGGGGAAACCGGGTAATATTCTTCACCCCCCGTGTACTCTTCCGGGTAGTCGCGTGGCCCGTTGGTTCAGGTGAGGCTGGTCGGGGAATCTCTTCGGCCTCCGACTCTGACCCGGAGGCTCCGGCGTTATCCGGGCCTTCTGCTAGGCCCGCGAAGCCGGGGTACATAGGGGCATATGGCGGTGGCGCAATATCGTCTTCGTATGCTTCCGTCATAGCAAGTATCGGGGCCTTTGGGGGCTTCTTTTCGGGCAAACCCTGAACTTTCCCTCGGGTTTCCTTCGGGGTTTTCATTCTAGAAAGTGTGTTGGTAGTACTGGGCGTGGTTTCTGCCTTAACAATGGTAGCAGGGGGCGTGGTCTCAGTGGCCTCTACGCTAGGGGCGGTCGGCCATATAGGGGCGGTCCCTGCGGCCTTCTGAACGGCAACGGTTGCCGGGCTTTGGAGAGCGAAGGCATAGGTCGGCAGGGCTTTAAGTTTAGTTTTCCGGCCCTTCCTCTGCTTCACCACCATAAGGGCGGCTTTCTCTACCTTCCGTTGGGCCCAAGCCGGCGGATCCCGGACCACATCCAACCAGGCTTGGATGTATGGAATGTCCTCGGGGCAGCCTGGGTTCCCTTCAACTATGACAATATTCATGACCGCCGCCACCTTTTCATACTCAAATGACCCTCCCGGGGGCCATTCAGCAATCCCTAGCCCTGGCCACATAAATTGACATCGCTGTATCATCCCGGCCCTGCTACATTTATCTTGATCGAACACTTCGCTAAAGTGTTTCGTCATTAAATCTAACGGTGTGGACCCACCCCCGCCCATCCTAACCTGAGTGCCAAAGGACAGGTGACGGACAAAGGGGGAAAGGGGTGGTGGAGGAGTAAGGGGTCTCGTTCCACCAGACACAAAAGGTTCAACACTCGGCCTGACCAGATCGCGGTCGCCCGGCCTGGAACTGCAAGCCCATTCACACACTTTCATACGCCACAAGAAACCCTCCCGTTCGCCGCTCGGTTTCGTCGTCGGAGCCTAGTGAGTTTCGGGACCTAGTCTTATACCAATAGTCCGTATTAGTCACTGGCTAAAAGAGGGTGATCACGCCTCTTCTTCGGTCCTTACTGGGCCGGTCACTACGTAGAGTATACTCGCCTGTCCGCCGGGGTCGCAGGCCGCGCCGTCGTACGCTTCTCTCTGAAATAGAAAAAGGTGCCTTGCCGGAACCACACAGCCCCCTTTACAGTCAGGCGGAGTTGATCGGCCCTCCTCCGGGAGATGGACGCTGAAATCAGCGGTGGCCACTCACCACCTTCTCGGAAGGGGATCAATGACCCGATCCGACCGCAGTGGGGGAGGGGAAGAATATAATCCGATTTCCCTTTTGATAACACTCCTGGCTGGCTCGCCAATGAAACAGGCTAGTAAATCAGAAGACAAAAGGCCAAATTTGGTTCCAAACAAGGCAACTTTATTGCTAGCAAGTGAACAGTACCGAGTAGTCTCAGGACACTGTGTGTCGCAAATCACCTGACACTTACATTTATACTTCCCTACTGGGCCTGCGCACTAGGCCCCTTACACGTCACTTTTGGCATGCGCAGTAAACAGTTGTAGTTCATACAGTGCATAATTGTAGTTCTCAGTACGTACACACGTCATAATACTGAAAAGATACTGGCAAGAGAAACGAAACTTAGCAGCTTATTCTACATACACACAATGCTCCTTTCTAGCACAGGAGATAAGACTCGTCAGCTCAGAGATGCAGGGCGGGGGTGTTAGCACCCTCCAAGGCCACCTATTCATGGGGCATCTACGTGCAAGCTGATCTCGTATACGCCTTGCTACTACAGTTACAAGCTATATGTCTAATAGCCCTGCATTCTGTCTTACATTAGTAAACAATAAAACTGAGTAAGGCACAATGGTCCAGTGCAGTGATAAAGTATGGCTAAAAGCCAAAAGCAGAGGTAGAATACATAAGTATAAGTCCATCAATAGGCACAAAACATGAGGTTGTTCTGGTAGGCAGTAGTATTCGGGTAGTATCCGGTGTTCCACTCCTACATTTCTGGTGCTAGAAAATACCTTTGTATTTTCTAGTGCCGAGGGATGTGTCCGGTAATAATCAGGTAGTGCTATGCGCTGTCCAATTACCGCTTGGTTACTACTGGAGCCCTCACCGCCTCCTAAATAGGAGGCAGTAAGGGATCCAGCAGCAAATGGCCACACAGCAATTTAATTACTGACCCTTAAAAGAAAGCCTATTTACCAGAGGGAGGTGAAAGGGCCCCTAAATGTTTAAACAATTGTAACGTATTTAGAAACTATGTAACTATTTTTTCCAGACACTGTGTATATATCTGCAAGGTGTATATACTGCAGGAGAGGTCTAGAACATATGTTATTGAGTTGGGGAAGGGAAACCAATCGTTTTACCCATGTCCAACCATATTAATCTCAATATTGTGAAAAACAAACATGTCTCTGCATTCTTATCTTTATGGCTTATTTTTTTTGTCTGAGAGAACTCAACAAAGTAAACCAACAAATGTGACACTTTCATACTGTTCTGTAGAAAGCATGTAAAATGACTCCATGTTTTAAAACAGCAGGGAAGCTTCTAGTGCTACAATTAACTGGTAACATATGCCAGCACTGCCAAGAGGATTTTTAATCCCTTTAAACATTAATGTAGCATTTTTGCTTCTGTCGCAATAAGGCAGCCATCTGTGTTTGGACCTGCTGGGAAACTAGAGATACGTTTGCAAAGAGTTGGAGAGAGAGATGAAGCTGACAACCAGGTTTCTAGATCCAGCACATAGAATTACAATTGAAACCTTTCTCAGTATGTTGCTTCTAACTTGTATTTCTGTATGTACACAGCGTCCAATATCCTAGTTAATGAGCAACCTTATTTATTATTTTGGATTTAGCTCATGCCTTTTTCAGTTGTAGCTCAAGGTGAATTATATTCAGTTACAGCAGGCATTTCTTTGTCTCTGAAGGGCTGACAAAGTAAGTTTGTACCTGAGGGAATGGAAGATACAAGGGCCCTTTTACTAAGCCAAGCTCATAAGTGGCCAGTGCTGTTTGTAGCATGTGGGTTTACCACGTGCTGCGATCACTTTTAGCGCTGTGGTAAAATGGCTGCATTTATATACTTTCCTGTGATGGCCATGTGCTAATTTCCAAATTAGTGCATGGCCATTACCATGGGTACCCTTGCCACTGTCTACTTGGCACATGTCCAATACGCACGTCCAAAAATAAAATTATTTTTTGGACACGCGTATCAGATACGCGTTCAAAATGAAATTACCGCAAGAGCCACGCGGTAGCTGGGCGGTAACTCCATTTTGGCACACGTTGGGCACATGTAGACGCTTACACGGCTTAGTATAAGGACCCCCTAGTTACTAATAACCTGGGTTAACAGTAAAAGAACCCCAATTAATTGTAGCCCAAGTTACTAACTTCTTCCCTAAATAGCCACAATTATGCATTTTTAAAAAGGTCCTGTCTATGGGTGTTCTAGGGATATGTGCAAAGTTATCTGTTAAAGCAGCAACATTCAGCTGTTAACTGGATAACTTATCCACTCAAGCAGTGCAGCAACAATAACGGGTATAGTTTTAAACAGATAAATTAATTGTTTAATGTTATATGTGGATTTTCAGCAGCACCATCTTGGTGAATTATACCACTGAAAATTCACATAAACTGTAAACGAGTAACATATTCATTTAAAGTTATGTGCTGGTCATCAGACTAAAAGTTTACCTCATAAAATACGTTTTGGTATCCTTTCTGTATAGGTGGAAGAGGAAGAGTCCTCAAATTTCACAGATGAGCAGTAGTCTAGTATACTAATTCCTTACATCCACTGCAAATGCCTGAAATCCCCCCATAAGAATATGTGTACAAAAACGCTTTAAACACAAATCAGAAACAGATTCTTGTAAATCTAGCCATAATTTGTGGCTAGGGCATCTGTTCAGTTGCTTATCTGTTAGGAATGGTTTCCCCTTATGTGATGTTAATGCACATTTAAAGCTCCGATACAAACAGATAAATAGTATAGATTGTCCTTTGTACATGAAGGTATTTAATCATAGCTTTCTCTTACTGTTCCTTGTAAACTGTAATAGTCAGCTTATGTCTTTGGCCCCCAGCAGTGAAAGTGACATAAGACTACAAATGTATTTCAACTGCCAAATCCCAAGACTTGTATCATTTCCTGAGCAACTGGTTCAGGAAACTATGATCAGTATTTCCTATCAAAAATTCTTATATTTTGCTCCACATGCTAACAAAGCTTGATCAAGTCCAGCAAAAAACGTATCCGTCCAGATACCAACAATGTTGTCAAATGCTGCAGAAGAACACAATGGCTGGCAGCCTTTCAGACTTTCTTATTTTATTTTCTTTTCAATATTTTACAGCCTTGACAAACGTGACCTTCCTCTCGGCAGGAATATCAGTACAAATGTTAAGTAAATCAACACCTCTGCGTCTCAAAGATATAAAAATACTTTCAAACTTGGCAAAACAAAACAAAAAAATACCTCTAAAAATTAAAATATGACAGACTGAATTCTTAATAGCAAATTATAGAATTTTAAGAGTAAGTTTGCATTTTTAAGAAGCTCATTGAAAGATTGTTTACACAGCAGGACACCATAATGGGCCTAATTCTATATATATGTCACCTAAAAATCAGCACAAAATGAAAATACGCTTAGGCGTATTCTGTAAATCATGACTAAAGCTTACCAAACTGCTTCTCCACTTGTACAGTATAAACCATAGTTTGTGTTGAAAAGCATATGATAAAATGAGGCCATTAATTTTAAAATATACCCACATGGAAATAGTAGCATTCACACATGTACAGTATGTAAATACTGATTTCAGAAAGCTGCTATTACATAAGTACATAAGTAGTGCCATACTGGGAAAGACCAAAGGTCCATCTAGCCCAGCATCCTGTCACCGACAGTGGCCAATCCAGGTCAAGGGCACCTGGCACGCTCCCCAAACGTAAAAACATTCCAGACAAGTTATACCTAAAAATGCGGAATTTTTCCAAGTCCATTTAATAGCGGTCTATGGACTTGTCCTTTAGGAATCTATCTAACCCCTTTTTAAACTCCGTCAAGCTAACCGCCCGTACCACGTTCTCCGGCAACGAATTCCAGAGTCTAATTACACGTTGGGTGAAGAAAAATTTTCTCCGATTCGTTTTAAATTTACCACACTGTAGCTTCAACTCATGCCCTCTAGTCCTAGTATTTTTGGATAGCGTGAACAGTCGCTTCACATCCACCCGATCCATTCCACTCATTATTTTATACACTTCTATCATATCTCCCCTCAGCCGTCTCTTCTCCAAGCTGAAAAGCCCTAGCCTTCTCAGCCTCTCTTCATAGGAAAGTCGTCCCATCCCCACTATCATTTTCGTCGCCCTTCGCTGTATTACTTGTGGAGATTCATACTACACAGAGATTTTAAGAGGGTATGGTTTGGGAGGGATTAAAATTTACAAGTGTATTGCCCATTTTACAAAGATAATATACATGTATAGGGAAACATTTTCTAAGCTGGATTTTACAACATAGGAACAAAAACAGAAAAGGGCCTTCAGGAGTGGAATAATCAAGAGTTCTTTAATAATAAGACCCAACATGGGCCATGTTTCGGCACTCATGCGCCTGCGTGAGGGGTCAAACAGAGATCAATTCTCTTAAACAAAACTGTGAATAAAATAGCTTATATACTATCAGTGCATCTCAAACTCACGTGTCTTCAGTAATCAATGTCTAGCCACTAGACATAGATTACTGAAGATATGTCAGTTTGAGACGCGTTTTTTCATTTCTTTTTGATAGTATATAAGCTATTTCATTCACAGTTTTGTTTAAGAGAGTTGATCTCCATTTGACCTCTGACGCAGGTGCATGAGTGCCGAAACACGGCCCGTGTCGGGTCTTATGATTAAAGGACTCTTGATTATTCCATTCCTGAAGGGCCTTTTGTGCTTTTTTTTTCTGTGTTGCATTTGTCTGCATTTTTGGACCCTCTCCTTTTGCTACTTTATGTTGGATTTTACATCCGTTCAAAGGTACACATAGGTTTTTAAAAAGTGCTCATTGTGGCCAGGGTTTTCCATGAGAGATTAAGGGAGTCTTTTACTAAAGCTTAGCTTGAGTTACCTGCAGCAGAGCCCATAGGAATAAAATGGGCCCTGCTGCATATAACTTGAGCTAAGCTTTAGTAAAAGACCCCCTAAGGGAGTTATTTATGTAAAAGCTGAGAATTCCATGTGGAAGTAGCTTGGTCTGTGCTGTTCATCTTTTCAGTGTATATATTTATAAAATGGTTGCTCTCACTGTATGTACCAGCAAATACATGTGCACTCCTACAAGTATTACAGACAAGGCTGTGTGTGAGCATATTATTTTCTAAAATAACATTGGAATTAAACAAATCTCAATTTTGATCTCTACTTTCTATGTAAACCTAGGCTCCACATTTCCTAAAAATGAATGCAAAAGTGACCTATTATTATGAAAAAGAGGTAGGTAGGTGTGTGTGTGTGTGTGTGCGTGTCAGAGAGAGAGAAAGAGGTCTACATATATACATCAATTATATTCAGTGCTTTTTTTGTGCCGGTACGCGGCGGTACGGCGTACCAGCACCTTTTTTTTCAGGTCCCGCTCCCGTCCATTTAATTTTTCCGGTCACGATTCCCCTCTCTCCCCTGCCCTCCCCTCCATGCCAGCAACTCTCTCTCCCCTGCCCTGCATGTCTGACATGTCCCCTCTCTCCCCTGCCCTCCCCTCCCCTCTCCAAGTCGCGACGAACCGGCCGGCGGTGAAGACAGTGGTACTCAATGATGCAGGCATGCAGAAAACGCAGGGCGCGCGCAAGCAGGTTTGTCTTCTCCTCTGATCTCGCGTTGCTTCCCTCTCAGCCTTCGAGGGCGGGATGCACTGAGAGGGAAGCAACGCGAGATCAGAGGAGAAGACGAACCTGCTTGTGCACGCCCTGCGTCTTCTGCATGCCTTCGTCAGTGAGTACCGCTGTCTTCACCGCCAGCCGGTTCGTCGCGATTTGGAGAGGGGAGGGGAGGGCAGGGGAGAGAGGGGACATGTCGGACATGCAGGGCAGGGGAGAGAGAATTGCTGGCATGGAGGGCAGGGGAGGGCAGGGGAGAGAGGGGATATGTCGGACATGCAGGGCAGGGGAGAGAGAATTGCTGGCATGGAGGGCAGGGGAGGGCAGGGGAGAGAGGGGACATGTCGGACATGCAGGGCAGGGGAGAGAGAATTGCTGGCATGGAGGGCAGGGGAGAGAGGGACATGTCGGACATGCAGGGCAGGGGAGAGAGAATTGCTGGCATGGAGGGGAGGGCAGGGGAGAGAGGGGACATGTCGGACATGCAGGGCAGGGGAGAGAGAATTGCTGGCATGGAGGGCAGGGGAGGGCAGGGCAGGGGAGAGAGGGGATATGTCGGACATGCAGGGCAGGGGAGAGAGAATTGCTGGCATGGAGGGCAGGGGAGGGCAGGGGAGAGAGGGGACATGTCGGACATGCAGGGCAGGGGAGAGAGAATTGCTGGCATGGAGGGCAGGGGAGAGAGGGACGTGTCGGACATGCAGGGCAGGGGAGAGAGAATTGCTGGCATGGAGGGCAGGGGAGAGAGGGGACATGTCGGACATGCAGGGCAGGGGAGAGAGAATTGCTGGCATGGAGGGCAGGGTAGAGAGGGGACATGTCGGACATGCAGGGCAGGGGAGAGAGAATTGCTGGCATGGAGGGCAGGGGAGAGAGGGGACATGTCGGACATGCAGGGCAGGGGAGAGAGAATTGCTGGCATGGAGGGGAGGGCAGGGGAGAGAGGAGAATTGCTGGGCATGGATGAGGGGAGGGAGGTGACATGCTGGGCATGGAGGGCAGGGGAGGGGAGAGAGAAATGCTGGACATGGAGGGGAGGGCATGGGGTAGAGGAGACATGCTGGCCATGGGCAGGGGAGGGAGGAGAATTGCTGGGCATGGATGAAGGGAGGGCAGGGGGAGGGCAGAATCGCTGGACATGGAGGGGAGGGCAGGGGGAGAGGAGACATGCTGGACATGGGCAGGGGAGAGAGGAGAATTGCTGGACATGGATGAGAGGAGGGCAGGGGAGGGAGGCGACATGCTGGGCATGGAGGGCAGGGGAGGGGAGAGAGAAGTGCTGGACGTGGAGAGGAGGGCAGGGGGAGAGGATACATGCTGGACATGGGCAGGGGAGGGAGGAGAATCACTGGGCATGGCATGGGTGGCTGAAGGGGGGCAGGGGGAGAGGAGGGTTGCTGGACATGGGTGGATGGAGTGGAGGGCAGGGGGAGAAAAGAAATGCTGGACATGGATGGAGGCGAGGGAAGAGAGTGAGGAAGGAGATGAGATGAGGGAAAAGGAAGAGAGGAGAAAATCTGCACATGGATGTAGAAAATAGGCAGAAGCTGGATCCACTGGACAGTCAAGTCTGCGGAGGACCCAGCTTTTACATACGGATGTAGGGCAAGAAATGAAGAAGAAAGGCGAAAAGTAAAGAACTAAATGGAGAGGAAGCCCTGGAAACGGAGTTAAGAGGACAGATAGCAGCAGAATCAGATACTGAGCCAGCATGATCAGAAAAACAAAGTCACCAGACAACAAAGGTAGAAAAAAATCATTTTATTTTCATTTTAGTGTCTGGAATATGTCCAATTTGAGAATTTACATCTGCTGTCTTATTTTGCACTGGGTATACTGGAACTGTAACAGCTTACCGAAATTATTTATAATGAAAAAAAATCACATTATTTTTTTCTCCTATACTAGTATAATATTTTCAATGATGTCACGGTCTGTGCCCTGAACAGGACAGGTACAAATCAAAGTAGGGTATACACAAAAAGTAGCACATATGAGTTATCTTGTTGGGCAGACTGGATGGACCGTGCAGGTCTTTTTCTGCCGTCATCTACCATGTTACTATGTTTATATGCGCTATGGCTGGTATAAGGGGTGTGGCTAATGTGGGTGTGGTTATAATAGGGTGGGGTCATATGTGGTGACTCCGCCCACAATGAGTACCGGCACCTTTTTTTCTACAAAAAAAGCACTGATTATATTGAATACTCCCCTCTGATGAAGCTTTGTACAAGTGATACACAGATCATGTTGAGGCATGCGCTGCTATTGCTTACTAGTGTTGGATAAAATATCTGTTTGCGAAGGCATTTTTGCAAAAGATTTATATTTTATGTGTAATAATAAAACATTTGTATATTGATTTTCTTGAAATGTCTTGGTTTATCACTAAGGGACCCTTTTACAAAGGCGTGGTAGAGCTACTGCATGGGTAGCATGCGGCAAAACAGCACCTACTACGTGGCACACTTCAGCACTGTGATAGTTCTGTGCTTGCCATGTGGCATTTTCTAGTGCAGGGGTGGGGATTAAGCAGGCCCGGCAGTAATCGACCATTGGCGTGCGCTGTCTGATTACCACCAGATTAGCGACTGAGCCCTTACCGCCTCCTATTTAATACTGCACACCACACGCCAATAGTCGATTACTGCCGGGCCTGCTTAATCCCCATCCCTGCTCTAGAAAATGCCACATGGCAAGCACAGAACTACCATGGCGATAAGGGCTCAGGCAGTAAATCATCGTGCACCAATATTTTCATTAGCACAGCCATTTACAATTTCCATTAAAATAATGGAAATTCTTGCTAAGGTAAAAGTGGCCTCAGCAGTGGCAATTACCAAGGGCCACTTTTTACTGCAGCTTTGTAAAAGGGTCCTTAAATAATTTACTGTGGTTTAATCATTTTAATTAAAATAATCAGCTGTTACCTATTGTAAACCATGACCTATTGTACCTGTTCCACTTAAAAAATAACTTTGATCAAAAGTAGTATTCAGGAAATAGCTTAATAGACCTAGAATGCTTGAATTTGTGTCTGTAAACATTATATAGAAACATCCAATTGCTCCTAATCTGAGAATTTGACCTTGTTGCTATATTACTTTTAATTGCTCAATTTCACTTGATTTTTCTCTATTAATATATGTTGCTTGTATCATTATTATCCTTTCCTCCCTGTTTTCCAGAGCCTCAATAACTATGGAAATTTTCTATTCCTTTCAGTAGGTTCTCACGAGATGCCCCCCAAAAAAGTATTCATAGAAAGCAGTTGTATTTGGTTTTAACATTGTTAGCATTTCCTCTCATGAGAGATATTAAATAATTTCATGCACAACTGCTCAAAATATTTTTTAAACTTCTGTAAACATAAGATTGCCAAAATCTAACATATGTTATGTGGTATTTAATCCTCAAGAGGAACTGGAGGAACAAAACACGTCTGCTTTAGTAATTAATAAGCACCATACAGATACTTAAAATCTGTTCTTTAAAAAAATTGAATCATATCCTTCCGCAAGTCCCACCCGCTATTAAACAATCTGTAATTTCATTGCAAAAATAACCTATTGGTTTAAATGTTGCCTGTACATTTTGATTACAATTCATAAATATGTATTGACCCTTTAGAAACCTTTGTCTTGCAGCATAAACACTGACCTGGTCATTCCTGGAAAATGAGCTAAGCTTTTGGAGGAGAATAGCCCTATTCAATAATCTAGACTGTTACACAATGAATATTTGTAATATTATCTATAATTCATAATTGGCTTATATACATCTGGATAGATAGGCCAGCTGTTACTTTACATTAATTTGTTACATGTGCTTTTTAAAGTTCAGTTGACTAGAAATACAGGGAAAACAAGTTGCAGGTGCTACCTTTTTTATTGGACTGATTTAATACATGTGTGAAAATACCTCTCTAGGATGGCTTAGTTTAGTTCCAGTTGGTCCAGTAAAATGGTAGCACCTGCAGTTTGTTTGTTGATCATACTAGGTCAGTATTTTTTTTTTTTTACAAGTCATTCTGGTTCGATTTAAGAGCAGTTACACTTGATGACAATGAGTGGTTTGAGAGGGATTGAGGAAAATTACAACTGACACAGGCCCCAGTTGGGATGTGGCAGTTTACTTGATTGTAGCAACATTCAAATGGTTGCTGCCTGAAGCTCAAACTAGGCTGAAGATAGCTTAGCTTGCTGGATATGATGAATAGGACACCCAGGTATCTGGTAATGGAGATTTCCCCGTATTGTTGGTTTGTTTGGTTCTTCTGTCACTCAACTTCTTAAACTGATTGACATATACAGGGAATCAATCTGAAACCTCACCTATCTGACCCTCTCTCCTTAGTCAGCCTTGTTGTCTAACCCTCTGTACCACCTTTCTATCTTGTTAGGCTTTCCTATCATTATCTGGAGTTCTCTTCTTCCTTTGACCTATTGTGTTTGTAAAGTGTTTTGATTTATTGTGAAAGGCAGTATGAGGCCCTTTTACTAATGCTTAGCCTGTACTAATGGAATTAATATACGCTAAATGTTAAGAATCCCAGAGATGTACAATGGGCTTCTTAGTATTTAGTGCATGCTAATTCAGTTAGCGCAGGCTAAGCTTTAGTAAAAGGACCCCTATATCAAGAAAACAATAAACATAAATATGTCTGGCTCTACCCCATCTCCCTCTGTTACCTGGGAAAGAGGCATTGATAAAGACCTAGGAAAGTTGATTTTCTAGCACACCTACTGGAAGGGATTTGCCAGAAACCATGTTCCTTTTGTTTATCTGAACCACTTGTACCAAAGCAGCGAATGACTCCCCAATGGTAGCCCTTTTGGAAATCCCCCTTTCCTTCTGAGTCTCAGATACCTGCCACAATGTGATGTAGGCAAAACAACAAAAATTTAATCCTATTATTACAGCTGAATAACTTGCCAAGCTCATGGCAGATTCACCTAGCAAACCAGATAATTCCTAGGCAACTTATCACAGGACTTTGTGT